>NC_065581.1:112192608-112500249 GCF_024542745.1 Macaca thibetana thibetana | reverse complement strand
GATCGAGGTTAAATCTACAGTTATGTCTTGATAGACTGCGGCAGATTTCTGCATCAGTAGAAAGTGCTGTTTTCCCACTAATCAGAGAAAGAAAGTGCTAGCCATAATGATATGGGTCCACTGTGAAGTAGAAGACAAGAAACAGAGCAGGATGTGGAATTGGGAGCAATGAGAGAATGCCCAGAATTGCCCTTGGCACCCTGCACCTTAGATCACCCTCATTAACTGCCTGCTGTTTACTTTGAAAATCTGTCATTTTTTGAGAGATAAAATCTGAAAATGCAGTTTCTTCAAGTTAGAAATGGTAATTTTTATAATAGAGTTTTAGAAAGCCATGCTTCTTTTCTCTTCTAGGAGAACATTTTTATTTCAATTATAAAATTGCCACTATAAATAGCCAGTCAAGTTCAAAGGGGATGAGTCTCATCAGGCAGTTAATTTACATTATATAAAAAAGTATGAGTTATTTAACTAAACTAAAAAAGCAACCAGTATCTGTGGTCACATACTGTATGTGATCCCTTTTACTTCCATGGTAAAAAGTGATTTCATAACCTTGCCAATATAATTCCAAAGAACTAAGGACTTAGTGATTATTGCTAATTGAAGTTATTCTGTTTATGAGCAAGCAACATTATTTCTTTGATTAAAACCAGAAAGGACTTACATATCGGTAAATAGGGTTCCTTATATATGTGTGTGTGTGTGTGTGTGTGTGTGTGTGTGTGTGTGTGTGTGATTTTATGAGATCTGTCTCATTCTTCTATGCTAGTGAGTGTTGATTAGTTGGATTGCCTTTTCAGTTGACCTATTGCTTTTTAAGAGCATTTTTGGATATAGTCCCTTAACCCAGAATTAACTTCTATGATAAAAAGACTTTTTGGGTTGTCAGAGAGGCTAATAGGGGTTATACAGGCAAGGAATCTTTTTACCAGTCATCAGGTCTCATCTTGCAGACTGTGAGTACTGTGACCATGCCCCATGAAGGGTAGTACAAATCATGATATTGAAATTGAGAGAGATGGCTGCCTTTTGGACAGGAAGAGAACTAGAGGTTTTTAACTTTGTGAATCTAACCTCTCCAGCTGCATCCCCCAGGGCTGCTGTCCACATACCCTGTGCTCCAGTCCCTCTCATGGTTTCTCTCACCGCCGCCACTCTTTGTTTCTCTTGCTCCTTTATCCTGAAGTTATCAACTATGAACCTGTGAAAAGCCCAGATAACAGTAACAGGTGATGTTTATTTATGGAACATTTACTGTAGACAGTGTCATTTTCTAAGTACTTTAACCATATTGATTCCTTTAATCTTTGCAATTACACAACGAAATAGGTTCTTCTCATACTCCCATTTTACAGTTGAGGAAACTGAGGCACTAAGGAGTGAAATGACTTGTCTGGGACCACAGAGTAAATAGTTGAGCTAGTATTTGGACCCAGACTGTCTAACTCAAGAACCCGTGTTATTGGCCACCATACTCTATAGCACCTCAAACCCAGATCAAATATACACAGCACCATCACATAGTAAAATAAATCAGTGTCATGTCCATCCCCTCTGCTTAATTGTATGTTTCTTGTGATGAGGAACATAAGCCATCTCCAATGCCTGGGGCCACACATAGCAGGTGCCTTATAACTGTCATCATTGTCATCGTCATTCTTATCTTCCTCTTCCTCCTCATCATAATCTACTACATATAAGGCTAATTTGGGGGTCAGGCACACTTCACATAAATTAGATTTAATTCTCGCAACAATCTTATGAAGTTTGCATTGTCCCCAGTTTATAGGTGAAAAGAACTTGCATTTAGGAAGTGGTAAAATGGGAATTTGCGACCCTGCCATTTGGTTCCAGAATCCTTCCTCCTAACCACTGTACACTATATGCTTAATAAATTAAGAAAAAAAGAAACGAATAGGTGAGAAAAAACAATGATGTGATGAATTTTGCTGCCCCTGGTATTAGGATTTTTTTTTCTTCTTCTTGCTAGGCTCTAGAGGGCCCAGATCCTGTGGAGCTTCTCTCCGAAGGGAAGGGTCACTGTTCACCCTGATTTTCCTGGAGTCACAGATATACTTCTGCCCTCCACCAGATGCCTCTATCTTACACAAGTATTTTCCTTTACAGATTTGGTTGATTACATACTCACTTGTGATAACTGGGTTGTCCCTCCTACTCTGAAACTGTGAGAGAGTTCACTCAATTTCCAACTGCGTATGAAGCTCTTGAGTCAGATTGTTTTGCTCGTGACACCTCAGCTCACACCAGTGCAGAAATGGAGGCTTTAATTGGCTGTAGGATTGAAGGGTTGGTTTGGTGCATGGTGGTATTTTAAGAAAGGCAAAATTTTATTTAAATAATGAATACTCTCTCCCTGGGTTTTTTAGGTTAGCCAGTGGGCCCTGCCAGAGGCCTGGCTGCTTGTGAGAAAATGAGAAGGGTGATCAAGTACAAGAAGAGGCTGCCAAAGAAGTGGACACAATCTGAGTCAAGTTCCATCTTCTTTGTGGCAGCCATGATTCTGAAGGTCACCAAAGGGCATTTTTCCCTGAGTTGTTTTTGGAGCCTGTGCCACTGGCTTCAAATGCCGGGTCTTGGCCACCTCAGTTGCTATAAACTATGGTTACGAGTGCTTCAGAGCCGCTTCCCAGCATCTAGCTGACAAGGCCCCACCTGTGCCTTGCTCAGCCCCACTTCATTGCTCCTGCCCTCCATGGGGAGAGGGACTCACCACGTGGCTGACAAGATTAGGGCCTCTTGCTGCACTTTTTGGCATCTTGCTGCTCCCTGTATAAGGGTAAAACTAACCTTCTTTTTTCTTTTTATTGAGACAGTCTCACTCTGTCACCCAGGCTGGAATGCTGTGGTGCGATCTAGGCTCACTGCAGCCTCTGCCTCCAGGGTTCAATTGATTCTCCTGCCTCAGCCTCCTGAGTAGCTGGGATTACAGGCGTAATCCCAGGTTAATTTGTATATTTTAGTAGAGATGGGGTTTCATCATGTTGGCCAGGCTGGTCTTGAACTCCTGACCTCAAGGAATCTGCCTGCCTTGGCCTTCCAAAGTGCTGGGATTACTGGCATGAGACACCACCCCACCTCTAACCTTCAAAAGATAAAAAAACGTGTAAACTGAAATGAAGACTAGATACTAATGAGTCATTGGACTCATTATGACTTCCTTAAGTCATTTTGACTTAACAAAAATCTATTAAAATCAAACATTAATAAAGCAGACTATAAGTAAATAAATTATATTCTTTGGCCATTTCTTCATTAGACAAGAATGCTATCTTTCATGGCTGTGTTATTTTGGGGATGGCTGGTAGCTCACAGAACCAATCTAACATCCCCAGATTTTTTTTATAGTTCTGGATTAGGTTTCTTAGCATAATGCGTTGTTGTGGTCCTCATGGTCTGTGATTCTCTCTTGCCAACCTTGTTTCATCAATCCCCTGTTGTCCTGCAGATTTCTGAAGCATTGGAATCCTAGCAACAGATTTCTCATTTAAGTAGGATGGTCCTGATCACCAGTCTCCCACAGAGAGTGGGTAAAAAGTTTTGTGCTTCTTATCACCCACAGAACATCCCTGGAACATTTTTTGTTGTGCCTGCTCACCCGTAAGTTTAGTAGAAAAATGCACCTTGCTTGTGAATACACAATCAGGTATCCAAATGAGATGGTCCCCTCCTAGAAGATAATATTTCAGAAGTCTCACCTCAGTGGGAGGTACTTGGTTGTTTGTCTTTTTTTTTTTCATTTCAATAGCTTTAGGGGTATAAGTGGCTTTTGGTTACATGGATGAATTGTATAGTGGTGAAGTCCTGGGATTTTAGTGTGCCCATCACTCCAGTAGTGTACACTGTACCCAGGGTCCTTGGATTTTATGGGCTTGTTTTTGTTTGCTTTTATGTTAAGATAAGAATAATATGATATGGTTTGGCTCTGTGTCCCCACCCAAATCTTATCTCAAATTGTAATCGCCATAATCCCCACACGTCAAGGGAGGGACCTGGTGGGAGGTGATTGGATCATGGGGGCAGTTTCCCCCATGCTGTTGTCATAATAGTGAATGAGTTCTCATGACATCTGATGTTTTTATAAGTGTTTGACAATTCCACCTTCCCACGCTGTCACTCTCACCTCCCGCCATGTAAGACATGCCTCTTCCCCTTGTGCCAGGATTGTAAGTTTCCTCAGGCCTCCCCAGCCATGTGGAACTGTGAGTCAATTAAACCTCTTTCCTTTATAAATTACCAGTCTCAGGTATTTCTTTATAGCAGTGTGAAAACAGACTAGCATATAATAGAAGGCTCTTTACCTTTTTAAATTTGGAAGACCAAATTAATACTGTCCTTACCATTATAAGAATTTGCAGATTAAATATTTTTTCATTCATTATCCCCCAGACATTTGCTTTTTTACTCTTAGTTACATGTATAAAGTAAACATTGAAGTTGTATTATGGATCATAAACTTGAGTTTTAAAAAGATTTTTCTCCTAATTTTAAAAGTAATAAAAACAATAAATACTTACTGAATTCCAGATAGTTTTTGTTTTTGTTTTTTTTTTTTTTGTTTTTGTTTTTTTTTTTTTTTTTTTTTTGAGACAGAGTTTCACTCTGTAGCCCAAGCTGTAGTGTGGTAGCATGATCTTGGCTCACTGCAACTTCTGCCTCCCAGGCTCAAGTGATTCTCCTGACTCAGCCTCATGAGTTGCTGGGACTACAGGCACATGCCACCAAGCCCGGCTAATTGTTTTGTATTTTAGTAGAGATGGGGTTTCCCCATGTTGCCCAGGGTGATCTTGAACTCCTGAGCTCAGGCGATGCACCCACCTCAGCCTCCTAAAATGCTGGGATTATAGGCGTGAGCCACCGCGCCTGGCCCAGGTAGTGTTCTAAGGGGCATGCTTCCATTAATTCACGGAACTCACAATAACCCTTGTTGTAGTAACTATTATTATCCTCACTTTACAGATAGGAAAGAGGCACAGTGACTGGGGCAGAGAGAGGCTCTGTGACTTTGTGCAAGTAGCATCGTAGGCATTTGAATTTCAGCACCCTGGCTCTTGAGTCCATTCTCCTAAAAATTGTGCTCTATTTAATGCAGAGAATTTCAAAAACATGCGATAAAAAATAAGAGAAGAATAACACTCATTTTCCCTTCATTCAAAGATATCTGTTAAAAGGAAAAATTAAAAACTTAGCTATATATACTTTCTGAATTTGTATGTACGTATAAACTTATAAAAATTAAAATGCTAGTTTTTTTTCATACATACTGTTTGGTAGCCTCCATTTGGTACTTTCCCAGGTCAAAAATTATTATTCTTCACCATTATTTTTTTTGGCTACATAATGTTCTATTTTATGGAAGTACGTAATTTCCATAATTAAATTTCTTATTGAGACATATTATTTGCAAATCTGCAACAAATGTGCGTGTTATTTTTAGACGTATGTTTGGTTATTTCTTTACGATAGATTCCTAGAATCACTGGCTGAGGCAAAGGAGATGCACATTTGAAGTCTCTTTATTCATCTTGCCAATTGTCCTCAAGAAAGATTGTTTCAAGTTCCATTAATGCAAGCAATGAACAAAAGTTTTTATTTCTCTGGATACTGGATGCCTCTGGCTTATTTTTCTTTCTATTCTGTTTCTTTAATAGACAAAACAAAATGACAAGTTTCTCATTTCAATATGCATTTTTTGTGATTTGCAAAAAGTTCAAAAATTAACAAAATTTATCTATTCCTTGAGTAAATGTGCGTGGTTCAAGATGTCAAAGATACAAAGTATTGTGCAGTGGAAAAGGAGAGCGCCTTCAGCACCTGCCTCCCAGACATCCGTCAGTAACCCTCTCAGGAGGTGACCACTGTTACGATTTCCTTAACTAGCCTTCCTAAAATAATTTTGCATATACAAGCAAAGAAGGGTATAAGGGCACACACAAAAAGAACATACTGTATATATTGTTTTGGCCCTTGCTTTTTTCACCCGACAATATATTTTGGAAATTATTCCATACCAATAATCAAAGAATGAGATTATTTTTTTTTATGCCTACCTACTATTGCATTATAAGGGAATTATAAGGGAAGGGTTGCAAATATTAACATCTGTTAATTAGCTTTGGATATTTCTTCTTTTGCAAATGCTTGCCAGTGTTCTTTGAGCATTCTTAAAATTGTGGTTTTAATGCTTTGTTATTGATGATGAATTGTAAGTCTTTGCTGTGAAATAAGATGACCGACCATTTGTATTAAATTATGTAAATTTTATTTCACATTTCATTGTTGGCTTTTCAATTTTGTTTTATGGTGGTAGGCTTATTTTTTATTTTTTTATTTTTTTGAGACAGAGTCTTGCTCTGTCACCCAGGCTGGAGTGCAGTGGCGTGATCTTGGCTCACTGCAAGCTCTGCCTCCTGGGTTCACGCCATTCTCCTGCCTCAGCCTCCTGAATAGCTGGGACTACAAGCGCCCGCCACCACACCTGGCTAATTTTTTGTATTTTTTTTTTTTTAGTAGAGATGGGGTTTCACCGTGTTAGCCAGGATGGTCTCGATCTCCTGACCTCGTGATCTACCCACCTTGGCCTCCCAAAGTGCTGGGATTATAGGTGTGAGCCATTGCACCCGGCTGGTAGGCTTATTTTTTGGTTGTTGTTTGTTTTGTTTTGGTGTGGATATGGAAAAGTCTTTTTGGGTAATGAAATCTATCAATCTTTTGATTTGATTTGTGAATGATTTTCCTGGATGATCAGAGGCTACTGTTGTCTCTTTGTTTACTTAGATTCTTTTGACGAGGACTTTGGCTATTGTGAATAGTGCTACTATGAACATGGGTGTGCAAATATCTCTTCGAGACCCTGCTTTCAATTATTTTGGGTATATATCCAGAAGTGGAATTGTTGGATCATATGGTAGTTCTATTTTTAATTTTCTTGGAAACTGCCATACTCTTTCTCATAACAGCTGCACCATTTCACAATCCTACCAACAGTGCAGAAGGAATCCAATTGCTCCACACCCTCACCAATGCTCGATATTTTTTGGGTGTTATTTTTGACAGTAGCCCATCCTAATAGGCATGAGGATCAATTGTTCTGAATATAACATTTCTGTCAGGATTTTTAAAAAGTTTCCAAAATGACATCCCTCCAGCTCCACATATTCTATAAGAGCAATATCATAGATTAGAAGCCGTCTATGAGAACTTGTAGTTGGAAGACGTTTGTTTTCTGTGGGTTAGTTACATTTGACACATGCCTCGTTTGTAAAATGATTTCGAATGTGCATGAGCTGAAATTCAATGCCTGTGGTCAAAGTAGGCTTAATTTCGAATTGGAGTTTATTAAAATGAAAGGACTAATTGGCTTTATATTGACTTGGGAGTTTTTGATGGCTAGTCCCCTAAGGAAGGAATTGGGACAATGTTGAGACTTTGTTTACCTCTGTTCCTACTTCTGTTAGCTTAAAATATTAGTACTGCATTCAGCATCCAGCAGGAATTTCTAGTATCTGAAGGCAGCAGCATACTTGCAGCCATTTTCAAACCATGGAATAGGGATGATTGGTGAAGACTTCTCTATCTTGAGTCCCTTCTAATATTTCATGCTTTATCTTATTCATAGGAAGGGGCTTCACTAAGTAGGACTGTCCTGTCTTGACCACTAGGGGATCAAGGTTAAGTTTCTTAATCTTGGTAATTTTCAGATTTCTAGTCTTTAAAGTAGGGATAATGTCATGGAGTACCTATGTCATAGAGTTGCAAGGACCAAATGAGCTAAGGCATGAAAAGCATTTAGCAAGGTCCCTGACAAGTACATGCTAAATAAGCATGGTGTTTCTTTATGTTATGTCTTGTAACCATTGTAATAATCTCAGTCAATCAGATTTATATCATGTTCTTTTCTGGGGAATTTTTCTAGCACCAGGTATTTTCTGTTTATCTTCCGAGTGGATGGCTTTTCCTCATTTCTTCTCATTGACACCAAGGGATTCCAAGTCCAGTTCTGACTGTGTATTGTCAAAGTGAAAAACAGCTGTGGCCAGCAGAGCTATGACTATAACCATCTTCAAAGTCCTGTGTGTAATAAACCTCAAGGATTGGTTTTTCACTAAGCCATTCTCCTCGACTCTCAAATGACAAGTGAGGGTTTGTAGATCATAACCCCAAACCCCTTTGATCCCATTTCCAAAATATGGCCATGCCATAGATGAAGGCAGATGGTTTTATTTCATCTTGTTGGCCCCATTGTGTATGCTCTAAGTTCATTTTGGACTTCTGTCTTTACCAATAGCAATTTCTATTTCTTTCTGACAGAAGCCCCTTCCTTCATACCTTTTAGTTGCATTTCTTAGCATTCTGGCCACAGTCTTCTACCACATGGTCCTCATTTGCCATCTCTTCCCTTTCTTCCTCTCTCCATCCCTTTTTTTCCATTATTCATCCAGCAATATTTATTGAGAACCTACCATGTGAGAACCTACCAGCACACTGGACATTGTCTTGGCTTGCTCTGTCACTGCAAATTTAATGGATCACTTTAGATTTATGCCTGTATTATCGCCAGGGTTCCCCTATGTATATTGAAACAAACGTTCTCTGGGGATCTTTCCGTTTTCTGCCACTGATTTTTTTCTTTTCTTTTCTTTCTTTTTTTTTTTTTTTTTGAGATGGAGTCTTACTAGCTCTGTCACCCAGCCTGGAGTGCAGTGGTGCGAACTCTACTCACTGCAACCTGTGCTTCCTGGGTTCAAGCGATTCTCCTGCCTCAGCCTCCTGAGTAGCTGGGATTACAGGAGTGCACCACCATGCCTGGCTGCTTTTTTAATCTTTTAATTTTTTATTTTTAGTATATACAGGTTTTCCTCATGTTGACCAGGCTGGTCCCAAACTCCTGACCTCAAGTGATCAACCTGCCTCTGCCTCCTAAAGTTCTGGGATTACAGGCGTGAGCCACCACACCTGGCCATTTTCTGCCTCTTCTGATTGGGCTGTGTATCTGAGGTGTCCTGGGCCACAGCTGACAAAATGGCTCTCACCTCCAGGAAACTCTCACCTCAGCATTTTTTCCTCTGTCTTGAGCTTTTCTTTTGTTCTCTAGGAATAGTCCTCTTACTTTCTTGGAGCTTCTTTAGTTATTTTTTGATCAATATTTTTTACATGGTTTTTTGTAACTGAGCAAAATACTTTCAGAACTTGTTTCTGGCATGCGTGTGTCTGTCTCGTCTATCTGCCTATGTCTATGTTAACCGTTCTTTGAATCTGATGCCCAATATTCTATTTGATTCTGTTGATTCTGAAAATTTATTTTTAGTCATTGGTTTAGCATTTCTACCTCTTCTCCTTAAACCCTAGGATTTTCTTTCAAAAGTGTTGGGACTGATGTTCTGTTCTTCAGATTGGTGAACATGGTTCAAAGACCACTAGTGTTTAAGCAGCAGCAGCCGTTTCTATATTCTGCTTGCTGTGGGCACCTGTGACATCCCACTGTGGCTGCCGTCAGCAGAGACGTGGCTCCTGGTGGTGGGTGTGTCTGCCTCCTGGCCAGCCAGCTTCCTTTATAGGAAAGAAATGCTTCTGCTTCTCACTGGGGTGTGAGAGGCAGGCCCGTCAGTCACTGCTGCTCCCTAGCACCCATAGCCATGGCCATTTTCTATCCTTTGTGCCCTGATGGTAATCTTTCTGGTATCATAATTGTCTTCTCCTCCCCTTCCCTGTCTCCTCTTCCTGCTTCTTTTCTTCTTCCTCCTTCTCCTCCTCACTCCTGTATCAAGGCTTAGCTTAAATGCTTTGCACTATAAAGGCTTCATATTTTAAAAATATTCATTCAACCCTGTGTATGCCTAAGCTTATTTCTTTGTTATAGCACTTTTTATTTCATAGTATAGCTCTCTACCGAGGAGCTCAAACAGGATAAGGGCAGAGTATTATTATTTTTTGAGCCTGAAAAATAATAGTCATTTTTATTGGTATAGCTTCAAGCATAGTTTATTTCCATGATTTATATTTTAGGAAATTTCAAGTGCAGAAAAATTGCCCAGTAGTTAGAGATGGTTGGGTTATGAATATGCGCTCTGTTTTTTGGTGTATTTTTTTCCAGCTTTATTGAGGTATAACTTACAAATAACATTGTATATGTTTAAGATGTACAACTTGATTTTTTCAAAATTAATTATTTTTTTGAAGTAAATTTTATTGTGTATACTTAAGGTGTACAACATGCTGTGAAGAGATACATATAGATAATAAAATTATTACTACAGTGAGGCAAACTAATGTATCCATCATCTCACGTCGTCATCCAACGCTAAAATCTATGCAAGGAGCAAAATTGCGGAATACAGTACAATATGATTAACTATAGTCCTCATGTTGTAGATTACATCTCCAGACTTGTTCATCCTATATCTGCTACTTTATAGCCTTTGATCTACATCTCCTCATTTTCTTCCCTTCCCCCAACCCTCCCCATAACCACTGTGTTATGTTCTATCTCTGTATATTTGACTTAATAAAAGATTCCATATATAAATGAGATTATGCCATTTTTTTTCTGTGTCTTTGTTTGTTTCGCTTAGCATAATAACCTCCACCAGGCTCATCCATGTTGTGGCAAATGGCAAGATCTCATTCGTTTTTAAGGCTGAATAATACTGCATTTGTGCATTTGTCCACATGTTGTCACTTGGGTTGTTTCTGTATCTTGGCTGCTGTGAATAGTGCTGCAATGAACATGGGGGTGCAGATATCTTTACGAGGTGATTTCATTCCTTTGGATATATATTCAGAAGAGGGTTTGCTGGATCACAGGGTAATTCTATTTTTAATTTTTTGAGAAAATTTCATACTGTTTCCATAATGGCTGCAGCAGTCTACACTGCCACCAACAGTGTACAGGACTCCCTTCTCCCCACGTGCTCACCAGCACTTGTTATTTCTTGTCTTTTTGGTAATAGAAGGGCAGGACATTGTTACATGTGCTGAACAAACACAGCAGAGCAGTTACCAGCGCTAACTCTGGAACTGGCTCGCTCATGTTCATCTCTTGTCCCTACCAGTTCCTAACTGTGGAACCTTGGGCAAGTTGCCTCTCTGTGCCTTCCTTTGTTACTTGGAGATGATAAAAATAATACTTAGAACAGTTACTGCCATATAAAAAGTGCTATTAAGTGTTTGCTATTATGTGTTGAATTCAGTTTAATAGAATCATCATCAGGATCACCGGCGATTTATTGAGTGACGGTGTGTGTTTTATTCATTGATCGTCATTACACTTAGAATAAGGCTGGGGATATAAGAGGCATTCAATCAATGTTTTTGAGGGAATGAATTAATGAATGGGCTAGATGTTATATATACAAAGAAACATGTCTAATTTCTTTCCTTCAGGTCTCACAGATGGTTGAGAATACAAGATGGAGATAAGATGAAAATTGAATGGTGCTTAATATAAAGCACTTCAAGGCTGCCTCTTTCAGAATCATTTAGGAGGCTTATTAAAATTGCAGATTTTCTAGCCAAACCTTCATCGATCTCAGTTCCATAGATCTGGACGTGGGTCCAAAAATCTACATTGCCAAAAAGCTCCCCAGGGGCTTCCAATGAATTCCCAAGAACAGCCAGGATTGGGATCGCAGGCCAGGCAGTAAATGATACAGGAGATGAGATTCTGGGGGCGGAAGCTGTTGGAAAGGCCTGGTGGGAGAGGAGATACCTGCAAGGGATGTAGGGCTTGGGCATGGGAACCAGCATGGGGTTGACTTGATCGTGGGGGATTAGACTGCAGTAGAGACATTCTGGTCACATTTGCCCACCCATCAGCTCCTTCTGTCTCCTGATGTGCCCCAGCAAATTCATGTGCAAAGTACACAAGAGCAATTTGTTGGAAAGTACCTAAATTACTCTATTTACTGAGTGCTTTACTTGCACTTATAAATCTGAAACAAATTATCAAGCAAATAAACAAGTGTGTGGATATGGAGCAGAAATACCGCTCATAGCATCCTGAACTTGGCCCTCTGACTCAGTAATTAGTGTCCTAAAAATGAGCTCAAACATCACATTTTATTTTCAGGTTTTATGTACTTCATAGAACTTGGTCTCTGATGTTACAGAGATCTCAGTAACAGTTTACCGTATCTCCAGAATTCCTAACTTCTCAATGGTGGCATCTCTCATTAGAACAGGTAGTCACCAAATAGTTCCACACAAAGACTCTCCCAATGTGTCATTTATTAAAATAAGCAAACAGATTTGATATACAATTAATATACCACAAAATCACCCATCTAAAATATACAGTCTGGTAGTTTTTAATATATTCAGAATTCTGCAGCTTTCACCACAAATTAATTGTAGAATATTTTCATCACCCCAGAGCCACCCATCCCTACCTTTAGTCACTTCCCATTTGCCCGGCCCCTGACAATCACTCATCTACTTTCTGTCTCTATGGAGTGCTATTCTGGAAATTTCATATAAATGGAACAATACAACATGTGGCCTTTTGTGACTGGCTTCTTTTACTTAGCATATGTTATGGAGGTTCATCTGTATTGCAGCATGTGTCAGCACCTCATTTCTTTTTGTGGCTGAATACTATTCTACTGTATAAATATACTTCATTTTCTTTATCCATTCATTAGCTTGTACACAACTGGATTTCCACTTTTTGGCCATGTACAAAGTTTCTGTATGCATGTATGTTCTCATTTCTCTTGGGTACCTAATTAGGACTGAAATTCCTGGGACATGTGGTAACTGTATTTATCTAACTTTTTGAGAAACCTTCAAAATAGTTCCCAAAGAGGCTGCACTATTTTATATGCCTACCAGCAATGCATGAGGGTTCAATTTCTCCACATCCTCACCGACATTTGTTATTGTCTTTGATTATAGTCATCCCAGTGTGTGCGAAGTAGTATCTCGCTATAGTTTTGATTTGCATTTCCCTAATGATGAATGACGTTAAGCATCTTTTCAGGCATATTGGCCATTTGCATATCTTCCTTGAGAAAACGTATGTTCAATTTTTTTCCATTTAAAAATTTGATGATTTTAAATTTTATTGTTGAGTTGTAAGGATTCTTTATATATTCTGGATAGTAGACCCTTATCAAATACATGATTTGCAAATATTTTCTCCCATTTTGTGAATCTTTTCCCTTTCTTGGTAGTGTCCTTGGATGCACAAAAGTTTTTAGTTGTGTTGAAGAACAATTTGTGTATCTTTTCCTTTGATTACTTGTGCTTTATGTGGATATCTAAGAAACTGTTTCTAATCCTGGGTCAGGAGACTTACACCTATGTTTTCTTCTAAGAGTTTTATAGTTTCAGCTCTTATATTTAGGTCTGATTCATTTAGAATTAATGGTTTGTATATAGTGTGAGGTAGAGGTTCAAATTCATTCTTTTATGTGTGGCTATCCAGTTGTCTGAGCACTAAATGTTTAGTCCATTTTCATCCTTCCATTTTTTCTTGTCCAGGCTGTTGAAGTAGCCTCCTCACAGCTCTCCCTGCTCTTAGCTCTTCTCTACCAGAGTTCACCTCCCACCATACTACCAGTTATTCGTCTTATACACAGATATGATTATGTCCTTTCCTTAATAAAAAAAACTTTATTCTTTCCTTAGTTTCTATAAAAGAGTTCAGATGTTCAACATAAAATTTCAGATCCTATCTAGCCTGACCTCAATCTACCTTCTAATTTTATTGTATTCCTTCTCCCCTCCCACTTGCTACCCCATCCCAGCCATCCCTGCCTTCTCAGCTGGTCTCTTTCTGGCCCGAGGGAGACATTTGGCCTGGATATATATACATTGTATGGCTTTGGTTGCTTACTGTGGCATTGGTGCTTATGGGATATCCACTGACTTTAATTAATGGGGTGTTATCAGCACATTTATCCTATTGAAATGACTTGAGGAACCGGTTTTCAGGACTAGCAATCTATTTTAGAATAATTTGGAAGAAAACAAACCTTCATTTTATGGGTAGACTAACATAAACAAACTATGACATATATCATATAATCATAATCATTGTTATATTTTAAATAATCAACCATCCATCATCCCAAACTCTAAGACTTTGTTAGTAAGTTTTATTACTAACAGGTTCATATTTTTCACATTCTGACACCTACATTCAAGGCCTTAAACTTTACCAGAGACTTTCATCGAGATAAAACTAGAAGTTATTATTTTAAAAATTATATTAATTTTAGTTGTGGTAAAAACATAGAATATAAGTTTATAGTAAAAACATAGAATATAAGTTTTACCATCTTGATTTTGTTAAGCAGTTTACTAGCATTAAGTATATTCAACAGATCTCCAGAGCTTTTTCATCTTGTAAAACTGAAACTGTAACCCATTTACCAACAACTCCCTCCCCATTTCCCTCTCCTTCCAAAGCCTGGCAACCACCATTATTCTTTCTGTTTCTGTTAATTTTACTACTTTAGATACCTCATATAAATGGAGTCATATGGTATTTGTCTTTTTGCAACTGGCTAATTTCATTTAGCACAATGTCCTCAAGGTTCATCCATGTTGCAGCACGTGACAGGGTTTTCTTCCTTTTCTTCCTTTTCAGGGCTGAATAATACTCCATTTTATGTCTATATCAATTTTTTTTGGTTTATCCATTCATCTGTTGGTAGACATTTGTGTTGTTTCCACTTCTTGGCTATTGTAAATAATGCTGCTGTGAACGCAGGTGTGCAAATCTCTTTGAGGACTCTGCTTTCAGTTCTTTTGGATATATACACAGAAGTGGGATTAGGATTGCAGGATCAGATGATAATTATTGTTTTAATTTTTCAACTTATCTTCTCTAATGAGAACACTAAATTAAATTTGTGGGGTTTGTGTCATTTTAGATATAGCTCATGAAGAAGATAACTTTACATTGTCCCTGCAACAACGATGATGGGCTTCAGTGATTGTCGTAAATGAGTCATGATTACTTTTGTGTTTTATAACCAACCCTATGCATCTGAACACAAAAGTCAAACCTTTTTAACACCTCAGGTGTATTTTACATCACAAAACAGAGAAAAGGCATCAATCAAAGCTGCTTAACAGCTAATACGATTGTGATTACATGTGATATGGTAGTTGAGACTGAAATGCTATTTGTAATATAAAGATTATCTTAACTGAGTCTGATTGAGGTGAAAAAAGGGCACTAATTAGGGTGACAATATGAATTTGATTTAACTTTAAAGTATTATGAGAGAAAACATACTATGTCACAACTCTTTTACATAATGAACTGGGGTTTAGGTATGGAGTGGGTAGAATAGTGGTCAAGAGCAGGGATTCTGGAGTCAAATGTTTGGTGCCAGTGCTGGCTCTGGCCATTGCTAGCTGGATGAGTGCCACTGGGCAAGCTCCTCACAGTCCCAGATTTCTCATCTGTAAAATATGGTTAATAATGGATTGTGGTGGCATTACATGAATTAATATATGCAACATGCTGGAATGACGCCTGGCAGGGAGGAAAAGCCATATAAGATTTTGTAACTGATTTTCTAGCACAAGCTATCCATTCTTAGGTTGTTCTATTTTCCTTGTGTTGTCCCACACATCAATATTGTCATCTGCAAAAAGTACACAAGTATGTCTCTTTTAACTGAATGGTTTTAAAATGAGGACTAATCGACGATCTAAAATCCCCTTTCCTTTTAGTCAATTAGTAGCTCATAAATTGAAAGTGTGATGGGATCACTTTGTACCCAGAAAGCTCTTAGGTTGTACTGCTGAGAAAACACTGGGAGATTCAGTGAGTGCAGCACAGATACATTCTAGGTGACTGGAAGAGTTTCTAATGAATGAATCACTGAATAGGCAGATGGGTTGTGGGAGGCAAACCATGAGTAAATTTTTTCTTTTACTACAGAAATATTTCCAAAAGGTAAATACCCAGGTTTATGATGATAGACTTTCTTTAATGTTAAAGTCATGCTATTTTTTTTTTCTGGGTTTCGTTGCCTACACAGTCTCATTTGCTCTTTGCAAACATTCCCTCTCAGAATGGGTATGAAGATCAGGTGCAACCACGTATGTGATAATGCTTCTAAAACTATTTTTCTTACAGTTTTATTGAGATATATTTTGCATAAAAATATAAAATCCACCCATTTAAAGTACAAAGCTCAGTGGTTTTCAGTACATTCACAGAGTCGTGCAATCATTGCCATAATTAATTCCTTTCTGTCTCCATGGAATCTAATTTTGGACATTTTATATAAATGGAACAATACAATATGTGGTCTTTTGTGTCTGGCTTATTTCATGTAGTATAGTGTTTTCTTTTTTTTTTTTTTTTTTGGACAAGGAGTCTCGCGCTGTCGCACAGGCTGGAGTGCAGTGGCCAGATCTCAGCTCACTGTGACCTCCGCCTCCCGGGTTCACGCCATTCTCCTGCCTCAGCCTCCCAAGTAGCTGGAACTATAGGCGCCCGCCACCTTGCCCGGCTAGTTTTTTGTATTTTTTAGTAGAGACGGGGTTTCACCGTGTCAGCCAGGATGGTCTTGATCTCCTGACCTCGTGATCCGCCCCTCTCGGCCTCCCAAAGTGCTGGGATTACAGGCTTGAGCCACCGCGCCCGGCCATATAGTGTTTTCAAGGGTCAGTTATGTTGCCGCATGTATCAGTACCTCATTCTTTTTATTGCCAAATAAGACTTCATTGTATGGGTGTATACTACATTTTATTTTCTCATTCATGAGTTGATGAACATTTGGGTTTCCACTTTTTGGCTATTACAAATAAAATTGCTATGAACGTTTGTGTGCAAGTTTTATGTGGATACACGTCTTTGATTCTCTTGAGTATATGCCTATTAGAGAAATTTCTGAGTCATATGGTAACCCTGTATTTAGCACTTCCAGGAACTGCCAAATGGCTGTACGATTTTACATTCCAACCAGCAATGTGTGAGGGCTCCAATTTCTCTACATTGTCATGTACACTTGTTATTATCTCTTTTGTCATAATGGGTATGAAGTGGTAAAACTACTGAAAAAAGTAATATATTCATAGAGTAAAAGTAAAATTGAAATATGCAGAAAGTATTCTCCAGGCCCAGACAGTCTCCCAGAATTACAATTTTTTTCTAGAGTCCCTGAAAATTGTCTATGCACATATGATGTATCCCTAGATATGCATTTTTAAAAACACATGTAGGAGTATGTTATTTTGTATCATTCTTTCTCACTTAATAATATACCTAAGAGCAATTGCTATAGAACAGGTTGACCTGCCTCATTCTTTTTACTCTTAGCAGAGTCTTTTTGTGAGGATGTACCATCATTCGCATAAACAGCTTTTCTAATGAAGGGCATTTTGGTTGGTTTTGCTCCTATAAGTAATGCCATAAACATCCACATACAATTGTTCTTGAGTACATTTGCGAAGATATTCACAGGAAAAAATAAGTTATACTGCTATATACTACCACTAACAGGGGATGAGAGTGCCTATTAGCCCACAGTCTTTCCAACTTAACACTGTGTGTTATCAGCCTTTCCCATCTTGGCCAATGTGGTAGGTAAAAAATAGCTCAGTAAAAGTCGACTTGACCTATAAGGGACAAATCGAGTTTATGTTATAAAGCTTGCTTTCAACGTTGAAGTTGAACTCCAGATGATATGGTTAAAGTTTTCAAATTTCTGAGAAATATGCAGGCATAGAGATTGTGTCTAAATTTGCCTTCATACATAGCATGTCCATTTGCTAACTAAAGAAGGTGATTGGTTCGTTTATTTATTCAGCTGGCATTTATTCAGCATTTATCGTATGCTAGGTGAACTTTAAGTGCTAGAAAGAAGAAGGATGAATAAGACACACACATTGCTCACAAGTAATATATGGTCTAATGGGGGGACACATATATAAATCAATAAGCATAATGGACATGAAATAGAGGCAAGTATTATCCAATAAGCTGTGTGTATATTAGGCCATAGACTAAGATACTGTGGGGAAAAAAAGGGACCCTCAATTACTTGGGAAAAGACAAAAAAAAAAAAAAAAAAAAAAAAAAGCTTGTGGAAGAGGGTGACAGTGGACATGAGAGTAAGGAGGGTAAGCCATTTTTAAAATAAAATTTTATTTTAACTTTAATTGACATAGTAAGTGCACATATTCATGGGATAAAATGAGAGGTTTTGACACATGTGCATTGTGTAATGATGAAATCAGAGTAATTAGTAAATCCATCATCTCAAACATTTATCATTTCTTTGTAGTAAAGCATTCAAAATCCTCTCTTCTAGTTAGTTTGAAATATACAGTGCATTATTGTTAGCCACAGTCACCCTGCTGTGCAATGGAACACCGGAACTGATTCCTCCCATCTAACTGCAACTTTGTACCTGTTGATCAACCTTTCCCCATAGCCATTTCCTCTTCAGCAAGAAACATGGAAATTGTACACATTACTTCTCAAAATACATTGGCAAGCCACTTCTAGTTGCAGGGTAGACTTGGAAAATGAAGTCTAGCTGGGTGACTCTGTGCCTCCATATTATTCTGGAGGAAGGGGACCATGGAGCTAGGGTCCCCAGTCTGGGAGGCAGGTAGAGAGGCAGCTTGCTGTGCCACTGTGATATTTTTAGCTCCATGGGGGGAAAAGAACTACTAGATAGAGCTCTGTCAACACAGATCTGACAATCTCATTCAGAAACAAGTTACAGACCGGGTGTGGTGGTGGCTCACGCCTGTAATCCCAGCACTTTGGGAGGCTGAGGTCAGGAGATCGAGACCATCCTGGCTAACACGGTGAAACCCCGTCTCTACTAAAAATACAAAAAAAAAAAATTAGCCGGCGTGGTGGCGGGCACCTGTAGTCCCAACTACTCAAGAGGCTGAGGTAGGAGAATGGCGTGAACCCAGGAGGTGGAGCTTGCAGTGAGCCAAGATCGCGCCACTGCACTCCAGGCTGGGAGACAGCAAGACTCCATCTCAAAAAAAAAAAAAGAAACAAGTTACAGAGACCTCAAGTGATTAGTAAATAAGATTATTCTATAGAACATCTTATGGTAACATAATCAATATGATTTCAACACTCAGCTAATAAATGCTATGAAATATGATTTATGTAAGATGCTAATTGACATGTCAGGTTTTAAATACAAAAGGAACGAGGGAGGGAGACATGAATATAGACGGGTGTTATCAGAGAAAGACACTTAGATACATTTCATATTGTGTCATGTAAACTAATACCTACTTCTTGGGATATTCATGGTTTAGTTTTTAAGGTAGATTCAAGAGTTTTATATATTCAAACTCTTCATGCAAAAAAAATTCAGCTCTGGTTATGTACATCCACATTTACAGGAATTGAATTTTTCTTTTTGTACACTTGTGAGTATATTTTTTCCTATGGCAAACGTTTTCCAGAAACCAAAAGTTATCTGTGTTACTGTCCCTGGTAACCGATACTGTGTCATAAATCGCTCTCAGCAGTGGCAGTTTGGACAGTGATGGAGAGTTGGTGACTGGGAGTTTGTAGAGTATGTTTAGTGGGACGGTGGGCGAGGGGGAGAAGTGGTATTTGGTTCCTCAGTCCCAGATTTGGGTCAATGTTCTCACAATCCTGGTGAGCAAGGAGCCTAATTCTTTAGGAATTTTAAAAGGTTTCTTTTAGTGAAGAACATTTCCCAGGTGTCTAATGAAAAATTATAAATGACCAGGTATAATTTTGCCAAGCTTTCCAACCTGGTTTTCCTTTAGGGTGAGAAACAATCCTTTGATTTTCTTGAAGTAGAAGTCTCTTCTCAAATGCTAACAGTAAAACAAGACCTTTTCAGATAGATTTTGTATTTTGCCATCAAATGTGCAATTTTTGAAGATAGGGGACTTGGGAAGTTATTGACAATCAGGTAAACTTCGTTCTGAAAATCAGGCTTAATTTTATGACTGTGATTAGAAAGTTGAAAAAAAATCACGTTCTCACAAATGGAAAACAAAAGTCAGAGTTCAAACTGTTTATCCTGTTTCTGTAAGCTTTTGTTCCAGAAACCCAAGAATTATTTGCGGAGAACATGGAAAATTAACTCAAATAGAGGGAAAAAATGCCTTTTATGTGAAATGCATCAAAAGCAGACAGCCTTGGAGAACTGAAGCTTAAATAGTGTAAGAGTCTGAGTACTAGTCTTCAGACACTTAAAACAGCATTTGATAGACAATTTAGATACTTAAGGAAACATTAATCAGCTTGGCATCAGCATTAGTGGCTTCAATTTTTGGCTGAGCCTGACTTTGCCATATGATCCTGGACAAATTTGCCTAAAATTGGTGATATTAACCTCTTTAGGGAAAGGCTCTGTACTGGGAGTTTTTTGAGGCCTATGATTTGTGGGGTCAAGCTATAAAACAGGAAGAAACACATGCTCATTTGTATAATTTTTACATATATTTGGTCCATAATTGTATAGCTAGGCAATTCATTCATCATCTGTTTGAGAGTAAAAGTTTGATTATTTTAATGTTACTACTTCTGGTTTTTTCTCTTCTCACATGTTCCCAGTGACTCCTTTCTGATAACCCAGATTATCATCATAGAATACATGTAATGCCGAGAATCAGACACAGGGTCTTGGAAAACGAATGACAGCAATGGTGCTCCGATGGCAGTTTTGTCAGACTTTGAATGTTTTATGAAATCACTGTTGATAAAAGTGAACACCTTCTACTGCAGGTAGAAATTTAGTGAGGAAAAAAACCCAAATAGAAAGAGTTAATATCCAAACCTGGAGACTTACCTGGTAAGGTTCACTTAACTGGTAAAATGTGATCCAATTTAAACAAAGTATTTTTAGTTTTCTCAGAACAAACATCCTACATAAACACAAAAGATGATATGAGGCATAGATATAACTTGGTTCACAATATTTTCCAAAACTATAGTGTACCAGCCAGTTGGTTCAGCACACAGGAAAGAAGATCATTATTAATGTGCTAATAGCAGCATTTTATTCTGAAACCACTCTACATGGTTACAGGGCTCAAAACAACATATTCTAACAGGAAGATACATTACCAAAATATTTTAATGAGAATATTTAGTATGCATTGAGAGATCCGCATTTTCTTGCAGAGACCTTGTAGGTAGCTCTTTGAGATTTCTGTCTCTGTGCATTTAAGTGAAGGAGTTGGTTGGGTATTTTAGTTGGCAAATTTTGCAGACGTGTAGCTTTGGTAGTGGAGAGGTAATAGTACCATGCCCTGCGTGCTGGTGAGGCAGCCCCATAGCAATAGTGGCTTTTAGCAGCTACCAGATTTGCTAAAAGCAGCCATGTCCAATTAGCAGTAAGTGCCATGCACCTGCAGTTACTAGGAATTGAACCTCTTTTGAGGCTGAATCTTAATGTAGCCTTTTAAAAAAATAGCAAAAATCTTACTCATACTCTGAGATAATAAAGAAAAATTAGCAATGGCAAAATGGACGCACTCTGAAATGTATTATTAATATTGATTTAGAATATGGGGGAAATGTAGAGTCAATGACACATTTAATTGGCATAATTTAAAAATACTGTTTTATCAGTTTACTTCCTAATTTTGAATTCAATTTTCATATCTATATTGCAACTTTTTTTCTTTTAGACATCTATAATATTGCTGCAGGCTCCCTATGTATGTTTCCATAATTTTCTGCAAAAGGTTTTCACCAGAATAAAAAAAATTATAGTTTAAAATTGCAAAACTGTAGAAAAAATATTCTCTTTGATTTATTTCCAATGTGTCAAATTCACCACAATGGAAAGGACTACACTATAGCATTAAAATGTTATTTTCAACAGATAGTACTTATTTTAACGTGTGCTCAGCATTTAAAAATATTTAATATTCTTTTCTAAAAATGCTTACATTCAGAAACTATTTATGAGGGTTCTCAGCAGTATGATGTTTCTTTCTGCGCTTCACTGCTTTTTCTCTTTTAGAGGATATTATAGGAGAAAAACATTTGTTAAGCAATTTCCGGAGCTACTAGGTTCTAACAAGACCAATAGACTAATACAATAATTCATTTCATTGCAACTGGAGAGTGTACTTTTCCTTTATTCTCAGTCATAATTTTTTAAAAGAGCCAAGAACACCAAATCATCAAATCTAATGTTGAACATGTAGTAACTTTTATTTGCTGATCGTACTCTGAGATTCACCATAATGAATAAATCATAAGTATTAAAATTTCAACTTTTTAACATACCCACTACACTGCTAGCATAGTAACACGGTCACCAACTACACAGCTTCTTCAACTGTTGACGTGCTTTAAAGTTAGGATTATGGTATCCTGCCAGAAAGATCCTACAAACTATCACTATTTTGGTTTGTCCTGCCAGCCATTGAGAAGTAGACAATTTCTATATACACAAACCAGTTTGGAAAATTTATGCAAATAGGAAGTTATTCTCAAAATGGGTTGATTGCATTTTTTTTTTTTTGAGACAAGGTCTCACTCTCACCCAGCCTGGAGTGCAGTGGCGTGATCTTGGCTCACTGCAACCTTCACCTCGCTAGTTTAAGCGATTCTCCTGCCTCAGTCTCCCAAGTAGCTGGGAGTACAGGTGCATGCCACCACTCCTGGCTAATTTTTGTATTTTTAGTAGAGACAGGGTTTCACCGTGTTGACCAGGGTGGTCTCAAACTCCTGGCCTCAAGTGATCCACCCGCCTTGGCCTCCCGAAGTGCTGGGATTACAGGCGTGAGCCACCGTGCCCAGCCTGATTGCATTTTAATGTATTGGCTCCCAACCAGTAGCAACAGTCTGGGTGTACAGATATTGTCAGAGTGTTTCTATTCAACGTGTCAAATTATTTAGGTAAAAGTTTGGCTCAACTTTGTTGACATGGAATTTCTATATCCTCCAGTTTCTGGTTTAACTGGTTTATGTGGAAACGAATGGAAACACATGGTTAAGTCCCCCAGCCTCCAGCTTCTCTCTTCCTCTTACCTATCTTTGTACTTGCCCACTTTTCCTCTTGTGGGCCTGTTCCTAGAATCCATTATGTTCTGTGGGTGACATCAGCCTGCTACTGTGGGAAGAAGTAGAATTTTATGGTGCCCAAGGTAAAATCGACTATGATGATGCAGAATGAGGACCTGGAGAGGAGTCAGAGATTGCAGGGGATCAAAAGAGAGAAATCAGAGATGCTCCCACAAACAGAGAAAAACTTCAGAAGCAGCAGGAAGGAGAGAGTAAATGGAGAACAAAAACTCAAGTCAAAATAGTCAATGGAAAGAAACACTTTTGAATTCCAGTTATAATTTGGAAAAGAAACAAAAATTTGTTTTAAATTAAGAAAAAAGTCACTTATAATTTCCTGAAGTCTAGAAAAGTGAAAAACAGTTAAACCTCTTGTTATTAGCTAAGAAGTGTCTATTATTATAAGTTTGTCACTGGAGAGAACATAAAAATCTCTATCTATTGTTATTTATTTATTTTTTTTGCATAAGGGATAGATAAAAGAGTGTTTATTTTATTTAGCCTTTGGCCTATAAAGTAAGATTTATGAAACAAAGGACAACCGGAAATGATAAGGTTTTTTCCTAATTTCTAATTATTTAGCAAAACCTTGATTGATTTCTCTCAGGCTAGTGTCCATATTACAGTAGCAGTCAGCCTTCATTTATCTTACCTGGGACCATTGCTAAATCCGATGTCACTTTTCAGTTTTTATATTAGGTGACCATTTAGCCGCATTTCACCTGGTTGATCATTCCTTCCATCTTGAAACCTCCCTCGACCCGGCTTCCGACATACTTTGCCCTCCTGGTTTTTCTCCTTTTCTATTGGCTCACCTTCTCAGTCTCCTGCTGGTTGCTCCATTTTCCTACAATCTCTCAAAACTGGAGCTCCTCAGATTCAGTCCTTGGACTTCTCTCCTTTCTCAGATTGACATCTGGAGTCATGGCTTTAAACACCACCTATCACTCCCGTTCTCCTTGAACTCTAGACGGGTCCATCCAGCTGCTACTTGACATCTCCACTGGGATTTCTAAGAACTTTCCCAAACTTAACATGTCTAAAACCAAATTCTGGGCTGGGGGTGGTGGCTCATGCCTGTAATCTCAGCACTTTAGGAGGCTGAGGCAGGCAGATTACTTGAGCCCAGGAGTTCGAGACCAGTCTGGGCAATAGAGAAACCCTGTCTCCACAAAAAATACAAAACTTAGCCGGACATGATGGTGCACACTTGTAGTCCCAGTTACTGGCGAGGCTGAGGCGGGAGGATTGCTTGAGCCTGAGAAGTTGAGGCTGTAGCTAGCTATGATTATACCACTATACTCCAGCCTGGTTGACAGAGTGAGACCCTGTCTCAAAAATAAATAAATAAATAAATAAATAAATAAAAGCAAAACCCAAAAAACAGATTCCAAATCTCCCCTTTAAACCTCCTCTTCTTACAATGAGTCCTGTCTTGATTTATGGCAGATCCTTCCTTCCAGTTCTCAAGCCAAACACCATGAGGTCATTCTTGACTCCTCTCTTCCGTAGGCTCATCTAAACATCAGAGTATCCTGTTGGCTATCTGGAATGTAACCACTTGCTACCACTGCCATCTCTACCCACCTGCTCTTAGTTATCGCCAGAGTTCCCTGGAGTGTTGGAGCAGTCACAGAGCTGGTTTCCCTGCTCCTAAGCTCGTGTATATGCTACCTATTTATTTGTCTGTCTCTCTACACTAGAATATAAGCTCTATGAGGGTAGACTTCTTTGTTTTGTCCAATGCTGTATTTCCAATATTTACAACAGTACTGGCCAGTAGGTACTGTCAATTAATGGTTTTTGAATAAATTGAGAGTAACAAATTCTAACTGGTGAAAATAAATTAAATGGGCCGGGCATGGTGGCTGGCGCCTGTAATCCCAGCACTTTGGGAGGCCGAGGCGGGTGGATCACTTGAGGTCAAGAGTTCGAGACCAGCCTGGCCAACATGGCGAAACCCCTGCCTCTACTAAAAATACAAAAATTAGTTGGGTGTGGTGGTGCATGCCTGTAATCCCAGCTACTCGGGAGGCTGAGGCACGAGAATCGCTTGAACCCTGGAGGCGAAGGTTGCAGTGAGCCAGCATCGTGCCACTGCACTCCAGCCTGGGTGACAGAGCAAGACTCTGTCTCAAAATAAATAAATAAAATAAAAATAAAAAAGAAAATAAATGATCTCACAGGATATCATTTTTTGATTGGAGGAGGAGAGAAAAATGTGTATGTGTGAGGGGACAGAGAGATACCCTTTGCATTAGTGAGGGTTCACATCAGAACTGTCTCGCCTCCCTACTTGCTGGGTCCCGTTACCTCTCTCCTGAATCCAATAATACTCTTGTGCACACCTTTTACTGGTACTGAGGCTATTTTAACGTTCCATTAAAAAAAAAAAAAGAAAACATTTAAAATACAAAAACAAGGCTGTACTACTTTAACTCTGACCTTAGAAGACTCTCAGTTTTATAACTGTTTAGAGAAAATGTGGAAATGTTTGCTGGCCCCAATCTTTTTATTACTCATCTCTATAAAGAGGCTTTTAAGGACATATTAAAAAGTTTCCATCACTCTTGTCTCTTGCCTTTCTTCTCATCTTCCTTTCTTGTACCCCAAATGGCTGAAAGCAAGACCCTGAGAGTCTGGAAGAAATATATTCTGGTCAGAGCAGACTGAGCTGGAGCTGGCCTAGAACCTTGGATCCTGACCTCAGAATTGCTGCTCAAATTACTGCTCTCTGAAAGAGTGAGCTCATGCATGTTTATTATTACTGTGAACAAATTTAGCTGTTGTTTCACCCAAAAGTTGAAATTCTCGCTTGGACCCCTTTGCTTGTTTGTGCTTTTGTAAATGTGTTTTCTCATGTGCTACTAGAACCAAGACGAAAGCTTCAGTTCTCAGAACAGGTGCCACGACTGTGGAGACAAAACAAGAGCTATAGAGGGGTGTGGTGTGTGAAACTGAGAAAGCAGGTAGTTTTTCAGAAAAACTGAGAGCCAGGAATGACTTCATCCATTTCCTGTAATAAGGCGACGGTCTGACCTTGAGGAACCTATTAGAGTGTGCTTCTAAACAGAGGCCATTTCGAGGCTGAATGTAGGGGAGTGTTTACCTTTGACTGTTTTCTGAAGCAAGGTATTTTATAAACTGTAAAGTGGCTTATACAACTTTAGGAATGTAAAGTTTGGCAAAGTCTCCAAAATCCCTGGGAGTTGTAAATGTGCAGGCCATATGAAGTCTTTGTAGTTTCATGTCTTGCTGTTCAGCATTCTTTAGAGTCACCAGCATGGTAGAAATTTAGTAGGAATTTGGGTACTTATGGGCTGGTTTGTTTGTTTTCCCAAACATAGGTAGCAAAATGGATGCTAAGAAGCAAATTACTTTTACTATTTTAGATGCCTCAGAGGACATACTGTCATAATGCAACTTAAAATATACTCGTCTCCTCAGTTCCTTTTTATGTATTTATTTAATAGTCTTCAACCAATTTGTTCTTCATTAGCTGTTCTATAATACTTCAAGAGAAGCCATGATAATGATACATTTAGGATCAGAAAAATATAGCATGTGTGAGTTCCTTTAGACTTTAGAGAATATCTAACTCAGCCTTTCATTTTATAGAAGAGGAAGGCCAGGCATGGTGGCTCATGCCTGTAATCCCAGCACTTTGGGAGGCTGAAGTGGGCGGCTCACCTGAGGGTCAGGAGTTCGAGACCAGCCTGGCCAACATGGTGAAACCCCATCTCCACTAAAACTACAAACATTTGCTAGGCCTGGTGGTGGGCGCCTGTAATCCCAGCTACTCAGGAAGCTGAGGCAGGAGAATTGCTTGAACCTGGCAGAGCTTGCAGTGAGCCAAGATCGTGCCACTGCACTCCAGCCTAGGCAGCAGAGTGAGACTCTGTCTCAGAAAAAAAAAAAAAAAAAAAAAAAGAGGAAGCTGGCGGTGAAGACAGGCAGTGACTCACCCAGGGTCTCACACTGATTTGCTGGCAGAGTTAAGCATTAAAAGGTGCCTTTTCTAATCTCTTTCCAGTGTTCTTGTCATCACAATGCGTTAAAATAAAAATTACTAGCAACTTGGGAGTAATAATGATAAACTTCTCAAAATCTACTACATGGTCTAGAAAACCAAACATAAGGCTGGGTGCAGTGGCTCACGCCTGTAATCCCAGCACTTTGGGAGGCCGAGGAGGGCGGATCAGGAGGTCAAGAGATCGAGACCATCCTGGCCAACATGGTGAAACTCCGTCTCTACGAAAACTACAAAAATTAGCTGGGTGTGGTGGTGGGCGCCTGTAGTCCCAGCTACTCGAGAGGCTGAGGCAGGAGAATTGCTTGAACACAGGAGGCAGAGGTTGCAGTGAGCCAAGATTATGCCACTGCACTCCAGCCTGGCAACAGAGCAAAACTCCATTTCAAAAAAAAATAAAACCAAACATAAAAGCAGAACATTCTTGTGAGTTCCATTACATAGGACAATATGGTCCTGCTGATCTATTAAAATTAGGTTTATAAATTAGAGGCTCTTTACTGTATTTAAGGTGCTCAAACAAATGAAGGTAGGTTAATATCTCCTTGGCCTTCCCCACCATGCCCCGCAGCTTTAACGCTGCAGAACACCGGTTGGTGGCTGATATTTAGATAATGGAAATCTTGGACACATTTTCATTTTTGATAAAATGACATGGCACTATGGTTACATTTTACAAATATTTTTGCTGATGTATATCAGGTGGCACACCTAAGAAGAAACAGAACTTCCTCAGGGGTCATTCTTAGGAAAGTGGAGCTTTGCTTCTCTGATCATCAGAATTGGATCCTTCAGGTATTAGGTTGGTGCAAAAGTAAACACGGTTTTTGCCATTACTTTGAATTACTTTGAATGGCAAAAACCGCAGTTACTTTTGCGTCAACCTAATACCTTTCTTTGTTAGCACCTGGAAGGGTTGGTAAAATTCAGAATATTGTAAAATCAGTAAAAGCTTAATCAAATTTGTCTATATCCTACAGATTAGTCTATGCATAGTATTAAACAGCTTAACTGAAACACACATGCATATGTGTGAGTAAGCTGACATCAGGGATCACCTTACCATGGAAAATCTAGGGAAGGTTAGCTCAAGTTTCAATTTGTGAAGACCAATTCCCCTACCGCGTCCATATATACATATTCGCAGGAGACTTGTTTCTTCAGGGCTCTCTTTGACTCTCAGCTCTTCCTTTCTGAATTAGTAACTGGTGGGTCATTTTAACCTCCCTTGAGTCACAATCCTGTTCCACACTGGGTGGGTCCAGAGATAGAACTCATTGCCTTTCTTTGAATCCCACACAAGACCACCCAACAAGGCATTGTAGTTGGTGGAAAACTCCACTGAAGAAAGGGTCTATATTGCAACAAACAAGCATCTAGAAATAGAATATTAAATATCCCTCCTCTTAAAAATCCATTGTCCAATTCAGACTTCAGCATAATGTATTCTCCTGTCTTCTTTTCTCTGTATTTCCATCTTGAGAGCAGTCCTATTCTCTGTGTCCTGTCTTTGTTGTCTTATGAAGAATATATTGGCTTATCCTTTGTTTTGTTCTCTCCTTCCTGGACCTATTATGGTAAATGTGGAATTTGCAAATAGGCTTTTGCATTCCCCAGCCTGCTCCCTTAATGCTCTCTGGTGAGACACTTCTTTGAGTTCTCTGAGGCGAGTTGCTGCCCCCCAGCACTTGCTCTTCCCCATAACAGTAAACACACTGCACATACTTATTCCACAGACTGCTGTGAGAACTAGATGGAGGCTATGTGCAAAGCTACAAGCTCTTGGTAAAGTGCTAGAGAAACTGGTAGACACTGTTATTATGATAAGATGTTCAGAAAATAATGGATCGATTAAAGTTTCACTTATCTATTAAAAGATATAAAACTCTATGACTGAGACCTTTATGGAATACTGGAAAATATTTATGTATGCTTATTAGCATACTGATATGTTTCAGTACACATTTCATGGATTTGTGGTTAAGGATGTTACTTTCAAGAAGATAACTATACATCACTCTATACTAGCACGCTGTTCTGTTCTTGAGAAATAGTGGCTGGACAAAGGGTATGCGAACGTTTCTTAATATCTCATCTAATACCATTTTCCCACTGCTAATTATTTAACACATGGAAATGTAGGTCAAAGCATTAAAAAAAAAACTAGAACAGCAATACGTTGGTGGTTGTCAGATGTTCATTTAAAATATTTATGTTTTAGCCTTATTTTTTAATACTTCTTTTTCATATTAATTTTCATATAATTTTTTATTATAAAAAAATTAAAAAAAATTTTTTATCATATAATTTTCATATAATTTCTTTTCATATAATTAATTTCATATTAATTAATTTCAAATTAATTAACTATTTAACTAAAGAAAATAATAATCATTTTCATGGAATACTTTAAAATAGTAGAAACAATCATGAATAGAATTGAAGATTAGGCCTATATTACCCTAGACTCTGTCATTCTTATTCCTAACCATTTACATAGGAAATTTAGATTCACCCACCTCTCTTTCTTAAAATAAGATTCACAGGTTTTTGGGCATATTCCCATTGCATTCCTGACTGAGGAGGTGTTCAAATCCCTGCTTTTCTACTCCTCAGCCCTGTGACCCTGAGCAATTTCTGTGGCTCACTTTCCTCATCTGTAAAATAGGATAATAATAGAACACATGCCTCTAACGTTGCAGTGATCACACGAATTAGTAGATGCACAACAGTAAGCCCTCCATAAATGCTAGCTATCATTGTCATTTCATAGCCATCCCCACCATGGATGGGTCATGTGACCTGAAGCAAATTTAAATTCTCTGGATTTCAGTTATCTCTAATGAAGGAGTTAGGCTCCATCAGTGGTTCTCAAACTCAAGTGAGTATCACAATCACCTGGAAGCTGTGTTATGACGCTGAAGGCTGGGCCCCACCCTCAGAATTTCTTACTCAGTAGATCCAGGAGGGAGCGCAATATTTTGCATTTCCTAAAAGCTCCTGGTGAAGTTGATGGCTGACCTGGAGACACACCTTGAAATTCCTCTGCTTACTCTGAACAAAACAGTGCTTCTTTATCTTGAGCGCACGTCAGAACCCTCTGGGGAGGTTAAAAGTCCCAATGAAATCACAACCTCTGCAGATGGTAACCAGATCTCAGTGGCTTTTAAAGTTCTCCAGGTGCTTCCATTGAGCAGCTGAGGTTGACAACACTTCCGAGACCGCTTTCAGGTGAAAAAGAACTATCATTCTAACTTAAATGAAGGAGAAAATGAATTCGTGATTCTGACACCATTATCTACTCGTTCATGCATGGGCTTATCCCATGAGAAATAAACATTTACTAAGGTGTATGCATGTTTGTAGAGCATCCATTGGGAAGCATGTTGTACAGCTTGTAGTAAAACAGCATGGTGCATGCTGAAACTGTTAGAGACTTTGCAGGTTATTTTTTATAAATTAGTTTTGATGGTGTGCTGTTTGATTATTGGAGAGTGGTGTGAACATGTTTCTATGCATCCCAGGGGGTTGCTATCACCTTTAACGGGCCTCTTTAAATCCCAGCTCTTTCATTTACAAATTCTATGACCTTGGATGAGTTTCTTCACTTTTCTGTGCCACAAGTTCTCAGTAAAATGGAGATAATTATAGAACCTACTTCGTAGAACTTTGAGAATCATACAGGTAAAGTTATTTTACGTAATTAGCACTCAAAAGTGACCATTAATAATCTAACGTTTTAAAATATATGAATAGGCTAGATGCAGTGGCTCACACCTGTAATTCTAGCACTTTGGGAGACTGAAGTGGGTGGATCACTTGAGGTCAGGAGTTCAAAACCAGCCTGGCCAACATGGCGAAACCCCGTCTCTACTAAAACTAGCCGGGCGTGGTGGTGTGTGTCTGTAGTCCCAGCTATTCAGGAGGCTGAGGCAGGAAAATCACTTGAACCCAGGAGGCGGAGGTTGCAGTGCGCCGAGATCACGCCACTGCACTCTAGCCAGGGTGACAGAGTGAGACTCCATCTCAGAAACAAACAAACAAACAAACAAAAATTAATAGTTTAAACACTTTGAACGTATTTCAATATATAAAGATACGTAATTTTTATTTTAAATATATTAAAATAGATAAGTTTGAAATACATAAAGTAAATACATAAAATTAATGTTAAAATGTTCACTGAATGTTTACATTTTTCTCTGTATTACTAAGAGCAATTTATTGCCTTCTGTGTGATGTAATATCTAGAAAGCATGCCTATGTAATTCCCAAATTATAACCACCGTGGCTCCTGGACAAGCAGGACTATATCTGATTTTTTTTTTGCATCTTCGTCACTACCTGTCACTCTGAGATCACTTGTTGTCTTTCTGTATGTAATCACCTCTAGGTACACTTCTTTCATTATTTCTGCGCATTCTCTCCACTTGGCTGCATTCTTCTGTGCATTCTTTTCTCCCACGTTGGAAAGAAATATGCATATTGAGCCATTCCAACCCCTAAAGGCAAAAATCACTAGCCAGTGTAGAAAGTGAAAGCAAGGAAGTTTTTGGTTATTGCTGCTGTAACTTTTTGACGTGCGTACATATGTGCGTCTTTTTTTTTTTCCCCCTCTAGGGGTGAAATGGGGGTGGCGTTAGTCAGGGGTTACTGACAGAACAGTGTTCCCTACTGTGGTGGAGAGACTAAGACTGGGAAAGATTCTCCAACGCTGGGAAATGCAGACGTCCAGTCTTGAAAAACAGTCTGTGGTTGGTCCTTATGTCAGAAGAGGAGCGTATTCTCGGAAGAAATCCCACAAAATATACCCAGAGCCCAGGTGCCTTTCTAAGACGAACCAACATTCACTCACAAGTTCAGCTAATATGTGACAGAAACACAAGAATGAACAAAACTCCTGACTTGAGCTTACAGCTGATGGGAAGCTTGGGGACCGGACAGAGAATTAAAATACAACGTGGTTAGGTACAACTTACCTGTGCCAGAGGAGTGACGGAAGGCCTTTGATGGGAGTGATGCCTGGAGGATGGCAGGGCGACAGGTAAGTTAGGGGGCCAGGAAGGGAAAGGGCGGCCATGTGGGTAAAGGGAAGGAGGCTAAACTCAGCAGGGAAACAGTCCCTGTTGCTGGAGCAAAGCGCGGGGGTGTGGCTCTCCTGTCTCTGGCTTTGCTGTCAACAGGCGAGATTGGCAAGTAGGGCGACCAACCGGCCTGGATTGCTCAGGATTGGGGTTTCCTGGAAGGTGGGACTTTCAATACTAAAACTGGGACAGTCCTGGGCAAACAAATCAGGACGGTTGGCCACCCTATCTTTGTGTGGGCATCTGCCAACTGAGTCATGGGCCTGTCTGGTTTATTTATTTATTTATTTTTCTGCCTGAGTAACAGAAGAATATGTTAAACATATGGCATATGGAAAAACAGAAAAAGAGGAGATAGGATTTTTATGTTATAGATTGGAAGAAGACACCCTTGATGAAGGAGGTGTTTTTACTTTGGAGAAAGACTGCTTCAGCCGCGAAAGCCAAGGGGTGGCACCACAGGGAGAAGTCTGCACTGCGCTTGTGAGGACGGCCAGTGGGGGACTGCTGAGCCCAGGGAGTCAGTCCTCACAATGAAGATATAGTCTGGGGGAGATAATGCCGGAAATCGATGGAAGAAGTGGAACAGGACACAAATTTAGTGGAGTTTCTTTACAATGTGTGCTTCCTGTCACCAGTTCATTAACCACGATAAAAACGGTTATGTTGTTATATTCATCAAGATCCAAATTATCTACCATTTTAAGATGTCTGGCAGTCACAATGATGATCACTGAAGACCGAAGAGATCATTTCCTCTAAAAATTATGTTACATTAACCCATACTGGCATCAGTGTCTGTTACATGTTTGCTTTAATTTTGAGGTCAAATACGACATTTGTAAAACTAGCACTTCATGTGATTCTATAAGCACTAAACAACTAAACATATTTACTTCTTTTTTTTGTGCCTTTGAATTAATTAAAACAGTGCTGTACAATAGAAATCTGTCAGTCACACGTGTCATTTAAAATTTTCTAGTAATCATATTAAAATAGTAAAAAGAAGCCAATAAAAGTAATTTTAATAATATATTTTGTTTGACATAATATATCCAAATATCGATTTCAACATGGTCTAAATATAATAGTTATTAATGAAAAATATTACATTCTTTTGGCTTTGTACTAAACATTTGAAATGTGGTGTACGTTTTTCACTTATAGCATATGCAATTCAGATGTTACATTTTTATTAGGAATATTTAATCTGTAGATAGATATCTTAAAATTTACATTTGAAAAATAGATTCGGACACGTAAGTTGTTACAAGCATACTTAAAAGTTTTCAATGACTGACTTGAGTGTCAGTTTTAAAACTTAAATCAATGAAATTAATTAAAATGAAATGAAAATTTAGAAACTCTATTCCTCAGTCACACTAGCTACATTTCAGGTGCTTCATAGCCACATGTGGCTGGTGGCAGCTGTATTGGACAGCAAAGAAGTAGAATATATTTGGAGTAAAAATTTAAAAGTGGACACATTGTGTTACTCTCGTTAGCCATGCTATTGCTATTTTTTTTCCTATAGCTAATTACAACCTTAGGATCCAGTAGGTTCTCCACCTTTTCTTAAAGCATTAGTTCCGTGTCCTCCCTGTAGATGGCAGCACTTTCTTCCTAAAACTACAAGGAGGAGGAGTTGCCTGGGCTTGTCACTCAGATTCTGGCACTTTTCATAGAAAGAGTCTGAATTATCTGGAAAATTCTTTGGTAGCATAGGTCAGAATCTTTTCAGCTCTATTGTTATTCTGCACAGATGGCTGTTGATTATGAAAACAATCTCTCAGCCTCTAGTCCAGGATATTACTCATTCCTCAGTTCAAGAAACTCTAGAATGACAGGAGAAAGGGGTTCAATTACAGAACTGTTATCAAAATGCATTGGTTTATGCATATCTATGTTTTGGAAATGGTGACTCCAAGAGACACTTAGTAAAACTTTTCAAAGTAGATGAGAGACAGTTTTTCCCTCACATGCTGTGGCAATATTAATCTATGTTTTCATTTTCCACTGGACTTTGTAATTGAATTTTAAGGAATGCATATATGGCTTCATATTTATATATAAGATATCCATATCCAGTGTTGAAGACATTAACAATAAAAATATTTACCTGTATAAAATTTGTGATTTTTGAAGCACCCCTCTCTTCCCCTTCGCACTGCGTTTGTGGTAGGAAAACATGAGATAAGGAACAAGGTACTAAGGACAAAGAAGGAGCGATTCAGAGGTGGATTTCCTGAGGACCAACGTACATTTTGGCGTAGCTCATGAGGACTCTTTGATACTCAACTCTAATAAATGGTGGTTTGATGTCTTGATTGCTTTTGATTGACATTTAAAAATTATAGGTGGGAGGCTGGGCGCTGTGGCTCAGGCCTGTAATCCCAGCACTTTGGGAGGCCGAGGCGGGCAGATCACAAGGTCAGGAGATTGAGACCATCCTGGCTAACACGGTGAAACCCCGTCTCTCCTAAATATACAAAAAATCAGCCAGGCGTGGTGGCAGGCGCCTTTAGTCCCAGTTACTTGGGAGGCTGAGGCAGGAGAATGGCGTGAACCTGAGAGGCGGAGCTTGCAGTGAGCCAAGATCACGCCACTGCACTCCAGCCTGGGCGACAGAGCCAGACTCCGTCTCAAAAAAAAAAAAAAAAAAAAAAAAAAAAATTACAGCTGGGCCAGGCACTATGGCTGGTGCCTATAATCCCAATACTTTGGGAGGCCCAGGCCTCACAGATTGCCTGAACTTAGGAGTTCGAGACCAGCCTGGCCAACACGGTGAAACCTGTCTCTACTAAAAATACGAAAGTTAGCCAGGCATGGTGATAGACACTCGAAATCTCAGCTACCCAGGAGACTGAGGTGGGAGGATTGCTTGAGCCTGGGAGGCGGAGGTTGCAGTGAGCCAAGATAGCACCATTGCACTCCAAACTTGGTGACACAGTGAGACCCCGTCTCAAAACAAAACAAAAAAATAAAAAATTAAAAAAAAATAAACATCACCCACCTCTTTTTTTACTCAATCTGTTTTCCAAATAAAAAATCAAGGTTCTATTTGAATTTTAATAATGATTTTGCTTAGTTTTATAGCTTGAATACTATAGCAAGTATAATGTCTAAAATGCTGTGATTTTGACTTAAGAAAAAAATTTACAGTTTTCTTAATATACTCTTTAGTTCTTTTAAACTCTAATACATGAAATGCATTGCTAATAAGGGTAGGAAGGGGAAAGACTGGGGAGAAAGAGAGCTAACTTATCTAGCGATAGGTACATGTCAGAAGCTGTAGTAGGTTCTTTTGCATGTGTTTACTTACATTACCTTCTCTAATCTGCATTGCAGTTTTTTCATAGACAAGGAAACCTAGACTTAGAGAAGTATAATACCTGTCATCTTGTAAATGACAGATATAGTTGAGAATATCTACTGAAATGGTTTCGCTTCTTATCTTGCCAGACAACATATAAGGACTTATTCTATATGAAGACATCTGATAAATGAAAATATGGTTTATGAAAATGAAAATATGTAATAGAATCTTTTACACCATGTATTTCTGGTTCTCTTTCTTCTATTCAGACCATTCTTTCATCTGTTTCTTTTGTCTTCTTTTCCAAAATGTAGCAATTGCCCCAGATTCAGTACTTGTCTCCCTTCTTAACAATCACATCCAATCCCATGGCCTCAACCATCTTCCCGTGCATATAATTTCCACATTTACAGCTTTATTCTCTTGATTAGTCAGGATAGGATAATTGCTGAACAAATAACAGCATATATCTCAGCTTAAGAGAGTAAAAGTTTATTTCTCTCTCATGCAAATTCTATTGCGGATATTCCCTACCTCCTTCCCCAGGTGGTCCTCACAATGCAGTGACTCAGGGAACTAATCCTTCTATCTTAACCTATTTTAGGTCTTAGACCCCTTTAGCAGTCTGGTGAAGCCAATAAATCTCCTCTCAGGACAGTTTCTAAATGTGATAAAAGAAAAAACAGATATAGTGATAGATCTAATAATTAAAATTCAAAGTTAATTTCAAATTAGCGATAGGTAAATATATTTCAAGATGTCTGCACTGAATACAACGTGATATGTAATGCATGTGATTTATCTTGGTGACAAAGACATTGATATTGCTAACACTATTATAGCTGCCGTCTGTATTCACAAAGGGAGATGTCAAATTCCAGTTAAAAGAAAGATTTCTTCATCCAAGTTCATAGGACTTCCTGAATGGTACAGACGCTAAGGTCTAGTGGCTCCACAACTACCAAAGCCTTCTTAGCGTTCTCTGCTGGAGCTTGTGCATCCAATTGACTGACCAGCAAAGAACTTGCAGAATAATAGGATACATTTGTTGGGTTGGGGGAGCAAACCTAGAAGGGGCATATACCCCTTACAATTATAGCTCTGTGCACTAGAATAAGTTATATCATCCCTCCTAGATATGAGGGGACTAGGAACTGTACTTCAGCTGTGTGTCCAGGAAGAAGGTAAGGTATGGGGAATGCGGAGCAATAATTGTTTGAAGCAAGAATCATCAGTGGATGCTAAAATTACTGAGGGAAAACAGGACCAGAAACAGGGTATTTTGAAAGTCTCAAAGTTCCTCCACATAGGATACTTATTAATTGCAAAGGGCAAATAGTAACTTTACAGAGAGGAAGCAATCTGGCAGACACTACCATATCCAAGTGATCAAAGGTGACATCAGTAGTGGGACACATTAACATCATGTGCTTCTGATATGATGCACAAAGGAGAAACAACCTCATTCTTGTGATGTTCCTGCCAAAAATCCATAACCTGAAAGAGACATCACAAAATCCCCAATTGAGGGGCATTCCACAAAAGAGCTGGCTAGAACTCTTCAAAATTGTCAAGGTCATGAACTGTTCCAGACCAAAGGAGGCTAAAGAGACATGATGCTTCCATGCAAGTACAATCCTGAATTGGGTCTTGGGTCAGAGAGTCGGCCTTAGTAAGACAATTGGCAAAATTTGAATAAGGTCAATACATTTGAAAATAATACTACCTGTGTGAATTTCCTGATTTTGATCAAAGCACTGGGATTAAGGTAAAATATAAGACCTTGTTTTTGGAAATACATGCTGATATATGCAACTTACTCTCAAACATCTCAGAAGAAAAATAGATAGGTTCCTAGATAGAGAGCTGGATGACAGGATAATAAGCAAGTGTGATAAAATGTAGCATTTGGGGAATGTGGGTAAAAGTATACGGGAATGTCTTGTACCATTTTCTCAACCTTTCCTTTAAGTTGTAAATTATTTAAAAGAAAAATAATAACCCTGGCTCTTATAAAACTAAGGAAAATGGTCCATCCCTTCCTATGCCTTGTGTTTTCCTGTTGGTCAAAGAACCTTTGGTAGTGACAATCTGAGTTGGTCACTGATGTTCTAGTAAATTCAGAATATAACTTCCTGGGCTATGTGGAAAAATATAGCTCTTCATATATTAATTCATTTTCCTGACAGCACGTTTCTGTGCTTTTATGTATGCATGCTGCCTAGTAATGTGCACACCAGTCCTGCAGATTCTGGAACATTTTATTATCTTGATATTGACTTACGTCTTTAGGTAGATCTGAATAGCAGAATTGTCAGTGGTTTCACCAAGACCTCATTGGGAAATCTGGACTTGGAAGTCTACTTCTGCCAGGCATCTCTCCACGCTGGCTTCTGGGCCCACAGAAGAAAAGATCTAATCAAACTCATTTATTAACAAAGACTTATAATATTGAATAGCAGCTTCCAGGAATCTAAGAAAATGTTCACTTTTATTTCTGACCAAGGAGCAACTATTATAGTCTTCTTATACCAGTTCGAAGTGATGACTTGGTGTTAAACTTATTCTGATTCTCAGTAGCCTCTAATCACATGCACACACACCCTCTCCCAATCCCGTAAGTGTGATTATGGCAAGGGGAAAGTTGAAGTGGGGTGAATGGTGAGTAGTGGAATGGCAGAGAGCATTTAGGGTCTGTAACTGACAGGGTTGGTGATTGACTGAATGAACACTGAATTTCTAGGCTAAAGTAATTAAATGTGGATGATGTAGTGAGATAGATAACACTAGCAGGAGGATAGACTGGGCTATGCAGGGGCTAGATCATGTGTTCGGTCTGGAATATACTAAGTTTGAGGTTTCTATAAAATGTCCACGTGAAGATGTCCAATTTTGAGTTGGATATTTATTTATATTTCCATTCCCATCAATCAATAAGTTTTAGAGGAAATAAGATTGTAAGATTTTTTTTGAACAACAGGAAAGGAAGACTGTAGTAAGATATGATGGCATAATGGTATATGGAAGAGTTTTAAATAAAAGTTAGTTGGGCATGGTGGCATGCGCCTGTAGTCCCAGCTACTCAGGAAACTGAGGCAGGAGAATCGCTTGAACCCGGGAGGTGGAGGCTGCAGTGAGCCAAGATCGCACCACTGCATTACAGCCTGGGCGACAGAGTGAGACTCCATCTCATAAAAAAAAAAAAAAAAGGGATGAAGAGGGATGAGGAAAACTCCAGTTATATTAGCCTGAATGGAATAGAGGAGTGGAGAGAGAGGCGTGATAGGTGAGTTAAGAAGGAAATTCTTTGCCTCAGCAACCAACTCAGATGCTTTGTGAATCTAAATTATGTGTTGACATTCTAGGACGTCTGGGATAATTCACTTCAACATTATGTACTCTTAATTTTTCATTTATAAATAAGAAAATATTATGCAATACTTGCCATACTTTCTAAAAGCTGAATGTTAATGAAATTAAAATGGAAAAGCTATTTTGCTTAGAAGATATTTTGTTATAAACATTTCTTAAATGAAAAGGCTCTAGAAATATTTATTATATAGAATTTAAAATGCTGTCATCACTAATAAAGGCAGGCATAATTCCAACTATTTCATAACACATCAGTTATTATATATAATTGATTTATAACTGTAACTAATATGTAATTTAATATAACTCTAATTCAATGCTTAACCATCTGAAGCTGGTTAAATGATGAAGAAGAATCTTAAAATCGGCCACTTCTTTCCAAGAGGTAAAGGGGATATGTGATTTGGTCTATACATACAAAGCAAAGGAGAACTAAGCCAAGATTTAGAATTTTAGGCAAAAAGTGTTTATGGTATCGTTAAATGGTTACATATGTAATTTTACCGTTATAAATATGGCTGAGTCTATTTTTTTCAAAGATTTTGTCACAATGGGAGGCAAAAGAAGTTTAGACAGATGAAGACTCTTTCTAGAAATCTATCTAATCTATCAAATTAGTTTGACAATTTCAGTTGTCTCTGAGCAAAAAAATAAGACACTAAAAGTGTTCAGATGAGAGAGAAAAAAGTTTGAAGAGGAGAGAAAGAAGAACAAAAAGAAAAAGGAAACAGCAGAAATATAAAGAAAGTACCTAAACCAGTGAGACGCCACAGCTATGCACCAGCGGCATGGTGGATTACAGTAGAGTTTTCTACAGAAGTATTGTAAATCACTGGAAAATAGTGTCCAACTTATTTGCTTAAAATTTTCAGTTAATGTGCTCCAGCAGCATTCTGTAGACAACGACTCTCACTCTCCCCTTATTATGGAGGCAGAGCTGTTTCTCTTTGTCCCGTTCTCCAGCCTGTGATATACTTTTTATTGCTCAAGAGCTATAGAATTGTCTCCATGCCTATTGTTGTCTGCCTGATGGGAATTCATGTAATTGAAAGCGTTTATCCTCTCTTAGTAGAAAAATTGGGCACTTGGAGGTAATGAAAATCCCCCACCTTTGTCCACAGCACAGGAAATACCCTTCAGTCTGCTTTGTTCTAAAGTTTCTACTTTTCCCAGTGTAACCTGTTGAAAATTTAGTCCTGCACGAGAAATACGGCTGGAATTTCTTGTGGCAGGCTGGCCGCCGGTGTTCATGTAGTTACACCTTTTGTTGTTATTTCACCACTGATCAAAAAATAAAATTGTATTTTTTCAAAAGAAACATGGAATGACATGAAGAAAGTCCTTAATATATCATGGAGTGGAAAAAAGCAAGTTACCAAGCAAACGTCAAATGGATCAGATTTTTTAAAAATAAGCAACTGCATATCTATCATTTAAATATATATGTTTAGATATTTGCTTAATTATGAGCAGCAGTTACCTCTGGGGAGTGAGGTTAGGAAAAGTAAAGTGAGATTTTCACTTTTTACATTATACTTTTTACTTTACCCACTTCTGTATTGTTTGAATCTTTAAAATGAGCAAGTGTTATTTTGTAATTAAAAAAAAAAAAAAAAACAACTGACAAATAACTATGGGGAGTAAGAAATTACTTGGAATGGAATAAGTTTAAATAATTAATTTGTTGATACACTGCTTGACTATTATTTCTTTTGCTAAATCAAAACTCCCCTGCTTTTCTCAGGAGGTTGTTTTGAAAAGAAGGGTAAATGTTTCTTATGAAATGAACAGCTCAACCTTCCCACCTCCTGCCTAAATGCCTCATTTTGGTTTTGTTACTAACAAATGCTACACGCAAGGCTTTATGGTAAAGCAAGCCATGTGGGTTTCTAACAGGGCAGTACACACCCGTAGTTGCTGGGAAACTGTGCTTTAGTAATGGTGGACTTACCGAATTGGAGCAGGAACGGAGATTTGGAACAACAGGAAGTGAGGTACCTGTAGGGGTCTCAATTGTCCTGGGCACTGTGACATGGCACCCAAATGTCATGCAAGAGTGGCCCTTCCAACATATGCACCAATCTGAATCTCTCCAAACTTTCTTGATTCCACCATAAAACAATGAAGAGAACAGCATTGCCAATAACTTTAGTAATAACTTTTGCATCATATTACAAAGGTTGGTGGGTGGCACTTTGTGTGGTCATGGGCATGTCCAAAAGAAGGGAGTGGTGGCTAGACTCAGTCCTCCTTTAGATTTTAAGGCAAAATTTAGCAAAAGCTATGGCAGATTCTTGTACTATTTGTCAAACAGACATTGTCTACTTTTCTGGAGATTTATGATTGAGGCCCTTTTTGAGTGGAGCTTTGAGTGCAGTGAGGCCAGAGAGGCAGAAGGGCCAAGAAGGATGGGAGCAGCTGTGTGCTAGTGAGCAATTCAAAGCTGGATTCTGCTGACTGGAAAATCCAGGTTAGCAAATCAACTATCACAGACTTTATGTTCTTATCAGATGTGCAGCCTTTATAACATATTCGTAAATGCTAATGGGCTGCTCCACAGGGAGGCTGCAAAGAGAAAAGCTCTGGGTGGTTGTAAAGTGGACAAATTGTAAAGCCTTACTAGTAGGCTTACCCTTCCTCTCGGCTCATAAAAAAGTCCTCCTCTTCATTTGACTACGCCTCAAATCTACTGCTTCTTAGATTACTAAACACTCTTTTCCTCCAGGATCTTAAAATCTCTCTGTTATAAGTTGAATTGTGTCCCCCTCAAAAATGATATGTTGAGGTCTTAAACCCCAGTATCCTAGAATGTGGCCTTATTTGGAGGTGGGGTCTTTACAGGGGTAATGGAGTTAAAATGAGGCCATTAGTGTTGGCCAGTCCTTTTTATAAGGACTCCAGTATGACTGATGTCCTTATAAAAAGGGAAAATTTGGACAGAGTCACACACATAGGGAGAAAGACATGTGATGATGGAGGCAGAGTGGAGGTGATGCTTCTATAAGCCAACGAACCCCAAAGATTGCAGCAAAGTCCCAGAAGCTACAGAGAAGCATGCAACAGATTTTCTATCACAGCCCTCAAACAGAACCAACCCAGGCAATGCTTTGATTTTGGACTTTTACCCTCCGGAACTGTGAGACAATTCATTTTTGATGTTTAAGCCACCCACTTCGCAGTGCTTTGTTCCGGTAACCTTGGGAAATGATTCCACTTTCTCATCTGTGATCACAGTCAGGCCTTGCCACAATCTTCACTCATTCCTTCTATAGAAAGCTGAAAGCCTATGGACAAGGATAATTGCCTTGGCTAATGCATATGTTTGAAGGCAGCTGCTGGGAGGCAACTGGAGACTTTACCCTGGTCCTAGTGGAGAGGAAGTCTATAGGTGGAGGCAGGGAGCCTTCTTGGCTGGTAACCCAGTGACTCAGGTTGTTTGCTTACTCCGAGGATCTCTGTGCAAGTAGGAACCCTGGCATCTTCTCTTTTTCACTTGATTATGAGACCCTGTTTGTTGTAGAGTAAATGGCAGAACTTAAGAATGGAATCTGATTACCTTAAAAGAATAATCTCTCATCTCCTCTGGTGGCGAAGGATTGGGATGTGGCGGTTATAGTTGGAAAATTGATCCCTAGGGTGAATTTCTCTTTGAATTGTTATCAATAATGTTATGGTGTTCGGTGGCTTTTAAAGAAATAAACACACCTAACATCCTTCGTCAAGAGAAAGCTTTCTAAAATAAGAGTGAGGGACAGACTGGGACATGATGCTTTGCATGAAGTAGGTGTGCAATAAATACTTGTAGAGTTGGAAGAAGTTAGATTAAACAGGGCTATTGTACGTAACATTATCATTAGGGAGTTAGAGAGGGCTTCTGGAAGGCTTTGGTCAGTTTTGACTTACCTTGCAATACATTTGGACTATAATAACCATTTCACTAGTTTGTAAAAGGTACTAGCAACCAAAGATGGGGAATGCCACTCAATCTCACTTGTTCTACTTTCAAAAACTTGCTTTGGTCACATTGAAAGTTTCCATTTGCTGAAGTATAGCATATCACAGAAAACAATGGAGTTTGGAAGTGGGGGAACAAATGGTGGTTTTGTGATAATGAATAACTTTGACATTTTGTTTGAAGTTAAGTTATGTTGTTTGAACTTTTCTGTCCCTGAACAAGGCATCATATGCCAAGAACAGGTAACCGTTTCTGGATCACTGGGGACTCATTAGTTATGGATGGTTAGTGGCACTACATTGTGGTCTTACTTCAATACTGAAAGCTGTAAGCAGCTTGTGACAAATTCTTACCTTGGCCCTCGCACAGTATTGGTAGGGCTGGGTTATTGTTGCTTTTGTCCACCAACTTCCAACTGTAGAAGTCTAGGATGATCACAGTAGTTAGAGATGATCAATTTAGATAGCTCATATTTAGGAAAAGTATCCTTCATCTATGGTGTTGAACATTTGTAGGATTAAAATGAAAGAAGCCAAAACCTTTATAGATCTTTATTGGTACATTAACAGAATTAGCTGATTAGGTATGTAGAAAAAGCTTGGGACTCAAAGTTACCATTAAATAAATAACTATACATAACCATACTTTAAATCAATAACTATAACACTGTTATATAAATAACTAATTGTAAATAAAGAACTATACATTCAAACTGCTTTTCACTGCATTTGTCGGATTTCATTTTTAATATAATTTTAATTGACTTATCCCTCATCTTACCTTAAGAAGATAATGAGTTGAGGTGGATCTTGAGCCAATGTCTAGTCCAATGTAGCCCTTTGATTTGGGGAAAGATCAAACTTCAAAATTTATCTGCATGACTCCTCTCTGGGCAAGGACTGAAGTGGCAGGAGAGGTGAAAGAAGGAATCAGGACAAAAAGTAGATGCTAAAAGGAAAACAGTCTGTCCCATGGAGAGGAAGTACCCAAAGGAACAGAAGAGCTCCACAATGGAGCGCAATACAAGTTGAGTATCCCTTATCCAAAATGCTTGTGACCAGATTATCTTGGCTTTGGGACGATTTCAGATTTTGGAATATTTTCATTATACCCGCTCAGCATCCCTAATCTGAAAATCCAAAATCTGAAATGCTTCAATGAGTATTTCCTTTCAGTGTCACGTTGGCCCTCAAAAAGTTTTGGATTTTGGAGCATTTTGAATTCTGGATTTTTGGATTAGTGATACTCAACCTGTACTAGCATGTTAAAACAGCCCTAGAGGCTACAGCCTAGAGCAGTGGGCAAAGAGGTGCAAAATCTACAGAAGATGTTGTTCAAGGCCTGCTGTGCTAGGTCTCAGAGAGCACCAGAACTGGGCAGGGCAAGAAAAGTCAGGCCCGGGGGTCTGGTTTAACCAGAAGAGGTGCTGAATTTTAGGATCTGAAAGCAAGGGTTGTGGTCAGGAAGTCAGTTTCATATAAGAATGAACGTGAGTGGATCTTAAATCCCTGAAAGGAGGCAGAGAGAAGAATATAGAAAATGGGTGGACAGTTTTTGTTGCGAGTAAAAATGTTCAGGACTTCGGAGGCAGGAAGAGCAGGTAAAGCAAATTCGAGGAAAGAGGCTGGATCAGAGGGGATCTGAAAGCAGGAGTCAGAAACATCCACTGGAGGCCTGGAGAACATAAATGGGCAGTGAATAGACTGGAGAAATAGTGCCTGGGTGGAAAGAAGCTGGCTCGAGTCCGAAACCACAGGCTGAAATATTAGGAAAAGGAGACCCAGGAATTCAGTATAGGAGGGATTTGTGAGGCAAGACCAGTGGTTCTTCCAGACATTTTCTCAGAGATATGAAAGCAGAGGCTGTCTGTTCTCTGCCCTCGGTGTGAGAAGAAAAGGGCTGACAGGAGTGCTTGGCAGCTCAAGGCAGTTAAGGAGCTGTGGGTGCTAGCGGCTATTAACTACCGGGGAATTAGCACTGCTGAATGAGTCCTCAGGCAGCGGCAGAGATAGAATGTTGCATTCAGAAGACTGGCCATGGAGGCCTGGTGGGGTGGCTCATGCCTGTAATCCCAGCACTTTGGGAGACCAAGGCAGGAGGATCATCTGAGGTCAGGAGTTCGAGATCAGCCTGGTCAACATGGTGAAACCTCGCCTCTACTAAAAATACAAAAATTAGCCAGGCTTGGTGGCAGGTGCCTGTAATCCCAGCTACTCGAGAGGATGAGACAGGAGAATTGCTTGAACCCCGGAGGCAGAGGTTGCAGAGAGCTGAGATCACACCACTGTACTCCTCCAGCCTGGGCAACAAAGAGTGAAACTCTGTCTCAAAAAAAAAAAAAAAAAAAAAAAAAAAAAAAAAAAAAAAAAAAAAAAAAAGAAGAAGAAGAAGAAAAGAAAAGAAGACTGGCCACAGATTAGTTTGGTTGGAGAAGGCATTTTTTACAGGGAGACATAAGTGGGTTTGACGGGATGGGCTAACAGGCGGACATTCAGGTTTTATGGGATAGGCAAAAAGGTACAAAATGGTATTTTGGGGGATGTGCATGGCATCTGAGGAAGGTTGATCCAGGCTTGTGTGGAAGCTGGCTCTGAGCATAAAATGCCAGAGAAAGGCTTGTATAACTCTGAAGTCTTTTCCCTTCCTTCCTTTCTCTCTCTCTCTCTCTCCTTCCTTCCTTTCTCTCTCTCTCTCTCCTCTTTCTTTCTTTCTTTTTCTTTCTTTCTTTCTTTCTCTCTTTCTTTCTCTCTTTCTTTCCTTTCTTTTCTCTCTCTCTCTCTTTCTTTCCTTTCTTTTCTTTCTTTCTTTCATCTTTCTTTCTCCTCTTCCTTCCTTCCTTCTTTCTTTCTTTCTTTCTTTCTTTCTTTCTTTCTTTCTTTCTTTCTTTCTCTTTCTTTCCTTTCTTTTCTCTCTTTCTTTCTTTCTTTCCTCTCTTTCTTTCATCTTTTTCTTTTTCCTTCCTTCCTTCTTTCTTTCTTTCTCTCTTTCTTTCCTTTCTTTTCTCTCTTTCTTTCCTCTCTTTCTTTCATCTTTCTCTTTCTTTCTTTCTTTCTTTCTTTCTTTCTTTCTTTCTTTCTTTCTTTCTTTCTTTCTTTCTTTCTTTCTTTCTTTCTTTCTTTTCTTCCTTTTTTTTTTTTGAGACGGAGTCTTGCTCTTGCCCATGCTAGAATGCAGTAGTGTGATCTCGGCTCACTGCAACCTCCGCCTCCCTGGTTCAAGCGATTCTCCTGCCCACCCTCCTGATTAGCTGGGATTACAGGTGCCCGCCACCACACCCAGCTAATTTTTTGTATTTTTAGTAAAGATGGGGTTTCACCATGTTGCCCAGGCTGGTCTTGAACTCCTGACCTCAAGTGATCTGCCCACCTCAGCCTCCCAAAGTGCTGAGATTACAGGGGTGAGCCACCGCACCTGGCCTATTTTCTGTTTTTTAACCAGTACCAAGTAACGGTATTGGTTAGGGTTGAGGCAATGGAAATGTGAAAGAAACGGTGAGTTAGGTATTTCACTGGACACATATGGAGAATGCTGGTGATTTAATGCAGAGGGAGTTGTGGTTAAAAAGGTTAATGTAAGAAGGGTCATGTGGGGACTGGAAATCACAATAGGGAAACAGAGGCCAGAATGCTGAACTCATAGGAAGTGGGTGACCATGAGTGAAAAAAATGTACAATAGGGCTGAGCATGGTGGCTCATGCCTGTAATCCTAGCACTTTGGGGGACTGAGGCAGTTGGATCACGTGAGGTCAAGAGTTTTAGACCAGCCTAGCCAACATGGGGAAACCCTGTCTCTACTAAAAATACAAAATTAGCTGGGCATGGTGGTACATGCCTCTAATCCCAGCTACTTGGGAGGCTGAGGCAGGAGAATCACTTGAACCCGGGAGGCAGAGGTTGCGGTGAGCCGAGATTGCACCACTGAACTCCAGCCTGGGGAACAAGAGCGAAACTCCATCTCAAAAATAAATAAATGAATAAATAAATAAAAAATAAACAAAAAAATAAAATGTAAAATAGACTGTGCAAAACCAGGAAATGTACATCTTGACACTTAACTACCCAAAACGCAATTGGTTCCTTGTCTGATTTTTAAAAGAAGTTTCCACTTTCCTCAGAAAATCACGACAGTCCTTGTTCTCAATTTCTTTGTTTTTAAGAAGAGAAATGTTGTATGATTTCACTTATATAAACTACCAAGAATAGGTAAATTCACAGGGATAGAAAAGTGGAATGGAGGTGACCAAAGGTGGAAAGGAAGGAGGATTGTTCAACGGGTACAACATTTCTGTTTGGGATGAGGAAGTTCTGGAAATGGACAGTGGTGATGGCTGAACAGCACTGGGAATGTGCTTAATGCCAGTAAATCATATACTTAAAAATGGCTAAAAATCATGCATTTTATGTTATGTATATTTACAACATTTTTTTCTTTTTTTGAGACAGCGTCTTGCTCTGTCACCCAGGCTGGAGTGCGGCAGTATGATCTTGGCTCACTGCAACCTCCACCTCCCAGGTTCTAGCAATTCTCCTGCCTCAGCTTCCCAGGTAGCTGGGATTACAGGTGTGAGCCACCATGCCCAGCTAATTTTTGTGTTTTGGGTAGAGACGGGGTTTCTCCATGTTGGCCAGGCTGGTCTTGAACTCCTAACCTCAAGTGATCTGCCCACCTCAGCCTCCCAAAGTGCTGGGATTACAGGTATGAGCCACCGTGCCCTGCCATATTTACAACTTTTAAATAATAAGAAAGAAACCACTAATGCTTTGACAACTGTGAGATTATGATTTGTGGAAATTTCTTTATGTGATTAAAGAAGATAACTTTTTTGCAAAAAAACCTGTTTTTATTGTCATGCAAGTTCTCCTGGGTAAGCACCTTCAGTCTTGTTTTGTGCACAGTGTACAGAGCAGCAATTGTATATTGCTAAAGAAAGTCTATTTTTTTCTTGTAAATTTCTTTAAGTTCCTTGTGGATTCTGGATATTGACCCTTTGTCAGATCGATGGATTGCAAAATTTTTCTCCCATTCTATAGGTTGCCTGTTCACTTTGATGCTAGTTTCTTTTGCTGTGCAGAAACTCTTTAGTTTAATTAGATCCCTTTCCCAAGTTTGGTTTTGTTGCCCTTGCTTTTGGTGTTTTAGTCATGAAGTCTTTGCCCATGCCTATGTCCTGAATGGTATTGCCTAGGTTTTCTTCTAGGGTTTTTATGGTTTTGGGTCTTAACATTTAAATCCTTAATCCATCTTGAGTTAATTTCTGTATAAGGTGTAAGGAAGGGGTCCAGTTTCAGTTTTCTGCATATGGCTAGCCAGTTTTCCCAACACCATTTTAAAAATAGGGAATCCTTTCCCCATAAGGATATAAACAGACACTTTTCAAAAGAAGACATTTATGCAGCCAACAAACATGAATAAAAGCTCATCATCACTGGTCATTAGAGAAATGCAAATCAAAACCACAATGAGATACCATCACACACTAGTCAGAATGGTTGTTATTAAAAAAGTAAAATATAACAGGTACTGGTGAAGTTGCAGAGAAATAGAAACACATACACTGTTGGTGGGAGTGTAAATTAGTTCAACTATTGTGGAAGACAGTGTGGCGATTCTTCAAGGATCTAGTACTAGAAATACTGTTTGACCCAGCAATCCCATTACTGGGTATATACCCAAAGGATTATAAATCATTCAACTATAAAGACTCATGCACACTATGTTTATTGCAGCACTATTCACAATAGCAAATACTTGGAACCACCCCAAATGTCCATCAATGTTAGACTGAATAAAGAAAATGTGGCACATATACAGCATGGAATACTATGCAGCCATAAAAAAGAATGAGTTTATATCCTTTGCAGGGACATGGATGAAGCTGGAAACCATCATTCTCAGCAAACTAACACAGGAACAGAAAACTGAACACTGCATGTTCTCACTCACAAGTGGGAGTTCTATAATGAGAACATATATGCACAGGGAGGGGAACATCACACACCGGGGCCTGTCTAGGGGTTGGGGGTCAAGGGGAAGGATAGCATTAAGAGAAATACCTAATGTAGATGACAAGTTGATGGGTACAGCAAACCACCATGACACATGTATACCTATGTAACAAACCTGCACATTCTGCATATGTATCCTGGAACTTAATGTATTAAAAAACAAACAAATAAACAAAAAAAACCCAAAAAACCTGCCTTTTGCTTTGGCAGTCCTCATTCCTTCCATCTTCTCATGTTTTCTTATTTAACTCAGTTGACAGCACGAGAATTACTTAGGAGAGTTCAAAAAACACCTATGGCTGACTCCCCCAAGATTCTGATTTCCTTGGTATGGGGTAGAGCCTGGGCATGAATATGATTTTAAAACTCCTCTCATGATTCTAGGTAGCCAGGGTTGAAAAATGCTGGATGTTCAAGTTTTTTTCTTTCTTTTCTTCCAAAAAGGTGAAGCCCTGACTTGGGAAGAATTCAAATGAGAGTTAGGCTTATGTTTGATGTCACTGATTCCTAAAGTTCAGTCCATTGATTCTCCTCATTCTCAGGAGAGCATTTGGTGTCAAAATCACACACCAAAACCGCTACCCTAGTTCAGCATCTAACTCTCTTCAGTCCTAAAACTGTTTTGGTCACCCTGTCCATATAATCATAGTGTTGTAGAAATTTCCAGCTAAACATTGTCTCAAACTTTTTATACCTAATTTTAAATCAAAATATAGTACAAAATTATTAAATATAATGGGCTTTAAGACATTGAGATTTTGGTCATGTTTTGTGTAGGATGCAAGTACTAATGAAACTAAATTTTTTGTTTGCTTTCAAACTATACATTTCTTCTTAAACTTCTTTCAAGGTAGAATTTTATAAGTGGAAGAATCCTTGAAGATTATTTTAATAGAATTCCTTAATTTTACAGATGAGGAAACTGAGACCCCTATATTAATTAATTTATCTAAATGTCTTAGTCCATTTTGTGCTGCTATGAGAGCATACTTGAGACAGGGTAATTTATATTGAACAGAAATTTATTGGCTCACGATTCTGGAGGTTGGAAAGTCTGATATCAAGGTGCTGTCATCTGGCAAGGGCCTTCTGGATGTGTCTACATGGTGGAAGGCGGAAGGGCCAAGAGGTAAAATGTGGCTGAATTTGTGCTTCTATTATGGCATGAATCCCATCCATGAAGGTGGAGGCCTCATGGCCTAATCATTTCTTCTTTTTTTTGTTTTTTTGAGATGGAGTCTCCCTCTGTCACCCGGGCTGGAGTGCAGTAGCACGATCTCAGCTCACTGTAAGCTCCACCTCCCGGGGTTCACGCTATTCTCCTGCCTCAGCCTCCGGAGTAGCTGGGACTACAGGCGCCCACCACCATGTGCGGCTAATTTTTTTTGCATTTTTAGTAGAGGCGGGGTTTCACCATGTTAGCCAGGATGGTCTCGATCTCCTGACCTTGTGATCCACCCACCTTGGCCTCCCAAAGTGCTGGGATTACAGGCGTGAGCCACTGCACCCAGCCAGGCCTAATCATTTCTTACAGGCCCCACCTCTTAATACTGTTACAATGGCAATTACATTTCAGCAAGACCTTTGGAGGAGACAAAAATTCAAACCATAGCACTGAAGTTACACAAGTAGTTAAGAAGAGAGAACCTGAGACTGAAACCCTGATGTTTTGACTCCCAATCCAGAATGTTTGATCCCCTAAATCCCACCGCTTTGCTGTTTCCATTCCTTTCTCCTGTTTTCATCTATTTTCACCAAGAGGGCAAGATATTTGCTAACTGCTACACACCCAAATTGTATACCAGGCAGGTCAGAATGACTCTAACACTTTATTTAATGGAGCAGAATAAAATATCTTTCTACTAAACAGTGACAAGTGTTTGTTTTAAAGAAAAGTATTGTGCAAAAAAAAAAAAAAAAAAAAAAAAAAAAAAAAAAAAAAAAAAAAAAAAAAAACAAACAAACTGCTTTCAGCATAGGCTATATTTTACAAAATAAATTTACAGTGGGAACCACAGAGCTATTTAGAGTGTCTGGTATAACTGATTTTATTGTTACTCTGCTTTTTTGAAAAAGAAGTGTATGAGGCAGAGGTGAGTAGTACTGAGGAAATAATAACTAAAATACTAAGGATGAGATGCATATTGGCAAAGTTCTTCATTAACTGTAATGTGGTGGAGAAATGTATGTTCTAGACAGGTCAATCATAGAATTAGAAAAAGTTGGGATCTTGGATTGTTGAGTTCAAACCCTTAGTTTTAAAATTGAAGACTTCAAATTTTGATTGACTACAGATGAATCAACAACCTGTTGGAGTTGGAAATTTGAATCTGATTCTCCATCCTTGTTTGGGATATGAAAAAAAGGAAGAAATTTATGAGGTTTTTTTTTTTTTTTTTTTTTACTTGTGAAACTAATGTATCGTCATGTAAAAATATGAAATAGAAAGTGTTAAAAATTATAAAGAAATAAGAATTGTATGTGTTTTCATAACCTCATTTTCTTACTTTACATAAGATGGTAAGTCTATTTTGGAATTAATTATTTTTAAGAATAGCATTATAATTCAATGTTAGATAAAGATGTATTTAACCCTGTCCCCTTTAATAAGTGTTTGGATTTTTTAAGTTTGTTTTCAAGTTTTCGGTAAATGATGCTTCAACGGGTATCTCTGTTTGTTATCTTAGTATGTATCTTAGATTAATTCCTCAAGATAAATATTTAAAGGTATGGTATATGTAATATTCTTGATACATACTTCCATATTTCCCTCCAGAAATGTGTGCACCTATTTAAATATGTGTGGAGGTGCACATTTTAGCACTCCTCATTATTCTGGCTGCCTTCTATAAATCAAGTTACCCTGGTATTATGGCTCTCCTCCAGAAATCTAATCATTTAAACACAGGAAGTGAATGTGTGAATGAACAATTAAGTGCTGGCCAAATGTGGAAAAATGTTAAGTGTAAATCAAAGGCAACTGAAACGTTAAATACACCTTCCATTCCTCCGCTACATCCATGCTCTTTCCCATACTCCACATCTGCTCACTAATATTGGAAATAAACTGTAATGAACCAGAAATGTCTGACTTACTAGTGTGTTTAGGTGAGTTTTATTGAAACACTGACTGACCCCACCACTCTAACACCATCACCTTCATGTATGTATCTTAGATTAATTCCTCAAGATAAATATTTAAAGGTATGGTATATGTAATATTCTTGATACATACTTCCATACTTTCAGCAGCCACGTGTCATTCTGTGTCCCCCAAGGACACTGCAGTGACTTTCACAGTGACTTGTGCTGGGTTGAGGGGCAAGTGGTGGCTGAAATCCAGCCCCAGTCAGCTCCCCAAACCAAACCACCTTTACACGGTGTCTATGTGTAAAGGTGGTTTACTTTGGGGAGATTGATCCCCATGAGGGATTAGCACCAGCCCTATGTCTATCTCTTCTTCTCCTGGGGAGATGTTGGCTATTTTGCCAGCTGGAGAAGGGCATGCAGTTTGTTGTCAGGAGACGGGTTCTTAAGTGCCATTGGTAAGTGTCGGGCAAGATAGGCAGAGGGAATCTCTCATGACTACAGGCACTTCATAAGCCCTGGTGTAGACGATAATTGAAATGGGTTGATTTCATAGTAGTCTAATACAGAGTGGTGCTAGAATCTCTCTATGTGCCTATTTAGAAAATAACTTCATATTAAATTCTTCACTTTACATAAAAGATATGTGTATTAAATACACCTTTTATTTTAGAACAGTTTTAGATTTTAGATTTAAATTGGGAAGACAGTAGAGATTTCCTGTCTAACCCACACCCAGCTCCCATATTAGTAACATCTTGCATTAGTATGGTATATTACAATTAATGAACCAATACTGATATTTTATTATTAACTAAATTCATGCTTTATTCCAATTCCCTTAGTTTCTACCCAATGTCCATTTTCTATTCCAGTATCCCATCCAGGATGCCACATTACATTTTGTTGTCTTGAGTTTCTCAGATTTTCCACGTTTTTGATGACCCTGACAGTTTTGAGGAATACTGGTCAAGCGTTTTGTGGAATGTACCTCAATTGAGGTTTGCCTCATGTTTTTCTCATGATTAGCTTGGTATTACACGTGTTTCAAGAGGAAGACCACAGAGATGAAATGCCATTCTTATTACATCATATCAGACGTATATTCTAACAATATGATTGATGACAACTAACGTTGACTTTGGCCAACTGGCTGGGGTAGTATTTGTCTAGTTTCTCCTTTGTGAAGTCCTTCTTTACCCCCTTTCCACATGGTGCTCTTTGAAGGAAGTCACTCTGCACAGCTCACAATGAAGGAGTGGGGAGCTATGCTTCTCCTCTTCGAGGGTTGTGCATGTACACAAATTATTTGGAATTCTTTTGCATGGGAGATTTGTCTCTTCTCCCCCATTTATTTATTTATTGAATTATTTATATCAGTATAGCTTCATGGATATTTATTTTAGACTTTAGGTTAAAAAACAATACTACTTTATTTTATTGTTCAAATTGTTCCAGCTTCTAGAAGTTATATTTTTATCGAGAAAATTTGTTTTTAAATATAAAAACACTTAAAAAAAACTAAGTCAACAGGATAAAATATTTTTAAATTTTCCTTAATGGGTATTCTTTGTACCATGTTTCCATCAAATAACATTCTGATTGTCTGAAATCTAAAAATTAGTGTTTGTATTTTAAGCGCTAAGATCAGAAAGAAAGTCACAAGTTTCCCAGACTGAGTTAGACAACATGTAACTCAGAGTTATGAGGAACACCCTTCCCATTCCTGCATTGTAACCAGTGTTACAGTTACACAAGAGACCGGTGTAACTTCCCCTCCTGTGTTCCCGTTGCCAGGACTTATTTTAGTTCTTTTAACATATCCTTCCCACCAAAGAGAAGTTTTTTGAACAATTTCCCCATGAGTGCTCCCCCCACCCCAACTTGTGCCTTTTATTCATGTCTTTATAATATTTATTGGTTGGCTAGTGCAATTGCAGAGGTTGGCAAGTCTCAAATTTGTAGGGCAGGCCAGTGGGCTGGAAACTCAGGCAGGAGTTAATGCTACATTCTGGGGGTAATTTTTTCTTCTCTGGAAACTTCAGTTTTTACTGTCAAGCTTTTCAACTGATTGGGCAAGACCCACCCATCTTATGAAGGGGAACTGTACAATCAGTTGACATTTAACCCAATCAGTCAACTAATTGTTGGTGTCAACCATATCTTCAGAATAGCTTCACAACAACATCTAGATTCATGTTTGATTAAATAACTGGGTGCCATAACCTTGCCAAGTTGACACCTGAAATTCACCATCACAGTGACCAAGACAGAAAGTGTAATGAGCAGGAAAGCACCCCAGTGACAGGACAGTGAAAGACGAGCCTGGAGATGGGGAGTGGGAAGAGTAATTTAGATGGAATGGTCAAGAGAGGTGGTATTTGAGCCGAGATGTGAAAAGATATAAAAGAAGGGAAGGAACCAGTTCTGCCAAGAATTTGCACTTCTACAATTTCCCAGATGATATTAATGCTGTTGCCCTGAAGCCTATACTCTGAAAACCACAGAGTAAGGGTACACCTCTGTTATTATCCAATGAATCCTGAGAAAGCCCACTAATATCGCTGTGTGACCATTTTTTCTCAAAATTCCTACCTCACGTGCTCTGAGGGGCTGGCAGCTTTTTTGGGAAGGTAAAATCTCAAGAGGGAGGCTTCGAATGATTCCAGGACAAAGTGAAGACAACATACTACCACAGGTAAAGTCTAGGTTTACTTGGAGGTGGCTCAAAACACAAATCCCATCCATTTTATGAGACATGAGGCCATGACTCTGGGTCCTCACTCTGGGCAAGCCACTGAACTCATTAGAACCTCCGTTTTCCCATCTGTTCAAAACGAGGTGATAACGGATAAGCAATCCTGGACTGCATTGTGGTAGTGCCATCAAGCAATGATATTTGTCAGGAAGGAGGTGTGATTCAAGTACAGGCACTTCGTTATCTGAGACCTGTGTGTTGAGTGTGAAGGAGGGGTTTATTATTCCTCTATTCATGTCCTCTCTATTCTCAAAGTTTCTTACATGGGAGGAAAATCTTGGTAAGGTAAAGATCACAGCCACCCTGGGGTCAGACAGAGGAGTGTGCCAAGCTTGGTAAGCATCACCGTTCAGGTGAGTGGGGAAGAGACTGAACCCCATTAAACCAGATGACCTCCAAGGCCCTCCCTGCCCCAACATCTGAGGGCTGCCTGGTTTGTCTGCACAGGGTGCTCACAGTATTCCTGACTTTGACATAATTTTAACATTGAAGTCACAAGGATACCCTGGATCACAACTGCTGGAGAAGAGATGGTAGTGGAGTTTGTTTCCCAAGAGACTTTTTCTGATTCTAGTGGGGCCAGGATCAACCTCCAAAATAAGAGGTCTTTGCAACTGCTGCGAGCCTCCTGGCACCTCTAGCCTCTAGCGAGGGGCTGCTCTCCTGCCCCACCCCAGTTCCAAGCGTGCTGAAGGGCAGGAACTCACTGTGCTGGCAAAGGTGAGCTGGAGACCTGGCATAGCCTAAAGCTTTTTTAACTGACCCTTTTTAATTTCGTCCTCCCTGTACTTAATCTAGAGAGTCATTGATGAAACAAACATGCCATTTTCTTCCAATTTTGCACTTTTAAATGTCAACAACAAACAAACATTTATATACACAAATGTTGCTGAAGGAAACTTTTGGCTTTAGACAAGGATAAAAACTGAACCTCTTAGTGTGACTTTGGTTGATTTATTTAAAAATCTGTAATTTGACATACGAAGAATTATTAAGACTACTTTTTTTTGGTAGGCATTGAATGTGTCCTTGAAAAGTAAAAAGATATGTTCAGTTTCAATCTTCTGTCTATGGGTAGCCAGTTATCCCAGCCCTAGTTATTGAATAGGGAATCCTTTCCCCATTGCTTATTTTATTTTACTTTTTGAGACGGGGTCTTGCTCTGTCGCCCAGGCTGGAGTGCAGTGGCGTGATTTTGGCTCACTGCAACCTCTGCCTCCCAGCTTCAAGTGATTCCCCTGCCTCAGTCTCCCAAGTAGCTCGGATTATGCATGTGCACCACCACACCTGGCTAATTTTTGTATTTTGATAGAGACAGGGTTTCACCATGTTGGCCAGGCTGGTCGTGAACTCCTGACCTCAGTTGATCCACCCCACTTGGCCTCCCAAAGTACTGGGATTACAGGCATGAGCCACCATGCCCGGCTTCATTGCTTATTTTTGTCAGCTTTGCAAAGATCAGATAGTTGTAGGTGTGTGGTCTTATTTCTGGGCTCTCTATTCTGTTCCATTGGTCTATGTGTCGGTGTGTTTATCAGTGCCATGTTGTTTTGGTTATTGTAGCACTGTAGTATGGTTTGAAGTTGGGTAACAGGATGCTTCCAGCTTTGTTCTTTTTGCTTAGTATTGTCTTGGCTATTTGGGATCTTTTTTTTGGTTCCATATGAATTTTAAAATAGTTTTTTTCTACTTCTATGAAGTATGTCATTGGTAGTTTCATAGGAATAGCATTGAATCTATAAGTTGCTTTGAGCATTATGGCTCTTTTAATGATATTGATTCTTTCTATTCATGAGCATGGAATGTTTTTTCCACTTGTTTGTGTCATCTCTGATTTCTTTGAGCAGTGTTTTGTAGTTCTCCTTGTAGAGAACTTTCACCTCCCTGATTAGCTGTATTCCCAGGTATTTTATTCCTTTTGTGGCAATTGTGAATGGGATTGTGTTCCTGATTTGGCTCTTTGCTTGACTATTTTTTGTGTGTAGGAAGGCTAAGTGATTTTTGAACATTGATTTTGTGTCCTGAGACTTTGCTGAAGTTGTTTATCAGCTGAAGGAGCTTTTGGGCCAAGACTATGGGGTTTTCCAAGTATAGGAACATGTCATCTACAAACAGGGATCGTTTGACTACCTCTCTTTCTATTTGGATGCCCTTTATTTCTTTCTCTTGCCTGATTGCTCTGGCCAGGACTTCTAATTCTATGTTGAATAGGAGTGGTGAGAGAGGGCATCTTTGTTTTGTAACTGGACCCCCTCCTTACTTCATATATAAAAATTAACTCAAGATGGATTAAAGACGTAAACGAAAAGTGCAAAACTCCAAGAACCCTGGAAGACTGCCTGGGCAATACCATCTTAGACATAGGAATGGGCAAAAATTTCACAATGAAGATGCTAAAAGCAGTTGCAACAAAAGCAAAAATTGAGAAATGGATCTAATTATACTAAAGAGCTTCTGCATAGCAAATAAAACTATCAACAGAGTAAACAGACAACCTACAGAATGGGAGAAAATTTTTCCAAATTATGCATCTAACCAAGGTCTACTATCCAGCATCTATAAGGAACTTAAATTTACAAGAAAAAACAACCTCATTAAAAAGCAGGCAAAGGGCATAAACAGACACTTTTCAACAGAAGACGTACATGTGACCAACAAGCATATGAAAAAAGCCTAACATCACTGATCACTAGAGAAATGCAAATCAAAACCACAATGAGATGCCATCTCACACTAATCAGAATGGTTGTTATTAAAAAGTCAAAATATAATAGGTGCTGGTGAAGTTGCAGAAAAATAGGAACACTTATATACTGTTGGTGGGAGTGTAAACTAGTTCAATCATTGTGAGAAACAGTGTGATGATTCCTCAAAGACCTAAAAACAGAACTACCATTCAACCCAGCAATTCCATGACTGGGTATATACCCAGATGGATATAAATTGTTCTGTCATAAGGACACATACCTGCGTATGTTCATTGCAGCACTATTCACAATAGCAAAGACATGGAATCAATCTAAATGCCCATTGATGGTAGACTGGATAAAGAAAATGTGGTACATATACATGATAGAATACTATGCAGCCACCAAAAAGAATGAGATAATGTCCTTTTCAGGAACATGGATGGTGCTGGAAGCCATTATCCTTAGCAAACTAATGCAGGAACAGAAAACCTAATACTGCATGTTCTTACTTGTAAGTGAGAGCTAAATGATTAGAATTCATGGACACATAGAGAGGAATAACAGACACTGGAGCCTATCAGAGGGTGGAGGGTAGGAGGAGGGAGAGGATCAGGAAAAATAACTAATGGGTGCTAGGCTTAATACCTGGGTGATGAAATAATCTGTACAACAAACCGCCACGACACAAGTTTACCTGTGTAACAAACCTGCACATGTACCCCTGAACTTAAAATAAAAGTTAAAAAAAACCCCAAAAGGTGAAGTGTTGGTGAGGATGTGGGAATGTAAATTAGTACAGCAATTTTGGAAAATAGCCAAGGAAAATGTTTTATTGAGTCAGATGATGCTACCTTACAGCAATAGCTTCCAAAGTGGGGTGTCCTGAATAGCAGAAGTTCTCTTTACATTTTCAAACCTCATCTTTTTACTTTCTGATTTTGAGTTTCATAATGAACACGTATCAATACAATAGCACACTATGAATTTTATAAGTAAACAAATATGGGAAAAATAAGATATGTTCACTTTCCTGGCTGACCCCAGTTAGTCTAAACTATCAGTTATGGGATCCATTTGTTCTAAATATTGAAGGCACTGTTGCGGGGGGTGAGGAGGGTGAATGATAGACTTGAATTCCTTGAAGGAATAGAAATGTGACTACTATGCTAAAAAGCAGGCCCCATGGAATATAAATAGAGTATTCACTGTGCCTTTACATTTGTTTCCCTGGAGGAAATGTAAAACAAGTCTCAAGACTTTCTGGTCATTTCCAAGTCATAAAGGGCGACTAATTTATATAACCAGCCCAATGTCAATACCAAATGTGTGAGTTTCATTTCATCTCACAACTCCTCCCCTTTCCCAGTTCTGGCCCCATACAAGCCCGCTGCCTGCAGTAGGATGGAGGAAGATGGTTTCTTTTTCCTTCCCTCCCATTTATTTGTCTTTGTACATCTTAAAGCCAGCCTGAATTTCTGCTCCCTACAAGGTTGAAGCGGGTGGGTCAGGAGGTGGGGAGAGAACTAAGGAATATTGGCGTGAGTTGTTATTTTGTTTATCCTAACTATATAATGTTGGATAGCATGAGTTTTCCCAAAAGTACCAGTATAAGCAGTAAATGCTGTAACTGATCATGAATTGTTTACAGTGATTGAGTAGAATCATTGCATCTGGTCATGAATAGAAAAAGCACCTCCCAGACAGCTGGTCTGCTGTCAGGAGTGCAGCTTTAGGGGTCCCCAGACCCATTCTATTCACATCTCTTGACTTTATCAGCTGTGTGGTATATCTGTGGTTACAGGCTGATGTGGTTTGGCTGTGACCTCACTCAAATCTCATCTTGAATTGTAGCTCCCATAATTCCCACGTGTCATGGGAGATACCCAGTGGGGGGTAATTGAATCATGGGGGTGGGTCTCTCCTGTGCTGTTCTTGTGGTGATGAATAAGTCTCACGAGATCCGATGGTTTTATAAACGGGAATTCTCCTTCACAAGCTCTCTTGCCTGCTGCCATGTAAGAGGACCCTTTGCTCTTCCTTTGTCTTCTGCCATGATTGTGAGGCCTTCCCAGCCATGTGGAACTGTGAGTCCATTAAACCTCTTTGCTTTATAAATTACCCAGTCTTGGATATGCCTTTATTAGCAGCGTGAGAATGGGTTAATATGTGAACCACATTGTTATAGAGTTTCTGAAGGTCATTAAGAGGAGAAGTCCATGCCGTGGGCTGAGCTGGGACTCAAGAATCTCAAAGGCAACTCAGTGCAATCATCACGAAGGGCCCATCTTGAGCTCCTAAGGCAGGGCAGGGCTGGGTCTTATGGAGACATGTGACTTTCAGGTAATCCAGTGAGCACTTGTGTTTTCCTCCTATAATTCTTGAGGAATGGATATTGTTCTATTTTCAGATAGTATAATAATAAGCACCTGGAAAATACTATATGACCCCAAACAACAGGTAAAATGTCAAAAAACCCTTTTATCTACACGAAGTTAGACAACAAGTTCAAATAATCTTATCCATTTATTCATTCTCTTCCAATACAATCATGTATCATTTAATGATGGGGATGAGTTCGGAGGAAGGAGTTGTTAGGAGATTTTGTCATGGTGCAAACATCCTCAAGTATACTTATGCCAACCTCAGTGGTATAGCCTACTACACATCTAGGCTTGTATATACAGCCTATTGTTCCTAGACTATAAACCTGCACAGCATGTTACTATCCTGAATACTGCAGGCGACTATAATATAATGGTAAGTATTTGTGTATCTAAACATACTTCAACATAGAAAAGGCACAGTGAAAATATGGTATGAGAGATAAGAAATGGTCCACCTGTACAAGGCACTTGCCGGAATGGAGCTTGCAGGACTGGAAGTTGCTCTGGGTGAGTCAGCGAATGGGTGATGAGTGCATGTGAAGGCCTAGGGCATTATTGTATGCTACTGTAAGCTTTATAAACACTGTGCACTTAGGATACACTAAATTTATTAAAAATTCTTCTTTCTTCAATCAATAATAAATTAACATTAGCTTACTGTATTTTTTTTAACTTTATAAACTTTAATTTTTTTTTAGAGATAGGGTCTTGCTCTGTTGGTCAGGCTGGAGTGCAGTGACACAATCATAGTTCACTACAACATTGAACTCCTAGGCTTAAGCAATCCTCACACCTCAGCCTCCTGAGTAGCTAGTACTGCAGATGCACACTACTGCACCCAGCTAGTTTTAAAATTTTTTGTAGTGACTGGGTTCTGCTATATTGACCGGGCTGGTCTTGAACTCCTGACTCAAGCAATCCTCCTGCCTCGGCCTCCCAGAGTGCTGGGATTATAGGTGTGAGCTACTGCACTTGGCCTAAACTTTAATTTTTAAAATCTTCTTGACTGTTTTATAATAACACTTAGTTTAAAACACAAACACATTGTACAGCTGTAAAAAAATGTTTTCTTTCTTTACATTCTTATTCTACACACTTTTTTTCTGTTTAGGTTTTTAAAAACATTTTAGGCTGAGCGCGGTGGCTCATGCCTATAATCCCAGCACTTTGGGGGGCCGAGGCAGGCGGATCACGAGGTCAGGAGATCAAGACCATCTTGGCTAACACGGTGAAACCCCGTCTCTACTAAAAATATTAAAAAATTAGCCGGATGTGATGGTGGGCACCTGTAGTCCCAGCTACTCGGGAGACTGAGGCAAGAGAATGGCGTGAACCCAGGAGGCGGAGCTTGCAGTGAGCCAAGATCACACCACTGCACTCCAGCCTGGGCAACAGAGCGAGACTCTGTCTCAAAAAAAAAAAAAAAAAAAAAAAAAAAAGTTTTTAAACTTTTTTTAAAAATCAAAGTCACAAACACATGCATTAGCCTAGGCCTACTGAGGGTCAGGATCATCAGTGTCACTGTCTTCCGCTTCCACATCTTGTCCTACGGGAAGGTCCTCAGAGGCAGTAACACCCATGGAGCTGTCATCTCCTCTGATAACAATATGGGCTTCTGGAAGACTCCAGAAGGACCTGCCTCCTGCCTAATGCTGTTTTACAGCTAATATTTTTTTATAGTAGAAGGAGTACACTAAAATAATGATAAAAACTGTAGTAAAGTAAATATATAAACCAGTCATATAGTCATTTATTATCATAATCAATGATTATGTACTGTACATAATTGTATGTGCTAGACTTTTCTACAACTGGTGGCACGATAGGTTTGCTTACGCCAGCATCACCACACACGTGAGGAATGTGTTGTGCTGTGACATTAGGGCAGCTACAATGTCAGTAGGTGATAGGAATTTTCCAGCTCCATTATAACCTTACAGGACCACCGTCATATGTGCAGTATAAAACATCATTACGTGGTGCATGACCATATTTACTGAGCACCAAATATGTGCCCAGGCAGTGTGCTAGGGACTGGAAGGGACCTCAAAGTCTAGTAAAAAAACCACAACACTAAAACAATATGTGTGATTCAAAGTGACGTGTCCTGTAATAGCTGGTTGCCTACCTACTCCCCAGAGAGAAATTAAACCTGCTTGCTTAACTTATTAATTTTATATTCATGTACTTGCAGTATAAAAACATACTTTAAAACATATTAGGAGTATATGATGTTATCTGTAGTGATAGGCTATTTAATGTTCTCTTCATTGAGTTCTAAAAAATTGGGATAGAGTGTAACAAAATGGGGAAGGGAGGGTTAGCGTAAACTCTTCTTTGATGTCTATGCTGTGGATCAGAAAACTCATAAATATGTCAACAATTGGATTTTCTCCTAATATGAAAACAACTATTTGGCTTCTTTTGCAAATGTGAAAAGTTAATCAAAAATATAAAACTTCTTCTTTCCACTAAAACTAGGGCACAATCATTCTTTTCCTCTTATTGGAGTCCAAATGGGTTTCCATAATCTTCAGATCTAGTAGTTGTATTTATTGATGACATAAATGGAAAGACTAAAAGATAAAGTTAAGAAAAATTCAGTGGTTTATGGTTTCAACTCTACTGATAATTTTGTATATAAAGGGATTCTAAATTAGACTGTATACACATTTGCCATTTGAGTTCCAATCATTTTAGCAATAGATCAAAAGATCTTAATGCCTGATAGTTGACAGATTACTTCCAAATATTTCTTTTTATTTTTGTGAAAGAAAGCCAAAGTCCTTTTCTCAACATGACAGTCACAATTTTGTCAACAATCTACCACTTATTTACAAAGGTTTAAAATCTGATAATAGATATTTACCTGGACTATACAATGTCTCAGTGGGAGCAATAGTGGTTTACAATGGGTCTGAAAATGTTGCGAAATAGTCAAAACTGGCATTGCAGCAATTCATTTCCAAAAACACACTAGACTCGTGAGTTTTGGTTTTTAAGTTTATATAGCTTGCTTCTGGTGTTAATGTTCTCCACACCTAAGGTGCCAACATGCATGGCTACTCTTCGTCCCCAGAGAAACATTGCTGATTTGTACCAAATTTCAATGATGTGTCAAGCAAACTGTCATTTTGGAATGACAGTAAGCACTCCTTCAACAACAGCGCTTTATTTCGTCCAAAACCTTTGGGCCGCACGATTCTGATCTTTATCACTCTTTCAGTACCTGTCATTCATTATCAGCTTGTGCTCCTGGAGCCCCAGGAACTGTCAACTACTGACAAAATAATGGAGCAAAATAGCAAGAAGAACCTGCAGTTTCTACATCATTGCATTTAATCTTTGCACCAACTCTTTGATGTGGAAATTGTCCCAATTTTATAGATTCAGCTTAAAGACCCTGATTTGTCCAAGATCACACAACCACTAGGAGGTATAATGTTCAAACAAAAATGTCTGAAAAAGACTGGGTGTGGTGGCTCACGCCTGTAATCCCATCACATTGGGAGGCCGAGATGGGCGGATCACCTGAGGTCAGGAGTTTGAAACCAGCTTGGGCAACATGGTGAAACCCTGTCTCTACTAAAAATAGAAAAATTAGCTGGGTGTGGTGGTGTATGCCTGTAATCTCAGCTACTCGGGAGACTGAGACATGAGAATCACTTGAACCCTGTGAGGCAGAGGTTGCAGTGAGCTGAGATCACATCGCTGCACTCCAGCGTGGGTGGCAGAGTGAGACTCCATCTCAAAAAAAAAAAAAAAAAAAAAAAAAAAATCTGAAAAGATAGATTACTTGGCCTCACTCATAGTAAAAAAGTGTCAGTTAAAAATGCATGGAGAGATACTATTTTGAAAAGCGTCAAAAAGTTCAAAGATCCATCATATTTGTAAGGATATGGGAGTTTAAATTGTACAGGCATTATGAAGGCATTTGGCTACATCTACCAAAATTAACATTGCACATATTTACTCACGTGTAAATTGACTTATGTACAAATTCACTAATTGTAGCATTGTTGATAATCGTAAAAGATTAGGAACACACCTAATTGCCATTAATGAGGAACTGGTAAAATAAAGTAGAAGTCCTCTGTGTCATGGAATACTATGCAGTCATCAAAAATGAGGAAGATATTTATGTAGTGAAATAGAAAGATATCCAAGATATATTGCTAATGAAAACAAAAAACGTGGCACAAATAAGGTGCATGTTACTATCTGGGTCTTTTAAAAAGGGGGTGTGGAAGAATGTGTGTGTGTGTATTTTCTTCAATATGCGTAGAATATCTCTAGAAGGAAATTTAAAAACTGGTGACCTCAGTTGTCTCCAGAGAGGGAAAATTGGTGGGTTGCAGGCAGAGGTGAAAGATTTTCCCACTATGGCTTTGAAAATATCTTTTCAAGTTTAAAGCACCAACTGCATTATATATCGAAAGTAAACAAAATAAAATTTTAAAATGAAATGACATCTGTAAAACACTTGATAGATGTTCAGTTAACAGCCATCAGGATTTATTAGTAATTGTGGTTTTTGTCATTAAAAGTAATTTTAAAAGTAATGGTTTTGCCATTAGTTTTAATGACAAAAACCACAATTACTTATGCACCAACCAAATACCTTATGCTTCTGGTGAGGGCATCTCTCAGAAGAGAGATCACGAGTAAAGAACACTAGAAAGGATGTTTAATATTATTTCCCTTTTTAAAACTGGTGGTTGTCAAACCAGTCTAAATGAAAAGTCTCCAGAACTGATGATTATGTTCATATAGCAGTAGTTTGGAGTGAACAGAAATCATCTTCACCATCAACCTAGCTCCGAAAGAGGCCAATCCAATCTGGTTCCCTTCGCCAACCACCTTCCTCCCAATCTATACGTTGGGGTGATCCACTACAAAGCTCTCAAGAATATACACAATGCTACTACAGTCATTGTGAGTGAGATCTGAAGGGAGCATAGGCTAGGACTCATGAGGTTATAGTTCAGAGTTTCTACTGAAATTCCTTTCAACAAAGTGAAGAGTACACCACTGGGGTTACAAGTGTTACCGACTACTTAGCTAGTGCTAGATTACCCAAAAAAGTAACCAAGTCTCATGGGCAGAGGTGGGAAAATCTGTTAAGCACATAGTGAAGGATGAATCTGGGCTGATTGGAAAACATTTGTTTGAATGAATGTAGCATTTATTTCCAAGAATAAGCATGTCCAGACTGATTGAGCAAGAGTTATATTTAGTTCAGTCGTTCTTATGTCCATTTTGAGAAAGCTAAACCAGCATGCCAGAAGGGGTCAAAGATCACGTTTTGCATGAAAGAAAGGCCAATGGAACTGGGACTGTTAGACTTAAACTTTCGGGTATTTTACACTAGGACTTAGAAATGACTTTATTCCTTTTTGTATTTTCTGTCTCTAGCATTGCAAGCAGCAAGAAGGTGAATTTTTGGTATTTGGAATACTCTCTCCTCATTTTTCCTTTGGGAAAATCATTAGCCTATCTGATTTGACTGCTATTGAATATATTCCATGACATCCATAAGTCTACCTTCAGGCATTGCATGTGCTTGTGCATTACATATGATTAATTGCTTGCATAAGAACAATGATGAACCCTGCAGAGGGGAGGAGGGATGTGAAGAACAGCTTACTTAGGCATTCCAGGCGCTAACAAGGGATGGTTTGATACAGCTCATTCTTGTTTTGAATTTTCATGCCTCTTGAGAAAGAAAGGAGCAGAAAATGCTTTGCATGGTGCTATGTCCTCCCAGGTCCTAATGTTTTCTTTTTTGTATTTTGTCAGTTCTCTAAGTAGGGATTTTCTTAGTTTAATATAATTTCCATTTTTAAAATTCAAATACCTACATATGAGGTGGGAGTGGAAATTAATCAGAAGCATTCCTATAACCTGCAGACTCAAATTAAGTCCTTGAGCAAGCTGGCATTTTGATGAGATGAGGATTCAGCGGGTGGGACAGTTGTACATTTGAACTCTGGGTACACTGCCGAAAGCGAGGCCTGAGAAGGTTGTGTTGAGGAAGGAGTGTCAGTGACTGAGCCTGTTGGAAACGGAGGCTGAGAGAGTTGAGGACACATATGTAAGGGAGAATACATTGATTGGTCAGGTGTTTTTTTTCTGCTGTGAGTTTCGATTAGAATTTTGGGTCTCATTAAGTGACCCATGTTGAATAGAGGTTGGGTAGAGCTGGCTTGGAAAGCCCTCAGTGAAGAGATGAGCGCAACAGTATGATAAGCAAGTAGATGTGAATTCAGGACAGGAAATGGAGAAGGACAGGGTGAAAAAAGGGAACAAATTTACAATTTGTGCCATTAGCCATTTATTAGAATTTGGTATAAGAATTTGTGGACTTACTGTTTCCGTCTGGATTTAAGGTACAAAAACCTACTGGCTAGTGTCACCAAAAGTGATGTTTTTATTCAATTGTCAACCAAAAGTTTTACACTAAATTCTTTTGAATCTTTGAATGTTTATATTATTCCCAATAATCTTTCCAATTCTTTTAAAAGGCTGATTTTTAGGAAGGCTAGCACTTTTTGATCACAAAATAGTTTCCCCGATAAGTATGATAGCTTCAATATCTTTCAAATTAGATTCTTTTGGAAATTGAACTATATCAAACAAAATAAAACAAGTAGGGTTTTTTTTTTTTGTTGTTGTTAAAGGTATTATTATATTTGCAGGTTTGTACAATTTAGCAGATACAGGAAGGGTTTAAATTGTTTCTTTAGCTAGAATGTTCAGTTCAAATTATACAGATATAAGCCTGAGACCTAAATGAACTCTCTTCTGAGGACTAATGAATGGAAGGTAGATTACTCATTTCTTCATGTTCAAAAGACAAATTATGTCTCTGAACACAGTTGTTTCAATGTTTTTAACTTACAGTCTCAAACTCTTCCCATTTCTTTATCAGTGAATTGGGAAATGTGGAGGCAGTCTTGTTGTAGTTTCCAAAGATTTAGGCATTTTTGAGACTCTAAGAATAGTTCCTTGAGCCACCAATTTGTCCCTTAATTTTATTTAAGCCGAGCAAGGCCCATCTGACTTCTTTCAAGTCAGAAGAATGCAGCATCTACCCAGAGAGGCTGAGGGTGGGATAGAAAGAAGGAGGCACTCCAAGTTTGGAGACACAGATTCTAGTCCAGTTCCTTAAGCTGCATGACCTTCAGCAAGTCTCCCATGTTGTTCGGGGCCACAGTTTCTTTATAAGTGCAATGCAGAGTTTGGACTCAACAACTTATAAAGAAATATTCATTCTAATGGTCTATTATGTGAAAAGAATGTGAGTTGTTCTAGAAAATATGAATCTGCTCCCCGATTGTACTCCAAGCTCTGGTTCTAAATTTCAGTTATTGTAGTTACTTCTTTTGAGGTCAATCATTGAGGAAGTCAGTTAATGCAGAGATGATGTCTGGAAGGAGTTTACAAGTTTGTTGTTCAAATAGTATTTGTTGGGGGCCAACTAAAACTACACATCAGGGATTGTGCTCACATTGGACTAGTGTCTTTGGAAAACACAGTCCTTGTGTGTCCTTTTTGAATTTACAGGCCAACTTCGGGAAGCAGAGAGACAAATAGGAAATCCAACAGCATGATAAGTAGTACAATGGGAATGTTTAGGGAGACATGAGCACTCAACAGGATATCGAGGAAGGTTTCCTGGTGGCTGTGATGTCTCAAGGGAGACTTGAAGCATGAGTAGGAGTGTGTCAGATGAAAAGGAAGTGGAGGAAGATTTCAGGTAGAGTAACTTGCATACATGAACATTTAGACCCAGAGACAGTCCAGAGGGACTGAGGAACTTAAAAGAAATCCAGTATGGGAGGAGTATAGTACCTGTTGGGGAGGGTGGGGACTCTTGATAAAGCAGGATAATAATTCAAGTTCTTTGGCTCTTGAGTTACTTTGGGACAAGTTGAGCTTCAGGTAGCTAGTACATAGTAGGAGCTTAATAAATATTTATTGAATGAATGAACATGTAAGTAAAATGTCTAATAGGTACCTGGAAATGTGGACTTCCTAGTCAGGAAAGAGAGGTTGGATGGAGATTTCTATTTTGAAGTTTTCAACGTATATATGAAAGTAAAAACACAAGGAGTGGTTGTGATCATCCAGGAGAAGGTATGCAGAGGAGGAAAGAGGGTCTAGGGGCTGAATCCTGGGGCACCCACACCTGAGAAGAGGAAGAGGAAGAGGGGCTCTCAGAAGAGCCTGAGCAGGAAGGGCCATTGTAATAGGACTAAACACTAAAGCCCTAGAAGTCAGCTCTCTGGGGGCAGAGGTTTTTGTTTTGTTTATTTTGGGATGCCTGCTGTTGACCAGATTATGCCCCCAGACCCACCCACATTCACATATTGAAGCCCTAACCCTCAATGTAACTGTATCTGGAGACAGGGTCTTTGGGAGGTAATTACGGTTAAACGAGGTTATAAGGGTGGGACCCTACACTGATAGGACTGTGGCCTTATAAGAAGTGCTCTCTCTCTTTCTGTCCTCCTCCTTCTACCCCCTCCAGGGTCCACCCCCACCCCACACTGAGAAAATAAATCACTGTTGTTTAAGTCACCCAGTATGGGGTTTTGCTATAGTAGCCTGAGCTGACCAAAACAGTTCTCGACACTTAGGAATGGTCCTGGTAAATACAGCTAATCAATATTTTTTTTGAGTGAATTGAATGAATGAGTCATTCATTGGCATGCTTATGAATGCATTCCTCCCTCCGCAGTGTGATTGTCATTGAGCAGGTTGGGAGAAGGGAGGAGCTCTTGCAAGCATGGAAGTCCTGGGTGCTTAGGGAGAATGGGAGGGTGCTGTGGACACAAAATTGGAAGAAAGAGCTGAAAAGGCTGAAAAGGTTGAAAATGCTAAACTGCTCAAATCTCCTCTCTCTCTCTCTTTTTTAAATAATTTGGCTAGGCTGGCTCTGAAATCGGGGATGGTTCTTGGTTGATTATGTAGTGTGTGTGTGTGTGTGTGTGTGTGTGTGTAAAGGCCCTTCTTAACATTAGATAGGACTATCGGAATCTAAGTGAATTTAGGCACAATCTAGATATTGCTCTTCATAGAGAAATAATACTCTAAGCTGGCAATGAAATTCCTCAAGTAAACAACAGATAAAGGGAAGGAGAGGGACACAGTGTAATAATAATTGAAATAATTGGAATTCTTGTATCACTCATGGCACTTATAGTGAAAGTACTTTTTAAATTGTCTTCTATTACATGCAACATAGGTACATTATATAAAAAGATCCTAAAATATTGTTAAAAAGAAATTTTCCCAGAAAATGTAAGATAAAAGTTAACTAAATTCTATTAAGCTTGCAAGTTAACTCCAAATCATTCATTGACTCATAATCAAGAACAGTCTTGCTGCCTGACAACCAAAAAATTCAAACTGTCTTCATCAAGTCCTGGGTGGGAAGCCAGGAAATGGGATCTGAGATCACAGGCTTTGTGAGAGTCAGGGTCTTTGGCTTGACTCTTGGTCACAAATCATGCCTTTTCTTCCTTGGAGAGATAGTGGGAAAGAAAAGGCTGTTTCAAAACATGTTAAAGAATACTGATTCCACTTGGCTTCTTGTTAACGTGTGCCCTTGCAGACTTGGGTAAAACCTGATCCTGTTAAAAGTCATTGTACTTAAAAAGATTCATGACTAGAGTGTTAGGACAATTCTGTGGCCTTGAGGGTCCCATTGCAGCAAGAGGAGTCTGACTGAGAAGAGGGTAGCTCTGTCCTTTGATGCCCAGTAACCTGCATGCCCAGCACCTTGCTGGCTGTGCCATTGGTAGGAAATGCAGTATATACACTTCAATTTGTAAGAGATCATGGTCCAAAGAGATCATAGATTTATTTTGCCACCTGGCCCAGAGGGTGATAGAACTTCGGACAATGGTTGCCTATAGGGGTTGGGAGTTTATTGGAATGGGACACAAAGGGAAATTTCTGCGGTGATGGAAATACTCTATACTTTCATTGGGATAGTTGTTACATGGACATATCCATCTGTCACATTCATCAAATGGTATGCTTTAGATACATGTATTTCATTGTATATAAATTTTGCCTCAAAAAACAAAAACTCAAGGTCAGGTGAAAAAAGTCTAGGAACTAATCAAAAACCCTTAAAATAAGTGACCAAACTATTTGTGAAAATGAGCAGAAACTTAAAGGGAAATTCTTCGTTATTTTTCCACATTAGAGGAAAATTGATGGTATCAGATAAATGCTCAAAAATAAACTTCCAAACAGAGCATTTATAATCAGTACAATAATAAGTTTGAACACAGCCAAACCTTCATGTCTCAGAGTAAAGGAACCATTTCTTTTATGGTATAAGCTATTATGGAGATAGTTCCACATTTATTTTCTTTCATGTTTCTTTTGGAGGAATAATGTTGTTGTAAATGTAAAAAGCTTTTAAAGGAGCTAGAGAAGAAGCTATGTTTGGTCATAGTATTATCTGCTTACGAACTAAAAATTCAGAGCTCTCTTGTGAATCATGCTGCCAAGAATTGCAGACTTAAGCCTCGAGATTGTATGAATTTAAATTTTGACTTTATGACCTCAGTCAGCATAAAGATACAAAGATAATCTTCCATCAAAAACAGTTTTGAAAATGTTGGAATGGGCTGGGCGCGACGGCTCATGCCTATAATCCCAGCACTTTGGGAGGCTGAGGCAGGTGGATCACCTGAGGTCAGGAGTTCAAGACCAGCCTGGTCAACATGGTAAAATTCCGTCTCAACTAAACATACAAAAAAATTAGCTGAGCATGGTGGCAGACACCTGTAATCCCAGCTACTTCAGGAGGCAGAGGCAGGAGAATTGCTTGAACCCGGGAGGCAGATGTTGCAGTGAGCCGAGATTGCACCAGTACACTCCAGCCTGGGTGACAAAAGTGAAACTCTCAAAAAAAAAAAAAAAAAAAAAAAAAAATGGTAGAATGTCACATGGAAAGTTAACTTTTAGAGATAGTAATCCAGACACCTATAATATTATGTTGTCCTTTTAAGTATCTATATCAATAAATTAACCAACATTTGATGACCTAACGTGGCCAGGGACAGGGCTGGGTGCTCATAATTCCCGAATAATTCTAGCCAGACCTTGTCCTCAAGGAGCTTATGAGCAGGGTGAAGGGATAAAAACCAGATAAATAACTCTAATTCAGGAAGAATGTGATAAATGCATGATAACTACCACTAGAATTCCGAGGAGAGGAAATTTTCTTTGAATAGAGACTAAAGGAAGGAATAATGAATGTGGTAGCATTTGGGCTGGACCTATTGCAAGAGTCATGCTCTCCCCTGACAAGCCAAGAAAGTGGGGATTCAAGGTAGAAGGAAAGAAAAGCTCTGAGTTCTTTGAGTATTAAAATTTTGCTTGGCTGAAGCATAGGTTACAGTCGGAGGAGATGGATTGGGAAGGATCATTACGGGCGGAGAGGAAGCCCTGAACTCATGGGGGAAGCTATGATTTGGGTTCAAGGCAGAGCTGGGTCATGTCAAGATGGATCCTGAAGCAGTAAAAAAGTCCAAGAAAGTAAACCGGTCACAGGGTTTAGGATGAAGTCTGGGAGGAAAGGGCAGAGAGATCCTTAGGAGGCTCTTAGGACAGGTAAGGTAATAGGTCTCAAAGGGAGTGGCAGAAATGAAATGGAAAAAGAGAGATTGTAAAGCTAGAAGGCCCAGGAACTGCCTCTTGATTAGGTGTGGAAGGCAAGGGAAAATCAGCCCTCGAAGAAGACAGTGAGATTTTAATCTGGATGACTGGAGAGACAGTAATGCTGGGCACAGACAGAGGGAAGTTGAGAGGAACACCATGTTTGAGAATGGTGACTCATATTTGAACAATCCAGCAATGCCCAGCAGACTGCTGGAAAAGTGGGGCTGAAGATATATTCAATGGCGGAGCCAGAGCAATCTTTATCCTTCTTCACCTGGGAGAACCAGTAAGTCATGGCTGGAGTGTGTGTATCCAGCAAGAGAGGTTGGGGAGGGAAGCAAAGAGAGCTGGGAACCTAAGAGTGAAGTTTTTGCCAAAGGCATGAGAGAAAAGTCGGCGTAGCACAGTATACTTTCCCACCCAAGCTCACCTGCTCAGGGACAAGGCTCACCAAGATGAGTCTGGAAGAGAATGCTGGAAAGAAAACTGACTTTATTGAACTTCTTGGACTAACTTTGATTGTAAATCTCTGAACAATCAAAGCCTATGAGGAGACAGCCAACCTTCTTATTCTTCCTATGTCAATAGTGAACAATTGCAGATCTCCTTTCCTTTTTTTCTCCTTTCCCCTCTTCCTCTCTCCTCCCTCCCTGAATGCTCTTGGTTTTTTTTTGGACTGGTCTAGAACATGGGTGGCCATTGTTGACCTACAGGAGGGACCACTGTCACCAACAAAGGGTAACGATCTTTCTTTTCAATATTTATTTATATCCAATATTTATTTTCAATACTGACTATGGAGAGAGCTCTCCTGTGCTCCAACACTGCAATATTGGGGGTCTTTCAAAGCACCAAGATATATATTTGCCATCTGGCATCATTAACATTTTTATGACTTTCTACTTCTTTCTTTGTACTGGTCTCAAGAGCCACTCATAAATCTCTCAGTAACTGCATAGTGTCCCAGGGCCAGAGACCGGCCACTCCTGGCATTGTGATTAGAGTCATTTAATATCCAAGGTGGTGACTAATGTCTGGCAACAGAGGCTCCATTGGGTGTCATGTGTCCTGGGGCCCTGAGCGTGGGCACTCTAGGAGCACCTCATTATTGCATGTTAGTACTATGGCCAAGAGAAACGTTGAGAAAGTGGTCAAGAGGTGGATCCATGTGAACGCCACTGGAAAACGAGAGGCCTCTTTCCCGATCACTGTCAGTGCAACTCGAAAGCCTAAAATCAGTTGAAAACAAAGGTATCTACCTTTATCTTATGTTCATATCCTAGGCTTTTGATAATATGTATTTTTCACATGTTTACAGAAAGCAGTCAACTGAGCTATTCGTGGAAACGTTTGTGGGTTTGGTTAACGAAGTGGAGGAGTATTACATTTCAGCTGGAAACACATCCCTAGAATGCCAAAACATTTATTCCAAAGTCTGGTTTCCTGGTGCAATCGGAGGCATGGCAATGCCTCTGTTCAGAGACTGGGGTCTAGGGCCAGTAAGGCATTTGATCCACATGTATCCCAGAAGGCTTTTATTGTTAAATTATATTCTTTCGGAAAAACCACCCATGTCCTATTTTGTAAACTTGATATCCATACACTTTTGACTGGCATTCTATTTTAGCCGTAAGAGTATGATTCACAGCAAGCCTGTTTTTCCTCTTGCTTGGGGTGGCAGCGGAAAGCATAGGGTACTTTCCAGCCTCCAAGGGTAAGGGGCAAAGGGGCTGGGGTTTCTCCTCCCCAGTACAGCTTTCTCTGGCTGTGCCACGCTGCTCCCTGTGAGCAGACAGCAAGTCTCCCCTCACTCCCCACTGCCATTCATCCAGCGCCGTGCAGTAGCCCAGCTGCGTGTCTGCCGGGAGGGGCTGCCAAGTGCCCTGCCTACTGGCTGCTTCCCGAATCCCTGCCATTCCACGCACAAACACATCCACACACGCTCTCTGCCTAGTTCACACACTGAGCCACTCGCACATGCGAGCACATTCCTTCCTTCCTTCTCACTGTCTCGGCCCTTGACTTCTACAAGCCCATGGAACATTTCTGGAAAGACGTTCTTGATCCAGCAGGGTAGGCTTGTTTTGATTTCTCTCTCTGTAGCTTTAGCATTTTGAGAAAGCAACTTACCTTTCTGGCTAGTGTCTGTATCCTAGCAGGGAGATGAGGATTGCTGTTCTCCATGGGGGTACGTGTGTGTCTCCTTTTTCTTTCATGACTTGTAGGATTCTTTGTGCCATTTGCATATAATTTGGCAGGTTCAGATTTTTTAAGAGCCCTATGAAGTGCTTTTTGCGTGTGTTTTAAAAAGGCATTTGAAAATTGAAAGTGTGATTTATGGAAACTAAATCATCTGTGAAAAATTGCTTTGGAAAGTAATGATTGCTGGCCATAAAGGGAAATATCTGTGATGTACCTAATGTGTTTTTAACCCTTTAGTTGCTGACAATCTATAGTCATTAATGCTAAACTCGATTTTGGCTTCATATTAAATCAGCTAATCTGTATATTGTCCGACAATGGTCTGTTTTTGTAGGAATTAGATAAAATGTATACTTGATATAAAATATTCAAAAATGTAACTATTAGTAACAGTAAGCTTGGCATTTAGATATACCATGAACACTTTGTCAGGTACTCTGTTGGGTGTTTGGGATAGCAATTAAAATAAAGTATTGATAGTTGTACCAGAGTCTATTAGGCTGCAGCAAAGGAAGTTTATTAAAAAGTATAAACTCTCCAAGATTATAGATGCATGACATACTTTCCGTATTTTTTGTGTCCTTAATATGTATATGTATGTGTGTGTGTGCGTATGTGTGTGTGCATGCTTAACTTTTAATTCAGTTAAAAACTTTTTTCTATTTGTTTTTCATCTGGATATTTGATTCTGCATATCCTAGCCCAAGTGAACCGAGAAGATCGAGTTGTAGGACTAAAGAATAGACATGCAGAAATGCATTTTAAAAATCTGTTAGCTGAACCAGACCGACAATGTCACATAATTGCCAAAGCTTTGGTTCATGACCTGAGGTTATGTTGGGTATGAAAAGGTCACATTTTATATTCAGTTTTCTGAAGTTTGGGTTGCATAACTAACCTGTGGAAGGCATGAACACCCATGTGCGCCCTAACCAAAGGTTTTTCTGAATCATCCTTCACATGAGAATTCCTAATGGGACCAAGTACAGTACTGTGGTCCAACATAAACACACAAGTCCAGCTGAGAGAATCTCAGAAGGTTGTGGAAGGGGTCCACTTTGGGAGCATTTTGCAGAGGAAGAAACTGAGGTCCTGGCAGGTTGCATTCTCCTGATGGCAAAATGCAGCTCTTCCTATATGTATACCCTGAATCTCCGCCCCCCTTCCCCTCAGATGCCCCCTGTCAGTTCCCCCAGCTGCTAAATATAGCTGTCTGTGGCTGGCTGCGTATGCAACCACACACCCCATTCTATCTGCCCTATCTCGGTTACAGTGTAGTCCTCCCCAGGGTCATCCTATGTACACACTACGTATTTCTAGCCAACGAGGAGGGGGAATCAAACAGAAAGAGAGATAAACAGAGATATATTGGAGTCTGGCACGGGGCACATAAGGCAGCACATTAGAGAAAGCCGGCCCCTGGATTCGTCTTTCGCGTTTATTTTAAGCCCGGTCTTCCCTGGGCCACCTTTAGCAGATCCTCGTGCGCCCCCGCCCCCTGGCCGTGAAACTCAGCCTCTATCCAGCAGCGACGACAAGTAAAGTAAAGTTCAGGGAAGCTGCTCTTTGGGATCGCTCCAAATCGAGTTGTGCCTGGAGTGATGTTTAAGCCAATGTCAGGGCAAGGCAACAGTCCCTGGCCTTCCTCCAGCACCTTTGTAATGCATATGAGCTCGGGAGACCAGTACTTAAAGTTGGAGGCCCGGGAGCCCGGGAGCTGGCGGAGGGCGTTCGTCCCGGGACTGCACTTGCTCCCGTCGGGTCGCCAGGCTTCACCGGACCCGCAGGCTCCCGGGTCAGGGCCGGGGCCAGAGCTCGCGTCTCGGCGGGACATGCGCTGCGTCGCCTCTAACCTCGGGCTGTGCTCTTTTTCCAGGTGGCCCGCCGGCTTCTGAGCCTTCTGCCCTGCGGGGACACGGTCTGCGCCCTGCCCACGGCCACGGACCATGACCATGACCCTCCACACCAAAGCATCCGGGATGGCCCTACTGCATCAGATCCAAGGGAACGAGCTGGAGCCCCTGAACCGTCCGCAGCTCAAGATCCCCCTGGAGCGGCCCCTGGGCGAGGTGTACGTGGACAGCAGCAAGCCCGCCGTGTACAACTACCCCGAGGGCGCCGCCTACGAGTTCAACGCCGCGGCCGCCGCCAACGCGCAGGTCTACGGCCAGACTGGCCTCCCGTACGGCCCCGGGTCTGAGGCTGCGGCGTTCGGCTCCAACGGCCTGGGGGGTTTCCCCCCACTCAACAGCGTGTCTCCGAGCCCGCTGATGCTGCTGCACCCGCCGCCGCAGCTGTCGCCTTTCCTGCAGCCCCACGGCCAGCAGGTGCCCTACTACCTGGAGAACGAGCCCAGCGGCTACACGGTGCGCGAGGCCGGCCCTCCGGCATTCTACAGGTACCCGCGCCCGCGCCGCCCGTCGGGGTGGCCGCCGCGCCCGGCGAGAGGGAGGAAGGGAGGAAGGGAGGGAGGAGAAGGGGGAGCCGAGGGAGCCGCGGGAGCCGCGGGACGCGCGACCCGAGGGTGCGCGCAGGGAGCTCGGTGCGCGCGGCCCAGCCCGGGGGTTCTGCGTGCAGCCCACGTTGCGTTCAGAGTCAAGTTCTCTCGCCCGGCAGCTGAGAAAAACGTGCTCTCCACCCACTTAGGGTCCGTGCGACAGGCAGACCCGAAAGCCCGGGGCTTCCTAACTAAACACACGTTGGAAAACCAGACAAAGCAGCAGTTATTTGCTGGGGGAAACACCTCCAGGCAAATAAACACGAAGCGCTTTGAGTCACTCGAGAAGGTCCCGCTCTTGGCATTTAAAGTTGGGGGTGTTTGGAGTTAGCGGAGCTCGGCAGAATTTTATTTATCCTTTCAATGTTTTTGTTTAATGTGCTCCCCAAATTTCCTTTCATCTAGACTATTTGATTGGAAATATGTCGGCTATGATGATGACTTTCTGGGAAGCGATTCCTGTCACCCTCTTTCCCCTCCTCCCCACCCCACGTCCTGGGGCTTTAGAGAGCGATTGGGAGTTGAATGGGTCTGATTTCAGAGTTAGCTGGCTGAGTCCGCGCTGGAGCGGATTGCTGGCATGTGACTTCTGACAGCCGGAAATTTGTAGGTGTCCCGCGAGTTTAAAACAAGCCATATGGAAGCACGAGTGCTTAAAAATAATCTCCCGCCAGCCCAGTGACGAGCCTGTCCCACCCGGGGAGAATGCCCCGGAGTGGCGTGCGGGTCCGCCGGGGTCTGCGCCTCGCAGCCACTGTGGAACGAGCGCGGCCGGTCCAAGACACAGGAGACCACTTCGTGACTTCAATGGCGAAGGTTGTGTGTCCTCATTTTTATTTTTTTTCCGACAAGATTTATTCTTTCTCTCTCTCCCTTTCCTCCCATTTTCCCTTGCCCAGTTTCTCCCTTTTTTTTTTTTTTTCCTGATGGACCTGCAGAGGGATTAGGTGGGCGCTTCTGGTGAACACCTGCCTAGGTGGCCACAGGACAGGTGTACTCTGGACTGGGTTTGGGAGCTTCAGGGCGCCACATGGCTGGGTGCTGAATTAGGCATTTCCTAACTGTACACTGGTATCTGGACTGGTGTCTCCATTATCTTTCTGCCTTGTAAGCCGTGGACCAGTTTCTGTTAAGTATTCTGTTTCCAGGGACATTTATAGCAGAAGGAAGGGAATAAGGTGCAGTTTGGCCCCAGAGGATACGGAAGGGCAGATTCTGGGGGTATCCAGCGTGCCTCTTCAGCCGCCTTAGAGAAATTTACAGCATCCCACAGCCACGCAGGTCCAAGCTGTCTTTACTTAAAAGACAAACAATGAACAAAACTTTTAAAAGTTGGCATATTTCAAATTAATTTTACTTGTTTTAATTTAGGGTTAAAACAGAGAAAAAGGATTTCTTCTGCCCACTTTTTTTTTTTTTAAATGGAAGAACAAAATACAGCGATTAAGTCTAATTCCACACAACATTAAAAACTCCTTGATGTGAAGGAAGGCATTGGTATGATGTGAATTCCATAACCTTATGATGGACTCCAGAAACCATTTTCCTTCCTATTTAATTTTCAGTTCTTTTATTGCAAATTAATGCCACTGAATTTCAATGGGCACTAATGAGACTGCTCCTTGGTAGATTATTTACTGCCTTGCTAATAATTACAAAGTGAACCTGGTCAAATACAGAGGGGATCGCATCTTATTCAAAATTGTTCATCATCCCAGCGATAAGTAGTATCAGTGTCATGTGCCCTATCTTACACTTTTTGCATTAAATGATATTCAAATACTTAGAATAATAAAAAAAGATACAAAGAACTTAAAAATTAAAAAAAAAAAACTTGCACAAATGGGACTCTGTTTGGAAATTCAGTTTTAGAATGATTTTTCCTGTGTTTTATTTCCTGGATTATCTTTCCTCTTTTGTTAGAATTCTGCCTCTTATTATCCAGCAAGGAAGAGAAGCATCTATGCAAGTTCTTCATATGGACAGATGCTATTTAGTATTTTTGCCCTCTCAGTTTTTCTGCTTAAATAACTCTGGGTATAAAGGAAAGGATTGATTGGACTCTTTTAGGAAACTTCAAGTTTCTTAAGTAGTTCTCAAAAGGTTTTAGGGCTGAAAGCAGTGTTTTCAAACTGCTTGTTGTGACCCAGAAGGTCGTGAAATCAGTTTAATGAGTCTAGAATATTTTTAAAAAGGAATAAAACAGAAAGGAATATAATAGAAAATATCAGAGTGCATGGCATTTAGTAAGGATAAGTTTTGTTTCCTGAAAATCTGTTTTAATTATACATGCTTCTGTGTGCTGATTGTGATGTAAAATGTATTTCTTACTGTGGATTGAACTCAAAGAAAAAATTAGAAAGCTAATGGCCTAAAATATTATATGTTCAGTAGAAAACAAAAAATTCAGACAAGTGGCTGGTTGTTTTTACCTATACAAATCAAAATGCTATTTTGATTGTCTTCATTTTTCCCTTATAAATTAGGTTGGTGTCTTTAGTCAGTTAGGCTAAGTTTTACTGTCTGATTCTTAACTTTTCTGTTATAGAATGGTGCTCTCATGTGGACTGTCCTCATGAGTGTCCCACTGGATGTTCAGAGAATTTATGTGAAGGTCATATCATTTAGCATTGAGACACTGTGGTTACTTTCTTCCATTTCTTCCATAATATGCAGCCACATCTATGTGTGAAGAAATGTATTAGATAAAATTTCTCTGGGCACATAATAATGTGAGAAAGATTGTCACATGTCCCAGCAAATTGTTATTAATATAAATTTGTTACTTGGCAAGCTGAGATTTTGCAAGATGTTACTCAAAATTTCATGATGAAGGAAACGGGGAGTCATCTTATCCTGGGTTCCTTTTTAGGTTTCAAACAATTTAGGAACTCTGAATAAAACTAAAGATGAAGCTTAATTATATCAGCTATCCTTTTTAAAGTTCAAATTAGGAATTTAATGCTGCATGCTTATTTCAGTTTTATTACTCAGTATTCTTAAAAGTTAGACGTCACTCACTTCTCCAAAAAACTTGGCAAATGTGTAAACCTTTTGCATCAAAATCAATGCCCTGCTAATTTATTATCCTGGCCATCTGCATATTTTGGGCAACTCATTTGTCCACTGGTGATCATTTAAAACTCTTTCTCAAGTTTGAATAGAGACTGATCTCCAAAGTGAGATTTAAGTGACTAACTTTCAAGTTTCCGATACATTTTTCCTTTTACTTAGATAACATTTCAGCCCCCTTCCTTTCTGATCTTACTTTTTTATTAATTTAAATTGTTACTGATTACCTGACACTTTGTGCTGGTCTAAGAATAGTCCAAAGAGTTACATATTCCCTCGTGAATGAGCGTATTTTCGGATGAAAACGGAATCACATCTTCAATCTCCATTTCATTTTCACCTCCTCCATGTGGCTTGTACCTGTTTGGAAGAAAGCTCCTGAAGGATAATTGCCACTTATTCTAATCTTCTTTCTCACACTCATTTAATTTGGATCCCTGGCTATAGTTGTTATTTACTTTGTGAATATATTTAGGCTATGACATTCATAATTTGGGAAAATTCTCAGGTTTGAGAATTTTGGTTTCTTGTAGTTTTAAGGATATGCAAGACAGGTGTAAGAAACTGCCAAGGGGAGGAACCATAGATATCAGGAAAAACTAGAAAAGATGCCAGACTTACCATTAATGGTGAGACAATAGTAACTTTGTTAAGTGAGATTGTATATGTTAAAGTGGTACAGAAACTAAACAAACATTAGGTGTTTTTATTATTTTACTCACATGTTAATATTTGTTTTGGTGCTTTCACAGGCTAAAAAGCAAGGAAAAAACAGATTTAAGTGGTCAGTAATTTTGTTATAAATATAGAATGATGATTATATGAAATCTTTTCCTGTGAAAGTCAAATTGAAGTAAAATCTTTATCACCATCTGCAACATTTTTCTGCAGCCTGGCTTACTGGGTTATCATAAAGAACATTGATTTTACAGATATATTTAAAAAATGTCAAAACCCTGATTATGTGTAAACAATTTTACATAAGGAAATATATGAATTTTAATTAAATTTTTCTAAAATCCATACTCAGCATGAAATTAATACATCTTACCCCCTCCCTGTGACTTCATTATTATTTTTAATGTAACTTTAGAAGAACCCAGTAGAGAGAGCAGCGTGCTAAGTGCGTTTCTTTCTTTTCCAGACAACTTTGAATGGAGAGGAGCAAATTAGTCTTTTGGTTTAATTCTGTCTCAGTTTGCTTATCTAAAAAAAAGGAAAACAGAGTGGCTACAATTGTTTCGAACCAAATGCGTACTCCAGAGAAAGATGCTATATTAATCCAAAAAATACAGCCACTTGAATGCAAACCAGCCAAAGCGAAAGTGTAAGGGATTTGATGGAAAGGAGGCAGTTCATCAAAGTTATTGAGGGGTTTTATATTTTAAACTCTGCCAATGACTTGACATGTAATGTCACTTAAAAAAAAAAAAAAAAAGTATGTCTGAGCTGTTTCCTACTTCGTCTCTAAAATATCCTCACAGTGATCTCTGAAATCCCAGGACTTAAGTGGGCTGGAGGTTACGGGAAGCACCTTTATAGTATCCTTAATCTTATGAGGGAAGAAACCATGATTGCTCAGTTCTCTGCCTTGGATAATATCATGAGGGACTCTAAAGAAAGTTTTGCATTAATCAACAATGTTTTAAATTATGTGTATATTTTTAGACCCTATTAAAAATGGGAAGCATAGAAAGACAACTATTCTGGTCTCAACTGACGAAATTTTATGTAGTTTAATAAAGTAATAATTTCAAGAAACGTGGGCAAATAAGAAAGAGTATGACTTTCTTACAACCCACTTGTAAGTGATATGGTAGTGGTAATGATCCACGATTTTGATGATGACGATGATGATGGAAATGAAGTTTTTGTATCAGTTTGGGTAGGTAGTATTTCTGGATGCCTCCTGTGGACCCTGGAGATGTTCATCCTATGCAGAAATCCAATCCTTTAAATCTACTTGGCTCATTGTTGTATAATTCTAATTTGATAGTCTGAAAATTTTAATAATGATATTATCAATAATATTACAATAATATTATAAACTTAAGTACCTATAATTGCTACAAAAAAATTTAAAAGAACCCAAAATTCCAAGCAAGGCTGAAATTTTTTTGTCTCTCCTCTGAACTATTTAGAGGGACAAATTAGTTTGTTCTTATAACATCCACTTTAAATAAATGTGTCATCTTTAATAAGATAGTAGACTTCTTTGGTAATGTTCTATTTTTTGGAGATCCTATGAGTTACACTTGCGAACATTTTAAAAGTTCACTTAAAGTTAATAAAATCCGTTAAGTAATGTTCAGAAGTAGACGTTTCCTAATGAGCCCTTGAAAAGCTCAGGTGGGTTATTTTTGAGAGCTCCCCAAATGTTGTCAACCCCAGGAGGAATGAAGATCTCTGCAGTTTTATCATTCAGATTCTCATCTCCAGCTCCGAAGCCGTAGAACTGGCCAGGCCCTAAGGTCCACCATCCTTGGTTCCAGTTCCATCTTCCATCCTTCCGTCCCGGGCTCATTCTGCCTGTTCCTAAACAGTGGCAAGTGAGGGGCCCCAGCAGCCAACTTGTGCATACCTGGCACTACTTCCTGGGCAGTTTTCTTGGCTCCTTGACTTGTTGGGCGGCTTGGGATTTCTTTTATGGCCCTGAAAGCAAAAGACAATGTTCTCTTTTAGTTTCCTGCAATTAAATGATGTTAGAAATAGTCATCTTTGCATTGGCATACTTCTTCTTTCTCCTGCAGGTCTTTTAGAATTTTGAGTCCATTCTCATATTTTCTTGTTTCATTTGCTTTATTTTCTAATACATAGAAGTTTAAACTGCATTTAAAGAGTTTTTGGCCTATTTTACCCTATTAAGCTTTCTTTTTTCTTTTCTGTTTTAGTTGTTCCATCTGTGTATTCTCAGATATTTTTCTTTCACCTTTTCTGGTTTATTTCTTTATTGACCTGTCTCATCTGTTATTTTAATGAAATTTGGAACAGGGCTAAACAGAGTTCCTACCTCAGCCATATAAGAATATGCCTTAATAACTCAGAATGGTATTAACTAGATTAAAAGTTTCAGAAAGTGATGTTTTTCTTGTCTCTGAGGATAGAAACTTCAACAACATAAAGAAGAAATTTTCAATTAGTAGAATTTCTTTGAAAGTTTGTTCATTCATTCATTTGGCTACCTTATTCCAAATTGAGTCATTCACTGAGGGTTTAGACTATATAAAATGTGATTTTGCATTCCCAGCAGTTCATGCAACAGCATTGCACCTAGCAGCTGGGAAGTCTTATAGCATGAATGGGTGAGATTGATTCTAATATGAGAATCTCCTGCATGTGTAAACTAACAGTGTAGTCTTGACTGTTGTCTCCCAGTATACTTGGTGTCAGGAGTTTTAGATCCATGTGAACGTGTACAAGGCATTTTTGCTAACTGTAATTTCCCACTTAATCAACAAAAACACTCATTTCTGAACATTCAGTGCATTCATGATTAATCTTACTTACATCACAAAGGTGGTTTTCAAAGGTGATTTTGCTGGGGGAGGGTAACAGTTTCGAAAGTAACATTGTCAGAAACATAGTTGATTTTAAAGGTTCTTTCTGGTGACTTTGACTTCTGCTTTTTTGGAAGACCTTACACACAGTTGTATTTATTTCTCCTGGAATATTTCAAGCAGTTCAGAGTGAAAGGACGTACATTCCAATTTGCGTATGAGATACAATTTAGTTACATTGAGAAGCTATTTTCTTTAGTTACAGGGAAAAAAAATTGTAGGGCTTTCGGAAGCCTCTTTGATTTCTAATAGGAGGAATCCCTGAGTGCTGGCCCAAACAGATACCATGTCTTCTACATTGCTGTATTTCCCTCAAGCTCTTAGCGAAGTGCATGCCACGTGAAAGCCAGGAGAAGCTGTTGGTTGAATGAATGGATGGTGGTGGGCAGGAAGCATCAGGGACATGGTTTGCTTCAGTCTATTGGCTGGGAGAAAGGCCGTTTAGGAAGGGATCCTTAGATGCCACTGGAAGAATGTGGGAAGTCTGTGAATCTCTCTTTCTCAGGAACAAAAGTAGAAAAAGGACTCCACACAGCATTCCAAGTACAGTCGGCCCTCATTATTCCTGGATTCTGTATTTGCAAATTCGCTGACTTACTGACATTTTATTTGTAACCTTCGAGTCAATACTCATGGTGCTTTCTCAGTCCTTTGCAGACATGTGCGCAATGGCAAAAAAATTTGAGTTATCTGACGTATACGTTCCCAGCTGAGGCTGAGCAAGGCTGACTTCTTGCAGCTCCCAGACTATAAACAAGTGTCCCTTTTGCGATCTACTTAGCGTCATGATTTTTGCATTTTCATAATTCCGGTTGATGATTTTGCTGTTTAAAATGGCCCCTAAGCATAGTCCTGAAGTACTGTCTAGGGACTCTAAGTGCAACAAGGCTCTGACGTGTCTTAAGAGAAAATATGTGTTTGATAAGCTTTGCTTAGGCATGAGTTACAATGCTGTTGGCCATGAGTTCAATGATAGAGAATCAACAGTATATATTTAATAAAGTGTTTTTGAACAGAAAAACATAGACAACAAGGGTATGTATTAATGATTTGGCAAAAAAGCTGTGACCATGGGCTGCCAGGAACCTACCCTGTTTTCCCCTCAATGCAGTGGTTCGGTATTTGCTCATTCAGTGTTTGAGGCGACTTTATAGAATATGAGTACCATGAATAATGAGAATCGATTCTATATAATAGAGTGATGAAAGCACAGGTCTGGGAGCCAGCAGCTACATTTCTATTCTGGCATGACTCCTGTGTAGTTGTCATTGCTGGCAAATTGCTTAACTGTGTGCCTCAGTTTTCTCATCTGTAAATGCTACATTGTTTGGATGATGTGAGGATTAAACAAATTCATAGATGTCTAGGGCTTATAACATTCCTGGCACATAGCAAGCCATTATTTTTTATTACTGCTTCAGAAGGGAATTGAGAACTATACCCTGAAGAAGGTGAGTATGGGAATTTTCTATGAGTCTGGAATGTCCCTATATTTGTTTATTTTGCCTTCAAGTGACTAACTTTAATACCCTATTGTGATTAGAAGTTAAACTTCTGCAACCAAAAGGAAGCAGGAAGCTAGTATTTCTTGCAGTGCTTATTACATGCCAGGTACTGTGCTAGAAAAACAAAACAAAACAACTGTAAAAAAACCTTCAAATTTGGCTGTGTGCAGCTGCTCATGCCTGTAATCCCAGCACTTTGAGGAGCTGAAGGGAGGATTGCTTGAGCCCAGGAGTTCCAGACCAGCCTGGGCAACACAATGAGACCCTATCTCTACAAAAAAACCAAAGACTCCAAATCAGTAAAAATTAATCAATCAATAAAAAGAGTGAGGGGCATTAAGTATTGTGGACTGAAGCAATCCCAGAGAGGGAAGTAGTTGAAGCTGAGGTAAGCAGCTTACGGAGAAGCTGTGATGTACAGAGGGCAAGGAGAGAATTTTTCTGTGATTTGGAAAAACGGGAACTGGGAGAAAGAAAGAGTTGGAAGCTTGTGCTTAGAGAGCATCTACAAGGATGTCTTTTTCACCTTGGTTGGAACATCCAAATCAAAGATGATTTCAGAATCACCCAGATGATTAAAAAACTCCCGAGACCCAGGCCATATTTCAGCAGTTCTGACGATTGCTCTGGGTTGAAGCTTGAGTCAGTAGTTAAGAAAAACAACAAACAAAAGAACTTTTGGGGCTTTTCTCACTGATTTGCATTTTCTTAGCATATCTCTAGGTGGTAGCTCATTTATTCTTCCTACGACTTTAGACGGAGGATGTTTCCATCTAAGTCTTCAGGATGGAGACATGGAGGGAAGTGAGACTAGCGATGTGCCTCATGGTTTTGCTGTGTTCTAACCATGAGAAGCACTATTCAAACCCAGGTCTCCTCGATTTCCAAGTCTTCATTTCCTTGGGCCTCTTGGATTTCAGAAGCAGAGGGTAAAAGGAGTGCTGAGGAGAACCAACACAGTAGCTTTCAATCTACTCCTCAGCTTTCCAAAAGAAGTTTCAAGACTCGCTGTTGCATTTGATATGGAATAAATACGAAGAAGGTAGACTGAAGAGTATGAAGATGCAGATTTTTGATACCAGGTATGAAGATAAAATTAGGAAGCAATCTAAAATGTGGTCACAAATGCACACCTGTGCCAGTTAGCCTGCATAATTCGATTTTTGTTAAGTGTTTAGATAACTGAAGGTAATTTAAGCCCTCATATCTTCCCTCCATAGGGTTCTTTTTCCTTGTGGTTCATCAGAGAGTTGCCACCAATTCAGGCTATTAGTGGTACACATAACCTCTAGCATTGTTGATACAACTATAAAATCCCAAATATCAGTACAGTTATTGATTGCATAAGATTTCCAGTTGCATAGTTGGAAAGTTCTATAAGTTTGAATCCTTGAACCAGTCTTAAATGTGGAAGAGGACTCAACTAAAGCTCTCCTCGTGTCCTCCCTCTGATGTATTTGCAAAATCCTTTCCACAAATAGACTGTGGTTTTTAATGCTTCCCCAGTCCAATTTCTGCATTGTAGAAGATGAATTTATGGATGAGGGAAGTGGCATTCAGGCACTCCAGCTTGGTATAGAAGCCCATGGTTGTCTGGTCCTCAGTCCTCAAGCCTGCTCATTTCCTCATGTGAACTCAGAATAAGCAGCTGAAAGCAAGTCTTTGAAATCTCAGAAATATGGATAAATGCAAGTGTTTGGGTGAGAAGTGAACGTGGGTCTCCTCTAGTGCCCACCCTACTTGACTATCAGGTTCTGGGCTCCACACAATGAGGGATTATCAACCCCTGGCCCAGGGCTCTCTGGGTCTTGGTTCTTTGTTTTTGATGCTCAGCAATTATGATCAATGAAACCAATGTTGCTTTTCTATCAAGAGTCCAACCCTTTTCTAAGAAGTCTGTGTTTGATATAAGGGAATAGCTAGCAAAGTTATCAAGTAACTTGTAGAAACATTCTGTTGCTAGAGTTCTTATATTGAATGACTGTAGTTGACAACAGTGCAGTACCGGTCATTTTCTAGGACATCTTAAAAACACTGATGAGAAATTTCCTCTCATATGTCTGTCATGTCATTCTCGCCTTTCTCTACACAGGGTCAGTTTTCTATTATCGCTGTTAGGAGTTCCTCACTGGTTTTTCAGCTTTTGAACTTTCAAACTGTAATTAATCGTAAGCTACTAGAGTGTACTACCTGAAGTGTGTGTATACACACACACACACACAGATATATATATATATATATATATATATATATATATATCTGGTTCTTCCTCTGTGTAGAAGACCTCAGGCTAGTCAGAGAAAACATGCATATTCCATGGTGTGGCAATCAAGCCCTTGTACTTTGATTCCAATCAATCTCCTGCTATTACTCCAAGAAGCTCTTGTTGAAAGAGCCATGTTTAAATGGCATGTTCCTACTTCTGTTCTTGATAGTGATCTTCATCTGTACCATGTACCCTTCTTTCTTCTTGTTCCATCTCTGTTAGACTGATTCTACCCAGAAGTCAAGGTTCAGCTCAAATGCTATCCCTATCAGGTGAATTTTCCACCTGGTGTTTGTTCAGTGTGCATTGTGTGCATATAGCACCTTTTCCCGGTACTTTTGTTGTAATCACCAGAGAATTCCTTTCATTTTAGTTGTAAATAGAGTTGTCTCCCCCGTCTATGGAATAGATTTTATTAATGTATAGAGCAGCGGTCCCCAGCCTCTGGACCGTGGACTGGTACTGGTTTGGGGCCTGTTAGGAACTGGGCCGCACAGCAGGAGGTGAGCAGTGGGCATGCAAGTGAAGTTTCTTCTGTATTTACAGCTGCTCCCCATTGCTTTCATTACTGCCCGAGCTCCGCCTCCTGTCAGATCAGCGGTAGCGTTAGATTTTCATAGGAATGCGAACCCTATTGTGAACTGCACATGTGAGGGATCTGGGTTCTCCTTAGGAGAATCTAATTCTTGATGATCTGCCATTGTGTCCCATCACCCCCAGATGGGACTGTCTAGTGGCAGGAAAACAAGCTCAGGGTTCCCACTGATTCTACATTATGGTGAGTTGCATAATTATTTCATTACATATTACAATGTAATACTAATAGAAATAAAGTACACAATAAATGTGATGCACTTGAATCATCCCAAAACCATCCCTGGTTCTGACTGTGGAGAAATTGCCTTCCATGAAACCGGTCATGGAACTGGTGCCAAAAAGGTTGGGGACCACTCTTATAAAGCCTATTAGAGTAATTTCATAGATTTACTAATTCATTTATCATATTCATTCACTCAGCAAGCATTACGGGATGTTGATTGTGTACTGGCTTTGGTGGTAGGTACAGAGATTGGGAACATTGTCATCAAGGATTTTATGGTTGAGTGAGAGAGATGACAAGTGGATAGACAATGAAAAAACAGTAGGTGATAGAAAAGAGACAGCCAGGAGCATTGAGGAGAGGCACTTAACCAGATGGAGGATCTCGGTCCATTGATATGGAGGTCAAAACGGTTTAATAGAGCAAATGACCCTTTCAACTGAGTTTTTTAAGAATGAGGATTTAGCCAGACAAAGAAGGGCAGGCGAGGTTGTGAAGAGGAACTGAGTGGTACTCTTCAGAGCTCCAGCCCAGTTCCTTGGACAGAATAAATGCTTACTAACTTATAGAGCCAAATATTGAATTAATAAAATAAGGGTAAATTGTTAAGAATCAGAGAAATAACTTGAAGAACACAGATAGCTAGTAGTTTTTGAACACAATGTACCAGGCGCCTTGCTGAAAACCTTAATGATCATCTTGTTTAAACCTTACATTGCTCATAAGAGGCTGGTATTATTGTTATTCTCATTTTATGGGATATAGAAACTAAGACTTGGAGAGGGGAAGTGACTTGTCCAAGGTCATACAACCAGTACTGGAGAATTAGGGATTCTAGATCTAGAATTTGGACTCTGGAGCTTAAACTTTTAACCCACTCCATTATGCAGAGAAATTGACAGGATTTTTCTGTTGCTGATCAATTTACTTGGCAGTTGGTTTGTTAATTCCTTGTCTTTATTTTAGTTGTCACAATGCTTTCATCTTAGACTGTGTCCCGAGGCTGCTGCTTTTATTTTTATGGGAAATGACTATTTTTATGATCCTTGCTAAAAGCATGTTTAAACAATTTTCCATTAAGCAGGGGGATGTTTTTCCTTCTAATATCAGGAGCCAATAAATGAAATTCTACAAAGACTTGCTGATAGCAACCTTAGGAATTTCTTCGCATGTGAAACACATCTGAGAACTTAAAATCTGGATAAAATTATAGTGTAATTTGGTGCAATCCTCTCTTTGTATAAATAAAATCATAAAATCACAGTATTATCATCTAGGAGGGGCCTTAGACATGATGGAATCCTACCTTTTATATTTTCCAGGTGAAGAAATCAAAGTCCAGAAAGGTGAAGGAACTTCCCCCAAGGTTTCCCAGCTGGTAGAGAAAGAACCAGGTAGTCCTAGATCCTCTATTCTGACTCCTGACCACTACCTCACACCTAATAGATGGAGGCATGGCCAGTTCCTGTTCACCAAGGGCATCAGACCATGCCATACTCATTGTTACTGTTCTAGCATTTATAGTAGAAGCTCAAGCAAAGCAGGATCACAGAATACCTAATTCTGGTCACTACAACATTATAATGATGGCTAAAGTGAATGCCCCAACCATGCCTGTCTAGACAGGCCATCTGTTTAATTGGTATATGGTTCATGTGAGAATTTTTAACCTCTGTTTGTCATGTCAGTGTTAGTTCTCTAGTGATGACTTATTTCCTATACTTCTATTTTGATTATTTACTCTCAATTTAATAACTATACCTTGTTTACTTTGGGACTGGAGATTTCCTTGTTTTTCTTTTTTTTTTTTTTTTCTGTTTCCAGGGCTTAAAGGTTAGGCGTGACCTTGCCAGATTTCCCTGGAGACTTACGCTGTCTCCTTTCAGATTTCTGAAGCAGTTGGGTGCTATTTTTAGTCCACTATCACCAATGTGAAAATGGAACTTGCATTATTTCATTATAGATATTTCACTTTAGTATTGACAGAATTTAAAACATAATTTGATCTGTGCTTGATCTAGCAGCCAGGTTACGATAGACATTTTTAGTTACCTGGTCCACATGGTGAAAAACATGTGTCTTCTCTAAGACTAATGACTAAGCCTGATGTTGGTTATATACTGTTTACTATTAAATTTTCCCCTTGTAGTTTAATACTGTTCCAGGAAATGAAATGAAAGTTTAATAAGAATGGCAATTGATGGACCCATATGTCGGAAGTATAACTAATATCCCTGTTACATGTGTTAAAGAAAGGCATGGCTGGTGGGTTGTAACTGTGCGACACCAAGATGATTTGCCACAACTTGTTCTTTAGAGATATATATTTATCAGGATAGAATTTATAACTAAACAAAACTATAGCAGTTTTTTCACGTTGATTTTTTTTAAATGAATCAAAGAACTGCTAGAATTGCCAGTTAAAAAATTTTAAAAGGAGATATGAAAAATCTTACAATTCACAATGCTGTAAAGAGAGAATGTAGGAATTAATATGTTCTTGATATCAATAGTTTATGACTTTTATACATGTAGAAGCAAAACAATTTGAGGTAGGAGAAGTTAGTGTGGACGTCTTGAGATTGTCCTTCACATTTCTTTTCCTTTCTGTGAAAAACTGAAGGCCAAAATGTATTTTCTTCTGGTTTTGAAAGTACTATTAAGATCCTTGCAGCAAAATGAGTTCCACTAAGGAGCTGAAAACAAAGCTCATTCCCCTCATGATACTCTGAGAGGCTTTGCTCAGCATCCTGCATTCTGGCGATTCCTTGGAGACAGATGATGCTAAACACAGGGAGATTAGGTCAATGGGAACTTTTTCTAAGTCAGTATTTCTTCTCCTTGGAAGATGATCATTTTAAATCTTCCCGAAGTCCAGCCTAACCCTTTCTACTTGAATCTACCTGAAGGAGAGCTCCAGCAGGTGGAGAGGAAGTGAGAAAGAGAAATGAAAGCTGCACGCCTCATGATGCTGTGCCAGGGAGTTCTTAAAGGTGAGGGAGTTTCTCTTTGGTGACCTAAGCTACGTGAATCAGAAGGGTCATTAGTTTTTTTCTTTTTCTTTTTCGTAAACTCCTACATAATTTTAGTAAACAGGAACAGTAACCTAACGTGATACCCACTGGCCCAAGATTTAGTGCATCTTCAAAGTCGCCTAATTATGTCCGAAACAGACTTTTGTCTCTTGATGAGAAAAGCATGGTTAAACGTGTGATGATTTTCTGTCATCCTGAACTCAGATCTGTCATTGTGGCCGGATTTGTGCATCTCTGCTGCCTTTTCTTAGAAGAACCATATGTAGAGTTGTCAGATAAAACATAGGATGCCCAGGTAAACTGGAATTTCAGTTAAACAGCAAATAACATTTTAGCATGTCCTATGCAATATTATACTAAAATATTATTTGTTGTTTATCTGAAATTCAAATTTAATTGAATGTCCTGTGTTTTTGTGGGTTAAATCTGGCAGCCCTAGCCATGTTGCCTCTCTGCTTAATGGGCTTAATGTTTTGAAGCCTGGAGGTTTTCTGTTATGGTGCCCATTTCTACCTGCTTTCCTACCAGGAGAGGAGGCATGTAGAATTTGCATGCCTATTTTTGTCATTATTATTGATTATAATAGAAGACATGGGTTTAGACTAAACATACAATGACATTGCTATCATTCAGATAATTATAATTATTGCTAATTGTAAAGAAGGATAATTAAAATATAAGGGAAAATGGTACAATGTATGAAGGGAACATCAAGAAATAGCATCTGGTAAAAAGAGTTCTTGCTTTTCAGAGGCCAAGGCGGGTGGATCACAAGGTCAGGAGATTGAGACCATCCTGGCTAACATGATGAAACCTCATCTCTACTAAAAATACAAAAAATTAGCCAGGCATGGTGGCACATGCCTGCAGTCCCAGCTGCTTGGGAGGCTGAGGCAGGAGAACCTCTTGAACCCAGGGGGCATAGGTTGCAGTGAGCTGAGATCGCACCACTGCACTCCAGCCTGGGCAAGAGAGCAAGACTCTGTCTCGAAAAAAAAAAGAAAAAAAGAGTTCTTGCGTTCAGAATTATGGATTAGGTAACTTTTGTGAATGAGTAAGATCATAAGATCATAAGTATTATAAAAATAACACCTTTCTTTGTTGTCTTGGGGAAATTATCCTATTTTCTAATTGGATTTCAGAGAAGAATATTTCAGAGAAATAAATCTCTGAAATGCTTTTTGAAGTGTGAAACATTTAGAAGACAAAAGCAAACCTCCTATCTAGATAAACATTAAAGAGATCTGTACTCCCTCTCCTCTACCTATTCAGGTTGCAACACTTTGGGGGTGGCTGCCTTGGTAGAGCTTGACCTTGACTCTGGTGGCTTGGGAGATGGCGTGCTGCACGAGGGATTCCTGGCTACAGCCGGGCTTGTGGGACTGGGGTTCTCCAATATGTGGTTGGGTTTGTAAATAAATCAGGGCTATGGTGTGAACAAGGATATGCGTGAGAGACAGTGCGACAAGGAAATGCTCCAGAAATTATTGGAATATAGGTCAGATAACTAACTGTACTTGTGTCATTTTCTGGGGGAAAATTCTCCGAAGTCTTTTTGGGAAAGGAATGGAAGTGAGAATTCTCAGGTCCTCAAAATATTTCCTTTTACTCAGTCCTAACCTGAGGCCATTAAAGAATTCCCAGAGTCATGATGGAAGGCATGTTTGGGAGTAAGCGCCAGAGTGAGGGTTAGAAATGTGTTATTGGCCAGGTACGGTGGCTCATGCCTGTAATCCCAGGCACTTTGGGAGGCCAAGGTGGGTGGATCACCTGAGGTCAGGGTTTGAGATCAGCCCGGCCAAAATGGAGGAACCTCGTCTCTACCAAAAATACAAAAGTTAGCCGAGTGTGGTGGCACACACCTGTTATCCCAGCTCTTCAGGAGGCTGAGACAGGAGAATCACTTGGACCCAGGAGGTGGAGGTGGAGGTTGCAGTGAGCCGAGATCATGCCACTGCACTGCAGCCTGGGTGACAGAGCAAGACTCCGTCTAAAAAAAAAAAAAAAGAAAAAAAAAAGAAAAAGAAAAGAAAGAAAGAAATGTGTTCTCCAGGGTTCTGGGGTACTTAGGAAATTGTTTGCTTTTGCAGGTGGGAGTCGAGGTGACTAGGTAACAGCTGAGTGATTTTGCCCCAGTTGGACATGAGCCAGGTTGAGCAGAGAGCCCTGGGATGGGGGAGGGAAGGAATTGAAAGTTGGTCGTGTGGTTTGTCTTTGGCTTCATGGCATGCTCACACCTTGCTTCACATAGCATGCTTAGACTACAGCAGGAGCATCAGGAAGTGGATTTCTGAGCTCAATACAAAAAGTTATAAATACCACCTATAAGGGTAATAAAGATGTATAGTTGATTTTCTTCTGTGCAAGGCCAAATCTTGTAGGAAGATAAGAGTGAATGAGGTACAGGCTGGGAATTTGAGCCTTGTATTCAGAGATTTTAGGTTGCTTCTGATTCCACTGTCTAGACAAAACCATGAGAGGATAGCGTCTAGAAATGAGAGGACGCTCTTCCAGTGCAGAGGCTAGAACGTGTCAGCCTGTGCTGTGAGACTTGGGATAGACGTTTCTGAAGAGTAAAAGGGCAGCTTTCCTACGGATACTTGATCCTCAGGCTCTAGAAAACTCTGCTGTATTAACTTTGTTGACTTCCTAGGCACCACATGGGGTCCTTGTCCTTCCTCCTTGTAAGCAGTAATTGAAATCAGTTTGGCAGCCTGGTTTACAGTGATCACGGTGGCTCGTCTCCCGTGCTCTTACATCTCTCTGTTGATGTTGTAAAACCTCCAGCTAGCTTCATGGGGTGGCTGACCCAGTTTGCTCATTTATTCATTCAATACAGATTCATTGACCATCTATTCTATGCCAGGTACTGTTATCAGAACTGGGAATAGATCAGTGAACAATTGATCAATTTGTCTGATGGGACAAATTAGGAAAGTTTCCATTACACAGGTGACATTTAAGCAGTCTTGAATAGGGGAGGGAATAGTACCATGAGGATATCCTGGTGAAAAGCATTTTAGGCTGAGGGCATAGCAGGGAAAAGGCCCTGATGTGGGAACATCCCTGGTGTCTTTGAGGTACAGAGGCCAGCATGGCTGGAACGGAGTAAGAAGTTGGAGGTGCCGAGCGTGGTGACTCACACCTGTAATTCCAACACTTTGGGAGGCTGAGGCAGATGGATAACCTGAGCCCAGGAGCTTGAGACCAGCCTGGGCAACATGGTGAGACCCCATCTCTCCAAAAAAATACAAAGAAAATCAGTCGGATGTGGTAGTGTGCATCTGTAGTCCCAATTACTTGGGAGGCTGAGATGGGAGGATCACTTGAGTCCAGGAGTTGGAGGTTGCAGTGAGCTGAGATCATATCAGGGTGACAGAGTGAGACCCTGTCTCAAAAAAAGAAAGAAAGAAAAAAGAATGAAAAAAAAGAAGTTGGAGATGGCTAAGAAGACGAACGTGGGGGACAGCATCCTCAGGACTCTGGCTTTTACTCTGAGTGAGTCGAAAATCGAGTTAAAGGTTTGAAAGAGGAATGACCTGATCTGACATTCTATTGTGAACATTTTCAAACTTTTACAGAAGTGGAAGAGCATGATGATCCTTCATGTACACATCGCGCAGCTTCAACTATGATGTTTCATTTGTAAATATTTCCGTATACACTTCCAAAGGATGAGGACTATTTTTAAAAGCCCAACTATGATACCATTATATTTTAAAAGTTAACACTATGTCTTTAAATATCAAGAGTTTGTATTGATTCGCACTTTGAAGGTTGAGCTGATGAGATTTCCTGACGGGTTGGATGTGACATGAGAGAGGAGTCAAGTATTGCATGGTAATTAAGAGCCTTTGCAGCATAGTCCATTTACTGAAAGACTACTATGGATGCACTTCAAAGCCGGTGTTAAAGATTAACATCAAGCGTCTGGCTTCATGAGTTTTAACTTCTTTTCGTAAATGTTATACAATGTCATCATCTCTCCAGATAGAGAAAATGCTGTTATTCTTATTTTCAAATGAGGAAAATGACACAGAATTATTTGCATATTATGTAACTTGGTCTCAAGTCCCTTAGATACTGGTTTAGAAAATCCTAGTAAACTGGAAGGGACTTATCCAAAATTGAAATTCATTTTGCTCTATTGTCTTTTGTTGCCTATGGGAACTTTGTGCAGGTAACTGGGCACATATTAGGACTGATTTACTGACCTCTCAAGGTATTTTTAATTATTTTCGGGGATATCACGGAATGAGTTCCACATAATTCATTTGAATCAAATTCAACTTAAGTACATTCAAATGATGTATTGGCTGCCTCCTATTTATTAGATGCTGCTCACAGGTATAACAGCATAGTCTAACAAGTATAAAACCTGTGTAACTTAGGTTTTATTGCAGTGTGATGAGGGCTGAGAAGGTAGAGGTACAAAGAAGAGAGGTAGCAGAATGAAAGTTAAGTCAACGTGATGAAGATTTCTCTAGACTTGAAAGGGCTAGAAAAGGTTATTCTTGGCAGGGAAAGAAACATGAGCCAAGGCTTAAGGATAAGCACAGGCATGGCAGATTTGGGAATGTCATGTAATTCGTTGCTGGACTGCAAAGTACATGGAAGGAGGGTGAAGGAGCAGAAGGAGATGAATCTGGAGGAAGAGGTTAAAGTGTTCCAGAGAACAATTTGTAGGTATTACTCTAAGTCAAAGAGGTCGTAATAGCATGTCCAAACTCCAAAACTCCAAACAAATCATAGAATCACTGCCTTGGTAAGGCATATCACACATATCAACCCAATCTTCTCTCACCATGACATCCGTGTAACTGCAACTCCGTACGTTTCCCAGCATGTGTTCCTGGAGTCTCCAGATGACTTTGTCTGCAAACTGCACTGCAGAAGGCTCTGCTATGTCTTCTTAAAAGTAAGCAAGGCCAGGCGCGGTGGCTTATGCCTGTAATCCCAGCACTTTGGGAGGCCGAGGCGGGCGGATCACAAGGTCAGGAGATCGAGACCACAGTGAAACCCCGTCTCTACTAAAAATACAAAAAATTAGCCGGGCGCAGTGGCGGGCGCCTGTAGTCCCAGCTACTCAGGAGGCTGAGGCAGGAGAATGGCGTGAACCCGGGAGGCGGAGCTTGCAGTGAGCTGAGATGGCACCACTGCGCTCCAGTCAGGGGGACAGAGCGAGACTCCGTCTCAAAAAAAAAAAAAAAAAAAAGTAAGCAAGACTGTTTTCCTTTGTTACTTGAGCAGCAAAAGGATAGGGTGCTCTTTGACCTCACTGTAGGGTGGATAGGAAAGTCAAGGAAGAGTAATCCAGAAGATTTAGTTTGAACTTTCACATCAAAGAGATCCCTTAGCACCTAATCAGAGGTGTCACAAGTTCTGGTGGGTGATTATGTTGAAGAATTCGGCCTTGCCACTGTTGTAGTTATTCTGTGGAAAAAAGAACCTCTCTTAATTTTACATCATATCCAACGTCTCTTTTATTCCAGAATCACTCATTTGCTATGGGACTCTTTCCAACCATGTGTGCTAACCTGGGCGATGTCATAATAGATGAATTATGTTTACTTTGTCTTTGATATCTCAGCTCTTTTTTCTTCTAGTCAAGTTCCCACCTTCATCATTATTGATAGAGTTCATTGAACTTAGAAATATGTTAGGTATACAGAAGTGTTTCCCCCCTTTTCTTTGTCTCTCTGTTCCTTCCTTTCCTTTAGTTTCCTTTCTCTGTCTGTTTTCTCATGCCTCATTTTAGAAAAGTGATTTTTATCACTGACAGCTTCCTCTGATGAAATGGCCATTTGTCATCATTACTTGGTCATGAGAGTGCTAAGAAGACTTAAATGCAGGGCTACCACCCCTTCCCATCTCGTCTTTTATCCATTTTATTTCTCTAAGGAAAGAGTTTGAAAAATGGGCTGTGCCCTCTTGGATGCAGTGAAGAAATTCTAGCTGGCTACAGATGTTATTGTTGGTTGGAGGCAAGGGCTAGAATCATGGTCACACAGTTGTAGAGCCAGATGGGGAATGTAGCAAACATAGTTGTAATTTCTCATTTTACGGATGAAGATACTGAGGTCCAGAGAGGTTTAGTGACTTGTTTAAAGCATGCAATTGTTATTGGTGGCTTTCTGTTCAGAACTTAAGAGTATGACTCAGTCTAGATCTTTCATCACAATACTCTGCTCTTCTTACTTTTTCCTGAAATTTATCACATTGACAGCAATGTGATCCCTAATGACACACAGATTCCCAAATAATTTTTGTAGTAAAAATTTCCATTTGCAATTCTGGACATGTGTGTGTGGAATTTTATGTGATGACATATTGGTCCTATCTTTTGGATAGATCATAAATGAAATGATTTATAGATCACATTCAAAAGCAGGCCAGGGACCAGTGTGCAAGCAGGTGTGTTTTTATATTTGGAGTTCTGTGCCTTTGTGTTAGTCAGCAGTTTACGACTCTTGTAGTGCATTTCCCAAGGGCCAAACTCTTCTGCCTTGAGCTGTCAGCTTTCCAAGGCGGAGGTTGGATGCCTTCTCTTCCTTCTGGGCTCCTTTCTTTTAGGCTTCCCCCTTTTCTTCTCCTCCATTTGTATCTGTCCCTTTTCCCAGTACTTTCCCTGGGTGGTCTCAGTTAGATGCTCACTCAATGCTGTTGAATAAATGAATGAATTTCTTAGTAATTCTGCAGGTAAATCAAGTTATTATCTCCTAATACAGTGGCATGCTTTCTGTGGAAATCAGACTGGAAGCCAGGCTTTAAAAAAAGATGTGGTGTCAAACTGCAGCTCTCTCTCTCTCTCTTGACTTACCTTTTTTCTATCATCCATATACCTTCTCTCTTGTATCTTTGGGCTCCCAGACCTCACCATTCATTAGCACTTGAAACAGATTGGTAAGAATAAAGAAAGGAGAGGTGATGAAACTCAGCTTAGGTCATTTGGTTACACATTAGTAACTGAAAAAAGATAAAAAGATACAGACTAAATGGGTTTTTAGGGAACTTTTGCCAGGCTATTCTTGTTTCCCATTAGCATGAAAAATCAACACTTGCTTGTATTTTGGGGTGAAGACATTTTTCTTGAGTGAGTGGGAAAGCCTCTTGACATTTTACAGAGAGCCTTAAATTTTGAATGGTGAATGCTAATGTTCTTTGTGCATAAAGAATTTCAGAACTTGTATATAAGAGCATTAATGATGCATCATTTTCTATTTGTGAGTTAAACTAGGTATTATCTGTAATCATATTTTTAGGAAACATTCAAACTTTCATCAAGCCATTCTCTTGTATGACTGTCGGCTCCATTAACTCTGTTTTCATGGAACTCAGCAGAGTTCTCAACCTTTGCATTACAAGTTAAATTAGCATTTTCCCTCAAAAAAGTATTGCTGTCCTTACAATAAATAATTGCAGACAATCTCTCTCTCTTTTTTTTTTTTTTTTTTGAGACAGGTTCTCTCTCTGTCACCCAGGCTGGAGTGCAGTGGCACAGTCACAGCTCACTGCAGCCTCGACCTCCTGGGCTCAAGCAGTCCTCCCACCTCAACCTCCTGAGTAGCTAGAATTATAGGTGCACACCAGACCTGGCTAATTTTTAATTTTTTTGTGGAGTTGGGGTCTCACTATGTTGCCCAGGCTGGTCTCTAACTCTTGGGCTGAAGCATTCCTCCCACCTCAGCCTTCCAAAGCAGTGAGCTTACAGGTGTGAGCTACCATGCCCGGATAATTGCAGGTGATTTCTAATGGGATTTAGTATTTCTGGGTTTAAGGATGAGATCTGAGGTAATGACTTTGTTTCCAGATGTGAAATACTTTGCCCTTGGTTTGTGAGCCCTTTGGGTGAGCTCCCAAGGATGCTGCTCTCTTCTGGGAGCCTGGGCTCTGGGGTCAGACTGCCTGGATCCTTGACTCCCTGTTTTCTGATTTTACAACTTTGGTGAGTGGCCTAATTCCTCTGTGCCTTGGTTACCTTGGTTACTATTTCTGAAACAACGGGTGTTGTAATAGTACTGCGTGGAATACTTTCAAGGGTTAAATGAATTAATCCATGTAAAACGCTTAAAATAGTGCCTGCCACAACCATCAATTCAGTATGAAAACCTGCTCACCTGCTTGGCCAGCCCCTTTTACTTTATTAGACCAAAGGTTGTGCCGGGTTTTCCAGAAGTCGAAGTTGTGGTCTAATCTTTGTACAGAAGCTGAAATAGCAGCCATAACTTCTCCCTAGATGATTTCGTGGAGCTTCTTTGAACCGCATATATCGCCAATCATTTTTTGGAAGAAATTTTCTTCTGTACTTTTGAGGGACAAGCATTACCTGCCTTGGCTTATTAACTAAAAGACACAATGATTACAAAGAAAATTAAATAAATATTGTATTACTAAGTAGATAATATGAGATAAGAGATAGATATGTTAAGTTTTCAGATAAACAATATAAAAGAGCTAGAGTAATTCACAAAAAGTTGGGAGGATCTGTTTTTTCGTGCAGGAAACAATTTTTGACCTGCCTATCCCAGAACGTAGCTACCTCGTGGTTAGGGTTTGCCCAGACCTGGCCCAGGCTCATTTACCTTGAACTTTTGTAAAAAGGAGGATCAAGATTTTCTTCTCCAGACTCTATCATTTTAAATAGAGTCCTTCTTGTCAATTCTTTTTAAGAACATACATTTACTTTTGTGGAAAATAAATAGATACAAAAGAAATAAATACAAAATTGCATAGCAATTAGAAATATCCAGGAGGCATGTTCTGGTCACAGACACAAATTGCCTCCAACTTCTGTCCGTCCATAGTGATATTTAAAGCAGAGAGAGGTACACAGGAAACAACATGTAGATTGACTCAGATGTTGGCACACACACAAGCATTGATAACTGGCTTCTCATTACCTGAATACATTATTTTGTCAGAGCAACAGACTCAGCTATGCTTCTTGCAAAATGGTTCTTAATTCTCTATTGATTAATTTATTCGGTAAGTATTTATTGGGTATTTTCTGTCTGAAAAGTGCGATTCCAGGTGCTTTATGCGTCTCTGTGTGTGGGTGTTATATAAATACTTATAATACAGCATGCTTACTCTTGAAAAGCTTAGTTGGGAAGGCAAGGCATACAGAACACAGAATTTTAGTCATTCCACAACCATCTGTTGAATGACTGCTATTGTTAGTATCGTGGTGGAAACTGAGAAGCAAAGATGGCTACAATAGGATCTCTTTTCTGGAGATGCACAGTGGACACATAGTTATATGATGATGATAAGGACTCCAGAATAGTTCTATGCATGATGCTCTGGGGCCACATGCAGATTCTGATGAGAAACAATTAACTTTCTTTTTGGCTGCTACCTGAGAAGGGGTAATTGTCACTTAGGAGGTTTTTGCCTTTCGACCAATATAGAAAGGAGCATGAGTGAAGGCTAGAGATGTACTAACTTGGTCAGGGCAGAGTGACACATAAGATTACCCATCACAGGGAAGGGCAGGGCTGGAGAGGCAGACCGTGGCCAGGTCACAATGGGCTGATGCTAAGGAGACTGCATTTATCCTGTAGGCCAGTGAGTCTTACTCTGAAGTCTTTTGGGTGGGACATTCATGGACTTCAAGAGACCTGTGAATGCCCTAAGATTATAAGCAAAATCTGTAGTCTATAACCAAAGCTAAAGCTACTTTTCTGGGGCCCACCATCTAAAGAAGATTCTGAAGCCTTAGGGTAGCCGTGGAGGAGACACGAAGGTCCATTTTTCATGGTAGAACCCTGCTTGGCTCTTGCTGCAGTGTGGGAGGTTTGCAATGTGGAGGTGTGGCAGGGATGGAGTTGGGAGGATTGGCAGAGGACTCACCATGTCCGCACACTCACTTAGATGGCAAATATTTATTAATCATCGAACTGTGTATCAGACACTAAGAATAAGCTGGGAGGCCATGGCAAGTGAGGTCACCACAGTCCCTGCCACAGTGGAGGTCATGGTATATAGGTAAGGCAGAGAAGAGCACTGCAAAGGATTTGCCCATTGCACCAGTCATTTACTTATGCATATGTTGATTCAACAATTATTTCTATGCCAAGATGTCTTCAAGGTACTGGAGGAAATGAAGCCTACATTTCACTGGGCAAGACAGACAATAATAAACACATTAAAATCTGGCTTGGCTTGATGTTGGGGAGTGGTGAGTGCTGTAAAGAAAACAAACCATTTATGCAGCCAACAAACATATGAAAAAAAGCTCATCATCACTGGTCATTAGAGAAATGCAAATCAAAACCACAGTGACATACCATCTCACGCCAGTTAGAATGGTGATCATTAAAAAGTCAGGAAACAACTGATGCTGGAGAGGATGTGGAGAAATGAGAACGCTTTTACACTGTTGGCGGGAGTGTAAATTAGTTCAACCATTGTGGAAGACAGTGTGACGATTCCTCAAGGATCTAGAACCAGACATACCATTTGATCCAGCAATCCCATTACTGGGTATATACCCAAAGGATTATAAATCATTCTACTAAAAAGACACATGCGCATGGTATGTTTATTGCAGCATTGTTCACAATAGCAAAGACTTGGAACCAACCCAAATACCCATCAATGGTAGACTGGATAACGAAAATGTGGCACATAAATACCATGGAATACTATGTAGCCATAAAAAAGGATGAGTTCATGTCCTTTGCAGGGACATGGGTGAAGCTGGAAACCATCATTCTCAGCAAACTAACACAGGAACAGAAAACTACACACCACATGTTCTCACTCATAAGTGGAAGTTGAATAATGAGAACACACGGACACAGGGAGGTGAACATCACACACCTGGGACCGTCGGGGGGTTGAGGGCTAGGGGAGTGATAGCATTAGGAGAAATACCTAATGTAGATGAGGGGTTGATGGGTGCAGCAAACCACCATGGTACATGTATACACCTATGTAACAAACCTGTACGTTCTGCACAGGTATCCAAGAACTTAAAGTATAATTAAAAAAAAAAAAGAAAGAAAGAAAACAAACCAGTATAAGAGTAGGGAAAGTAATAGACTCGTTTAGAATGGTGTTAGAAAGCCAGACAGGGCGTGAGAAAGCCGGACAGCTGTAGTAGCACCTGGAACTTGGGGAGCAAGGGAAGGAGGGTGGGCAGGTGAGGGTGAAGGTGCAGGCAGTCGTGCGGGGCTTTCCAGATCACGGAAGGACTTGAGCTTTACTCTTGTTGTGGTGAGAAGCTGCTGAGGGCTTTGAGTTAGGGGAGTGAAAAGATCTCTACTATAACAGGGAGAGTTTGGGATCCGTGACTTAACCCCAGGAGCCAGCAAAGCTCCCTGGAGGAAATGCAGTTTAAGCTGAGAATGGGAGGATAAACAGGAATTTTTCAGGGGAGAGGAAGGGTGTTCTAGGCACAGGGAACAGCATGCTGGAATGCCTCTGCTGGATCATAGGGGCATAATGGGAGTGCAGGAGTAGGAGTGGGCTTTCTGGGAAAGATATTTATTTTAGTTTTGCATGCATTGAGTTTGAGGGTTCTTTGGTTTCTTCATGTGGAGGTGCAGAGTGGGTATTTAGCACATAGGTCTGAAGTCCAGGGGAGGGGTGTGGGATAGGAGTTGGGTGTGGCAGAGATTCCACAAAGGGCAAATGTCATCTGAGAATGGCAGAGGGCTGAAGACAGAGCCCTGAGGAACACTGGCTTTTAGGAGCCTGCTGGGGAAAGATAATACTGCAAAGGGAACGGAAATGGAGTGGTTGCCACACATAGAAGCTAGTGTCTAACTAGATGCCATGAGATGTGGGGAAGGTGTTACGTGATCTAAGAATGCGAAGTCGAAGCCCTGTGAACTGTAATACTTAAGATAAGTCGTATAAATTGTGTGGAACTAGAGCTTGGTTTTCCAGGAGAGATGAAATGTGTGAAGGTGACAGGAAGCAATGAATATGTGGGCAAGTGTAGTGTGAGCAGTTTCTCAGAGGTGAATTCCATAACATTTTGCTTAGGGAACTACAAAGAGACCAATGCTAGTTGGTGCAAGGAATTCAAGAATTTGGACTTAAGTCTGTATAATGTTGATTTTTTAAAAAAACTTGAGTCTCCCGGTTTATCTCTCCCAGACTATAGGCAGAAGTTTGAGAGTTTTATGTGTATTTTCTGGAAAAGATAGTTTCAGTGTTTTTGTTACATTCTCAAACAGGTTTATGATCCAAAGAAAAGACAGTGGTCACACATACATGAAATGACAAGGTATTCAAAGGAGAACGTTGTACTTTGTGACAATTCTTTGGGCAGTGGCTTGCAGGATGAGTTTGAGGAATGACTGGAGACAAGAGAGTAATTCTAGTAATTCAAATATGGAGTATTATTGGTCTCTCAGACACAAATGAAAAAACAAGGAATTCAAAGAAGGGTAGGCAGAGTGCTTTGAAGAAATACTTGATGAAATTTGGTAATGAGTTAGATGTACGAGGTGTATTTAGCAAATATTTATTAAGGACTGTATTAATCTGTTCTCCTGCTGCTAATAAAGACATACCCAAGACTGGGTAAATTATAAAGAAAAAGAGATTTAATGGACTCACAATTCCACGTGGCTGGGGAGCTCTCACAATCATGGCATAAAGCAAAGGAGGAGCAAAGTCACGTCTTACATGGTGGCAGGCAAGAGAGTGTGTGCAAGGGAACTGCCCTTATAAAACCATTTGATCTCATGAGAGTTATTCACTATTGTGAGAATAGCACAGAAAAAACCTGCCACCATGATTTAGTTACCTCCCACTAGGTCCCCCCAGGACATGTGGGAATTATGGAAGCTGCAATTCAAGATAAGATTTAGGTGGGGACGCAGCCAAACTATATCAAGAATCTACTGTGTATGGTTAAAATTGGGAGCAAGTGAGACATGATTCTCACCTTCTTGGAGTTTACTGTTTACTGGGGGAACATACGTTTGTTAATAATCACCCAAATACAGGACTGGAAATTGTAGTATGTGCCATGAAAAACAAGTATAGGGAATTTTGAGTGTACATAGCTTTGGGGACTTGATTTGGTGAGGGAGCCTTATGAAGTGTTGCACTAGAACTGAATTAAACCACGTTTCTAGGGAGTGGACATCTATCTGTTGGTTCTTTAAATTTGGCTTTACAAAAATATTTCCTTTAAAAACCAAGGCTTCTTGAATTTTTAAAACTGCTTGGCTAATCAGGGGAATAATGCTTTTGGATAGCTGGTATCATTATTTGTGGTTGGAAAAACAACAGTATTTGATTACATTGAGCTTTAAACTTTTCCTTTGATTAATGAAAATTTTATTGGCCAATAGTTTTTATTATGCTCTGTTTCTACTTGGTCCTAGAGGGTCTATTCTCTGGACCCAATATGAATACCTTCAGACATCCCTCTTTTTTTTTTTCACCCAGGCTGGAGTGCAGTGGCATGATAGAGGCTCACTGCAACCTCCGCCTCCTGAGTCCAAGCAATTCTCTGCCTCAGCCTCTCGAGTAGCTGGGATTACAGGCGCCTGCCACCATGCCTGGCTTATTTTTGTATTTTTACCAGAGACAGGGCTTCACCATCTCAGCCAGGCTGGTCTTGAACTCCTGACCTCATGATTCACCTGCTTCGGCCTCCCCAAGTGCTGGGATTACAGACGTGAGCCACTACGCCTAGCCCAGACATCCCTCTTAATTATGTTGAAAATGTAATATCAATGGTGCTTTCATTTAAAAATATTTAGTAGTCAATTGAAGTAATGAAAACAGAACTAGATCAAGGCAGTTAAGCTTCCTATTTCCATAGATGCAGTGGTCTTGTGTCTTTTTTATATGATCTCTTATGCTTCTGGGCATCCTTTTTTCTGCTATTCTTCGTTCCTTAGCTACACGTGGTGCTTCATGGCTATAATGCATTGTCATAGATGCATTCATTTCTCATTCGAGCTTCAGCCCCACTTCTTTCCAGAGAATCTTTACAGGCATCTGTTAGGCTGAAGGACATCTAATGTCTTAATGTGTAGCTTGGTAAACCAGTCAGCTTCCTATCTGAGTCTTAAGAGAAAGTGCCCAAGATGAGAAACGGTACAGGTTTGGTGACAAGTCAATGAGAAAAAGATAAGAATTTTACAAGGAAGGAGGTAGCTTAGTGATTTTGCTAAAGAAGTAGATAAACCTTCACTTATAATAAAGGGGTAAGGCTCAGTTAAGATTTGTGAAGTCTCCCCTTGGGAAGGCAGACCCTGAAACATTTGAGTCTTTTAAAAAAGGAAAATAAGAGTCTTTTAAATAAATTTTTAAAATTTATTTTATGTATTTTTTAGAGACAGACTCTCACTCTGTCTCCCAGGCTGGAATGCAGTGGTGCATTCATAGCTCATTGCAGCCTTGAATGCCTGGGCTCAAGTGGTCCTTCTGTCCCAGCCTCCTGAGTAGCTGGGACTGCAGGCATGAGCCAATGTGCCCAGTGAGAGACATTCATTTTGGTTCTATGATAATACAGAAAAACAAAGGGCCTTTGAGGCTGAGGGAACAGAAGAAGGATGGACTTAGTCATGGTATAGGCACTTTCTACTAAAGAGCTGTGAGGCTAAAAATGCCAGGTCTATGACAGGTGCAGTGGGCCAAGGCCAGGTAGAGAGCAGCAGGAAGAGATAAGGTGGAGACCTGTACCTAGGCCTATCCGCTGGGACTGATCTAGCCATAGGTACTCAGAGAAGCCCAGGTTGGTGGCTGACCCACTCTTATGGCCAGGTTTGAGCCCAGACATGGACACCTCCCAGTCTGTTCCTTCCTGCTGTCCATGGTTGGGCTGTGTTAGTCTGTATTCTGAGGACACAGCTCTCTGTCTAGAGGAAGTTATGGTATCTTGGTCTGATGGATACTCAATGTGAATATTATTTCAGCGTGCCACAGGGTCTTGGAGCCCAGAGGAAGATGGCACTTGCCTTTTAGCTTGATCTAGTTTTATATATATATATATATATATATATATATATATATATATATATTTTTTTTTTTTTTTTTTAAATAACATTTTGAAAGTCTTTATGGAGTAAGTCTGGGCCAAAATGATAATTGACAACACTATTTACATGGATTTCTAAGTTGGCTAAAAAAGTTGCTTTATGGGTAGTCAATGCAGCCCGTGTGGTTTCCCCATCTTCTTTAGATGCCTTCTATTTCCATGCCCAAAGTCTGCAGTTGATTTTCAGTAAGCTGGGGGTCATCTTAGAGATAAAATGTAGATGAATGGCATTTTGCTGACAGCATACATCTTTGCTATTTCTGAGGAAAATGGGCTCTCGCTGTTAAATCTTTTGCCAATATTTATGAAAATAATATTTACATATTCTACCTCCATTGTGAAAACTATAAGTTTATGATTCAGTCATTGATTAATTTATTTGATATCAATATTGTTGAGTCCCTATTCCAAGTGAGGCACTATGCTCTAAGCATATGGCATTTTAAAGATGAATAAGACACAAGGAACTTTGCAGGTAGTAATGGAAATGAGAATTAATCAATTGAAGATTAATATAGTAAGTAGCAGAAGAGAAGTAAAAAAATCCTTCTAGAGAGTTCAGAACAGGGATGTTAATTCAAGTTTATGCGGATTAGGAGTGGCTGGTAAGAGAGGTTTTCAGACAAAAGGTGACATAAAAATGCAGTATTCCCCTCACACTCATAAGGAAGGCTACTAAATTAGAACAAGAAGAGAGTAAGTATTGGAGAGGATATAGAGCAAATAGAAACCTTATGCCTTGTTGATGAGAAAGTAAAATGGTGCCGCCACTGTGGGAACACTGGTGGTTCCTCAAAAAATCAAAATAGAATTATCATATGATCCAGTAAGTCTACTTCTGGATATATATCTAAAAGAATTAAAAATCTGAGTCTTAAAGAAATATTTTTATACCCATAGTTATAGCAACATTATTCACAATAGCGAAAAAGTAGAAACAATCCAGATGCCTCTAGATGGATGAACGGATAAACAATCTGTGTAGTATATACAGACAATGGCATATTAGTCACTTCATGGACCTTCAGGACATTATCCTAATTGAAATATGCCAGACACAAAAAGCAAAAGTAGGGTTCTACTTAATGAGGTATCTAGAATTGCCAGATTTACAGAGAACAAAAGTAGAAGGAGACAGGGGAAGGAGAAAATGGGGAATTACTGTTTAATGGGTATGGAGTTTCAGTTTTGTGAAATGAAAGTGTTCTGAAGATTGGTTGCATGATGATGTGAGTATATCTAACACGATTGAATTGATGAACACTTAGACGTGGTTATGATGGTAAATTTTGTGTTATATATATCTTACCACGATTTAAAAAATATAGCATTTTATTATGTAGGGCTGAGTGGGAAGATACTTGACACATTGGAACTTCTGGCCATGCATATACTGTTGACTCACTCATTCCTTCATTCCTTCAACAAACGTATTGAATGCTTGCTATGTGCTGGGCACTGAGCTAGATACAGCAATTAATAAGGCTTATAAGACATTGAATCCATCAGTTTCATACTTGCTAAATATCTACTCCCACCCCCAAAGGCACTAAGCTTCTACAGTTAGATATTCATAGCTGCTTCCTACTGACTTGAATCATGCATAAGTTATTAGTAAACAAACAATAAAAAGATTTGAGGCTGATGAGGGTGGGTTCGACAGCATGGTGGTGAAATGGAAAGAGATGGGTAACAGAATACGAACTAGAATTGAAAACTGTGAGCCAGTGCTCTCTAAAGAACATTAAAAAATAAAGAATTCCTATTTGAGGCTGCCAACCTCAGAACTAAGTTATTTAGAACGGAAAAAAATTGGCAAAGTCAGACGTACTCAGCCCAAGGAGCCAATATTTTGTGAATATTATGGCAAATGTAGTTTGAGAACCACTACCACAAAATTGTGAACCATAATAATGAGCGAGAAGGCAGGGAGAGGTTATACTATTTGGGCTAAAAGGAAAGATAGGACTTGTGAAGAGAGGACCAGTGAAAGTCAGTGTGGTCTGGGTATTTGGGTGGGGAATGGTAGCAGGAAGCTTGAGCTTCCTTTGCCAAGAGACCCTGGAAGGGCTAACATCAATTGACTTTAGCTCATCTTAGGATTTTCATGTTTTTGAAAATTTTCACAAGAACCTCCACTCCATCTGTACTTTCAATGTCTGCTTACCTTTCTTTCTTATACAACTTTGAACACTCTCTCCATTCATTTAAATATATTGTGGAGTGCCAACTACATACCAGGCGCTGTGCTAGGCTCTTATCCCACCTTTATTTGATTGCACATGCCTGCCAAGTCCTGGGCCAATATAACATCTACTCCTATGCCTGGTCAGGTGAGAGATGCAAACTCATCTTCCTCTAGTTTCCTAACCTCCTTCCTTCCGGTCTTCTTCAAGTTGTCTTCATTGAGGCAGTTTCTTTTACCTGTGTTTTTAATCCCAATTGCTCTAGTTTCCTTCTTGGCTTTATTCTTTTGTCTTCTTCTTTGTGCTTTCAACCATTCCCTTTCTCCTGGCCCATGCCCTTCAGTCTACACAAGGCCTTCTCAAGTCTCTTCATTCTAAACAATTCATTTTCTTGGGTCTTATATTCTTCAGCTGCCACCCTATCTGTATCTTTCCTATTCTCCAAGTTCTCAAAGGAATGCCTTCCCTCATTTTCATCTCCTTACATTCCGTCTGCTGGAGTTTGGCTTGTGCCTGTACCTGTCTAAGGAAACTCCCTGCTAAGAGTCTGCTTTGTCAGGTCTGAATTCACTTAACCAGTCTTTGCTTTGTTGGACTTCTCTGCCCTATTTGCCATCCTTGATCATCCTCTCCGTAAAGTTTTCTACTTTCTTAAAGCATTTTACTTCCTTATTTTCTTGGTTTTCCTAGAATTTTCTTGCCGCTCATTTTCAGTTTCCTTTCTGTGTTCCTCTGATTGTCTCTCTTTCTACATTTTTTTTTTCTGTGTTCCTCTGATTGTCACGCAGGCTAAAGTTGGCATGATCGATCATAGCCTACTGCAGCCTCGACATCCTGGGCTCAAGTGATCCTCCCACCTCAGCCTTCCAAGTACCTAGGATTACAGTCGCACATCACCATTCTCAGCTAATTTTTTTAAAAAGCATTTATATAGAGATGGAGTCTTGCTATATCGTGCAGGCTGGGCTCAAACTCCAGGCCTTAAGCAATTCTCCTGCTTTGGCCTCCCAAAGTGCTGGGATTCCAGGCACGAACCACCATGCTCAGTCTCTACATGTTCCTAAAGAGGAGTTTTGAATATCGAAGAACAGTATTTTCAAATTACAGATTCAAGTTATAAAAACTGATATCCAGGGTTATGTGGCAATGACATAAAAATTTGAATTGTTTTTTTTTTTTTGACACGTGTTCCGTGTTGTTCATCAGTTCACCTGAGTTCCAAATGTCTCAGCCGTTTTATGCTTTGTCTCTGTTTCCGAAAGACCCTGAGTGTGGTCTAGAGTTGGAATGAGCACTGGTCCCTAATGGTTCTGAAATAATTGTAAATTCCTGCAAAAACATTAAGTCTATTAGAGACCAGCTAATTTCATTTTGTCATTTTTCTAGGTAACATATTCTGGTGCAGGTAGTATGTTTTTAAAGCAAGTTTGCAATAAACAATTTCCCCTCAAGGTTAATATAATAGGCAACACCTTTTGTTGCAACAGACGGCAAGAGGTAATGAAAGATTAGCTTACATTATGATTCATTATTTCAAAATGTCAGGATAAAGTGGATCTGCTGCATCTCCCAGAGAGTGCATGTTTTGCTTTTCTAATGTTAATGGATTTACTGTTTTTTTCCCCCCAGGCCAAATTCAGATAATCGACGCCAGGGTGGCAGAGAGAGATTGGCCAGTACCAATGACAAGGGAAGTATGGCTATGGAATCTGCCAAGGAGACTCGCTACTGTGCAGTGTGCAATGACTATGCTTCAGGCTACCATTATGGAGTCTGGTCCTGTGAGGGCTGCAAGGCCTTCTTCAAGAGAAGTATTCAAGGTAATAGTGTGTTGAAAACGACTTCTATTTTTGATCCTATGAGCAGATCCTAAGAGCCAAAGCGACTGAGGAAGGAAGACATAGAGTCAGCCATTTGTACAAAACACGAATCCCTAGTAGGTCCACTACTATCTTTGGTGGAAACGTGGAGAAGAGACAGGATCTCAGGAGAAGGAGTTGACACATGCCAGGGCAGCTGAGGCTGTGTAATTCTGCTTCCTTCTTTTGGCAAAACTCAAACAGTCTTGAGCAACTCTACAGAGGAATTCCACTAGCTGGATCTCTGAGGAAAAAAGAAATGTCTGTGCCCTGATTGGGGAATGCCAGATGGACATTCATGTTTGGTAGGCAACCTGGCCTGTATGATCTGGTATATGCTGCTAGTTGTCCATGCATAATTATCTCTCTACTCTGGCCTTGTCCAGGCAAATATTCTGTTTTGTTCTAGTTTGGCTTGTTCTCCCCTTCCTCTCTTCCATCTCTTTCTTGTCTCAGTGGATGGCAGGACGTTTTGCTATGAGCTGACTCAGTGCCTGGTGTCTTGTAATGGGAGAGATATCATCTTTACCAAACAGTTATTAAGTATCTACCTGTAGCATTTCATTTTCCTGCCTGCCTCCATCCTTTTCTTGTCTATAGTTTACCAATTGTAGCTAATATACTGTCAGCTATACATTATTTCTACTCCAGAAGTGTCTCTATTATTGCATTATAATAGGATACCCTGGGGAAACACTACTCATTTTTACTGCCTAAAATACCTATGCTAAATATCTTTTATCTGACAGGAACAGAGATCTGACAGCAGCTTAGGCTAACCGAATTCATTTTTTATCTTAAGTGTGGGCCATTTTTCTCTCTTCTTATTCTTTACCTTTTCAGCTTAAGTGAAGGTTAGTATATAAACACCAATAATATTTCTGTTGGGGTTTTCATGTGATTCCTTCTATAAAAACCCAGATTTAAGTAACTTGTTGAAAACCAGAGTCCGCTAAGTTAATAAGCATTGATCCAAGAAATTATTCTCATGGACTTTCTGTGATAGCTCTTTCCTGCCCTGATATGGGATGAAAGCTGGGGGATGGTACATAATATTTATTTTTCCTTCCATTGCCAGTGGGACTCTTTTTTTTTTTTTTTTAAAAAGCTGTTCATATCTTAATCGAGTAGCATGTGAGGTCAGCATGGTCTGTTTTAAAAGCATTTTCTTCAACACATTGCTTTTAACATCTTTTAGAACTCTGCTCTAAGACACATGAACTTTTTTGTTGGTATTTTTATAAAATTAATGATATTCTCAATAGTAATCTTTGTCTGTGTGTGTATATATACATAAATTCTAAATGTAAGTTAGTATATTTATTACTATTTTTCTAAACATAAATAAATAAATATATATATGCACACAGTCTATTTACTTCTATTAGATGATGCTATTTTAATTCAGAAAAAATGACATTTATATTTTGATTTAGGTTAGTATAAGCCCTTAGAGGTCTTTTGACAACTCTCTTAATTTGTGGTTTTACTGTTTATTTGATTTTATATAATCTAAACTATCATTGTTTTTACCAAGCATTTAATTTGGCAGTGAAAGAGCATCTGACAGAGGTATGGTTAGTAGATAGGTCTAACTGCACAATTGGATGGATTGATCTGAGACTGTTTCCTCATCAGTAAAAATGATTTGAAGCAGTGGTGGGCAAAGTTTTTCTGTACAGAGCCAGATAATAACTATTTTAGGCTTTACAAGGGCCATACAAGTCTCTGTTGCAGCTACTTAACTGGATTATAGCCTGTAAGGGAACCTGTAAACACATGGAAGTGATTATGTGCTAATAAAACTTTATTTATCAAAATAGGTAACAGACCAGCCCTGGCCCATGGCTGGTCCCTGATTTTAATGTTTATTTTTCTGATCTAAATACCTTTATTTATGGAAGAGAATAGGGGATTTTTAAATCTAAAGTTTTGATTATTCACGTTTTACTGAGAACTTACTCTACACCTGATTAGATGTTCTGAGAGAAATAATAAAAAAAGTGTAAGACATAATCCATAATCCCACAAAATTTAGAATTTATTTAGGAAATTTATTTGGGGAAGTAAATGTACTTGTTCTCATGATACAATCAGAAAGTACGTCAGTATTGATAAAGTCCTACCTGTATGACAAAGATAAGGAAAACAATAGAGGGATGTAAGAAATGAAAATATCAGTTATAAATTAAAATTATTAAGATTGAAAGTGGAAATGATCTTCCTCCGAGAAACAATGGCAATACTCTCACAATTTTTTTGCATCTTTTTATTCAGCATATATTTATAAAAATCAATGAATATAATGTGAGATATTTCATTGGTATGGCATTATCTCAAGTTCAAATATTTTGAAAAATTTCTGCTTACTCTTTCATAGTTAAAAACAAATATCTCGGCTGGCTTAGTGGCTCAGGCTTGTAATCCCAGCACTTTGTGAGGCTGCGGTGAGCAGATCACAAGGTCAGGAGATCAAGACCATCCTGGCCAACGTGGTGAAATCCCATCTCTACTAAAAATACAAAAATTAGCTGAGCGTGGTGGTGCACACCTGTAGTCCCAGCTACTTGGGAGACTGAGGCAGGATAATTGCTTGAACCTGGGAGGCGGAGGTTGCAGTGAGCCAAGATCGCACCACTGCACTCCAGTCTGGTGACAGAGTGAGACTCCGTCTCAAAAAACAAACAAAACAAAAACAACAATAACAAACTCTTATCTCCGTCTTGTATACACAGACCAGCTAGCAGAATTTTACTGAAACTTTAGCATATAAAAATGCAATTCCCACTTGGTTTCAGAAACTTCTTATGTCATAGTGTGAAGTCACTTATCTTAGGTTTTTAAAATGGAATGAATGTTGAGTCCAAAGTTCTGGAAGAAGTCTAAAAAGAAGGCAGACTTATTAACTTTTAGATATAGGGAGGAAATTTAAAACCATTCAGTTCTTCATTCATTCATTTATTCATTGACTAGCATTACTAGCAAAGCCCTGTGCAAGACACTGGAAATGCAATGATAGAAAAACCTGGGCCTACCCTCATAAAACTAGTGAGGTAAAGGGGGATACAGACTAATGAACCAGCAATTAGATGATGGTGCCAAGATAGAGGTGAAGGCAGCATCTTATAGGATCCAAACTCCACTCAGTCCTGGTGGTTGTTGAGTCTGGCTCTCAGAGGTTTCCTGATTAAATCTGGAGGGTGAGTCAAGGGAGCATGGTGAAGAAGGAGGGAATGCATGTTCAGCCATGTGAATGAGTCCATGAGTGAAGACCAGGAAGAAAGGCAGAGCCTGGGGAATTCTTTGCATAAAAATTAACATAATTAATGTACTGTTAAACAAAGACATTTCTGGGCCATGGATTTAATTCTAGACTGTGTAAAAACCAAGTAATTGATTTCCTTTATACTTTAAAAGCATTTCCATGTATTTGATTTGTTTGTGTGTATAAAAGGGAAATACCAGAGCGAGTTTAAGGGTTTCTAGTTCTGCTTTCTCATCATAGTCTTGATAACTTGGATCTAAAAAGTTTTTGCTGAAATTGTCTGTGACTCTTTATAAATCACACTGCCCCTCAAACACATTTAAGGATGGTGAAGGGTCTGACACGTAGGTGGGAAGTTCTGAAGATGCCGCAGCTCTCCCTGTTTTCCTTGTTACTTAAGAAGAGAGCTAGAAATGAGTGTACATCAGATTATTCTCGTGTTCTAAGTGTTTTGGTTGAAGAGGTAAAGTGTTTGGCTTGAAAGCATACAAATTTTCATCCACTACTTAGTGTACAAACTTGATTACTTAAGAGATTGAGTAATGGCCTCCAGTGAAACGCATTCTTTTTAAAAAGCAAAGTGAAGGATGCTATTTAAGTCAGAAGCGGCGAAATTGGATATTTTATGAATTTATTAATCATTGCAGGCAGAGAAGTAGTGTTCCTTAAGATGTGCTTTAGACAGAGTCTCTGGGATGAGTTATATAAGCAGATCTGGTTGTAGCTTCAGCAGCCAGATACTACCTTTGAGTATTATTTCAAGGAAAAAGGACTCCACTGAGCTCACTGCTTCTCTTTCATTATTATTTCAGAAGGTTGTGTGGCACAGAGGGGGCTCAGGCCTACCTATATACCACTAGCTATGTTGCCATTTTATATTATTTTTATAAGGTGCCAACAGAAGCTGCTCATCGGATCAGACAGACGTGGCCCAGGCGGGTGTTGACTTACAGGTGATCTTTGGCCAGTAAGACATGGTATCAGGGTAGAGTCTGGTTATGGGTCAGTGCAGCGGGGACCTTAAGTCCTACAAGTATAACTGAGAGCCTGATCCACCAGGCCTTAGAAAGTTTCAGGGTGAGACAGTCCAGCACCCTGGATAGCTCCTTTAACAGCTGCGGCCGGTAAGCAGGCACTTATTTGCTAAAGAACTCGCCCATTTGGCTGGCTTCATCTGCTTTGTAGAGCTCTGTTAAAAGAGATCTTAGTTCTTTTGGGCTTGGGGACTCACTCTTGTTCACTCAAAGTAGATTAGTTCTTACATTTATTTTCACATTTGTGTCTGGTCACCTTCTGGCTTGATGTGTGCCCCTATGTCTGGAAAAGGTTAGAGAACGGGGTAGAAGTGGAGGCTGCCCTTCCATCACGTAGCTGTTTTATCTTTTCAGAGATACAGTTGGGATCCTAACCCTTTGGCCTCTGTATTTCCACACTTGCTCTTCTACAATTCAGTTTCCATACAACATCAGGGGAGATATTTTAGATATATTAATCCGATCCTATGGTCTGGAGTTTACAGCTCTTAGTGTAAATCTTACTCTCAAGAGAAAAATTTTCCTTCTGCAGCTGGAAACATTTGACACATTCTCACTCTTGTTCCTTCTCCCCTACTCACTGTATTCCAGGCACACTGGCTTTTTTTTTCTTTGCTTGGAATACCCAGATCTTTACTTGGCTGGTTTCTTGTCATTCAGACTCTGCCCAAAGTCACTTTCTCAGAGAGGCCTTCTCCAATTACCCTTCCATGAGTAATACTACTCCTACTTCTCTTTACGGCTCTCAAAATCTTTTGAAGTTTTTCTATTTATTCATTTGTTTGATTATTGTCTGTCTGCATTAGGTACCACACAAACTTGGATGTAAACTCAGTGACAACTGATTTCTGGTCAGAATTGTTTATTGCTATAGTTCCAGTGCTTTTAGTCATGTTGGGCACATCCCTGCTAAATACTAGAATATGGCAAAGGGTCAAAATCATGATAGATGGCCAGGCGTGTTGGCTCATGCCTGTAATCCCAACACTTTGGGAGGCCGAGCTGGGTGGATTACGAGGTCAGGAATTCAAGAGCAGCCTGACCAACATGGTGAAACCCTGTCTCTACTAAAACTACAAAAACTAGACAGGTGTGATGGCGTGCGCCTGTAATCCCAGCCACTCAGGAGGCTGAGGCAGGAGAATTGCTTGAACCCGGGAGGCAGAGGTTACAGTGAGCCGAGATTCCGCTACTGCACTCCAGCCTGGGCGACAGAGTGAGACTTGACTTCATCTCAAAAGTAGTAGTAGTAATAATAATAATAATAATAATAATAATAGATAAAAACTGCTAGAGACTCTCAGAGAAGGAAGAAATGTCAGTGGGTTAGGCTGGTAAGAGAAGTGTTAATGCAAGTGGTACATCTGATATAAGCATGCAAATAAATAGTAGTTTGGAAGAGAATTCCAGAAATGTGAAATAGTATTGAGAAATTGAGTAAGCCAGCCTTGAGAGAACACATGGCTTGTTGTCCTCTCCTTCTGTTTCGCTCTTCAGCCCTCTAAAGTGGGCATTTTCCAGGTTCCTGTCTTCAATCAAGCTGAGATCCTTCTTTTTCCACCTTCATCCTTCTTTTTCCACCTTGTTTCCTAGGGAATCATATATATATATATATATATATATATATATATATATATATATATATATATATACACACACACACACACACACACACACACATATATATGTGTCTGATACAGGCTGAATTGTGTCTCCCAGAAAGATATGTGGAAGTCCTAACCCTCAGTGCCTCAGAATGTGACCCTATTTGGAAATAACATCATTGCAGGTGTAATTAATTAAGATGAAGTTATACTGTGGTGTAACCTAGAGTATATTTCCAGTATATACTTCAGTATATGGGCCCTTAATCTAATGTGACTGATATCCTTAGAATAATAAGAAAATTTGGACACAGACACAGAGAAGAGAATGTCATATGATGACAGAGAGAGAGAGATAGGAGAGAGAGGAGAGAGAGAGAGAGAGAGAAGAGAGAGAGAGCGGGAGGGAGAGAGAGAGAGGAGAGAGAAGAGAAACACTAAAGATTGCTTGTGCCTAGGAAACTAATATAATAACATAATATTTGGGGCCTAAAGTGTTACAGCTGCACTAATATCTCCCAAACCTTGCTCCTGACTCCTGCCCCAGCCTGATTTCTCAGTGACTCCCCTGTGTTTCCCTCTGCCACCAGCCCCTCCTTCTGCCTGCTGTATGTGTCAGTTCCCTCGCCACTCCCTCCGGCATCCATACTTCAAACCAGGGAGTTAGTTATTTCCATCGTTTCTTATTGCAGCCTCTGCCTCTGACATTTCCAGAGCTCTTGCATAGCTCTGTTGAGTCTATCTCTTAAATGCATTTTCATCCACTTACCATTGCTGAGTTAGCTGCGTTACCTTTCACCAGGATGCTTGCAATAATTTATTGTTTCCATTTGCCTTCTCCTTCATCTAAGCCGTTTGTTTATTTCTTTTTTCTTCTTGCGAGACATTCTGCACATTGCCACTCTATTAGTGGTCATAAAGCAAATCACTGATCATGTCAATACTCGGTACAAGATCGTTTAATGACCTCCATAGCCCGTGGAATGATCCTTAAACAAGCATTCAAGGACTGCCACAATCTTGTTCTAGCCTATTTTTCTAGTCATTTTAAAGTCACTGTTTCTACTTCTGAAATAGGCACTCCAGACACACTGAATTACTTGTTCTTCTACAAATATGATGATTCCATTTCTTTGCTGGGAATTTCTTTCCAGATTTACCTGTGAAAATTCTTCTAATCCTAATCAAAAGCGACTGCTGTTAAACCTCTGAAGATAATGCAGAAGTTCTCTCTCTCCTGGGACCTCAGTATTACTTTATTCCATCATATTGCGTATATTTGATTGTCCATGTTCGGTCCCATACTGACTCTAAACTCCTTAAAGGTAAGGGCCCAATATTCTCAGAGTCACTCAATAAATAAATAAAAGACTAAATGGAAATTAGGATCAGTTTGTGTGCTTTAGCAACATGAAAACATTATACTTTTTCAACATGGGAGAGGAATGATGAAAGAGTCTTTAATGCAGATTAATCTGGCAGAGACATACAGAAGGGACCAGAGAAGGGAGGGAATCAAAGCATGAAGACCAATTTGGCTGATATTCAACTAGTTTAGATGTACTAAAAATCTGGACTTTTTGGTATTTGTGAAATGGAAAAGGGAATAGAATAAAGGATATTATAATGAAAGGGTATACATTGCTTGAAGATGATTAAATATGGGTTATCCAGGAGAGAAAGGAGTTAAAGAGGTTCAGACATAGACTGAATGAACTGAGAAATGAATGACTTGGACACAAAGAGGAAGACCAGTCATCGGGGAGTAGGATAAGTTCAATTCTAGACATGCTGCGTTTGAGACGATAGCTGGATGTCCAGATGGAATTATCCAGCAGCCACAGAAACAGAATCAGCTCTCTGCAGATATTCCAGGGTTGGGGATTTGAATTAATTTCCTCAATTAATTTTAAAGAAACTTGATGAAAAGAATGGTCTGAATACTTCTTGAAGGTTGCACATTATTAATAATGGAGAAGTAACTAAAACCTTCCTCTTGATTTTCATAATAATATAAGCATTCCCTGAATCTTACCAAACCTTGTAGGAAACACTCTTATTATAAAAAGTGTATGTGCAAGGCCCTTTCTAAACAGGAAAATCATAAGTTAGTCCTACAGTGCCAAATGCTGCTCTCTGGGAGCCTACAATTTAGAAAGAACATGCTGCTACCAGCACATTAAGCTGTACAAATAGTAAACCGCAGAAACAAATATAAGCATTTTTATGATGTCCAAACAAGAACCAAGTGGGTGTTTTTTTGTTTTTGTTTTTGTTGTTTTTGGTTTTTTTTTTTTTTTTTTTTTTTGCAGATTATTTATACTGTGGGAGTTCATAGCCTCCTTTTCTGACCCAGAGCTTGCTTAATCCTTCCCTTATTTCTACTTACATTTTTTACTCTCCATCATGTGTTAACATACATATTGTGCAACAGAAATGACTATGGAGGCTGAGGGCAGCATAGGTTTAGTGTGTACACATATGAACTCTCATGTAATTTTCAAGTGAAAGCCTTTGCAATGAAACTTTTTAAAAGAAAGGCATGGCCGGGCGCGGTGGCTCACGCCTGTAATCCCGGCACTTTGGGAGGCCGAGGCAGGCAGATCACGAGGTCAAGAGACTGAGACCATCCTGGCCAACATGATGAAACCCTGTCTCTGCTAAAAATACAAAAATTAGCTAGGCGTGGTGGTGCACACCTGTAGTCCCAGCTACTCAGGAGGCGGAGGCAGGAGAATCGCTTGAACCTGGGAGGTGGAGGTTGTAGTGAGCCGAGATTGCACCAGTGCACTCCAGCCTGGCAACAGAGTGAGACTTGTCTCAAAAAAAAAAAAAAAAAAAAAAAAAAAAAAAGAGAGCGAGCGAGAAGGAAGGAAGGAAAGAAAGAAAGGCATTAACTCCAGGTATTGGTAAATTTGCTTGGTGTTTGGCTCCTATTTCTCATCAGAGAAATAGAAGGACACACCATGAAAGTCAAGGCCTGAAAACCTCATTCCATGTAAGAATGACATCCCCATTACCAGTGTTAAGTGCTTGTTAGTGGTTAATGTGATGCTGCGAAACTTAGATATGTTTGTGCACACGTGCACGCATGCATTTGAAGAAGAGCTCAGAAGAGTTAAATCATGGCCTTTCAACCTGTGAAATGACGGTAGTTCTTCTTTTTTCCTTTCCCTTTGGCCAAAGTAATCTTTATCTTGGAGATAATTAAGACAAAAATGCCTCTGACAAATAAAATCAGTATAGAACCCGTATTTCTTGGCAGCTTTTGTGGACACAGCTGAAGCTTTCAGAGGTCTTGAAAAACCATGGCAACAAATGCCTTTGAAGGGTAAGCAAAGGTTCCAAATGTTTTTAATCGCTGGTGTTTTTTATGCTACCACTTCAAGCATTCTTCTTCATTTTTTGTTCATCTGATTGAAATTAAATTTCCAATTTCCCTACTAAGTGGTTCTGTCCTGGTCATGCCATTGACTATTTCCATTAAAGTAGTAGAGTTTGTGCCCACATATGGTTGTTAAGCTCATCAACAGTTCCATTAGAAAGCTTCGTTTATCAGTGGCAATAATTTCCCATAAAAATTATAGATAGGTTTTAATGGGCACATTTTCAAAAGGCATCAACTAGTCCTCAAAATTATGTGCTGACACTGTTCTTACAATGGTGGTTCATGGCCTAATTCTACCAAACTTCTCTCTTCTCCATAGAGAACTGCTGTCAGTAGCTTTATATCCTTTTAAAGAGAATGACCTGTATCTCTGATACTCCTTGAGAGAAATGAGTATTTTAGATGTAGGTTGCTAATGATAAGCTATATACTATACTATTTCAGAACTATATAGGTTATCTTGTAACCTGCTTGCCTGGCTCTTTGGCTGAAAGATAACAACATGTAAGGAAAATCTATTTCATAAATCTGTCATTTGCTTTGTAAAACTTGTTCTGGGTACTCTGTTAATTTTCCACTCATGTGTGGGTTAGAGAGCAGATTTGATTTTTTTTTTTTTAAGTGAAAGATATGCCTTACTTGAGAAAAGAATATAGTGGGGAAAGCACTCCTATTATTTTCCTCATGTTTCCATTTTCCTTTAGCAGAAATAAAAAGACATTTCAGTTTTTCAGTTGCTAAGAAATGAAGGAACAAAAGAAAAAACAGCTTAATTATTAAATTACAATTTATTTCTGTAATAAGCACTTGTTCTCTCTGTTTTCCTTGAGAAAGAGTATGTGGATTTTCAATTTTATCCAAATAAGCATCATCTATCTCTGATTAGTGTGGCAGTTTCAAAATCATGTATTAGGAAGTACAGAGTGAATGAGTAGAGAATTTCTAAATTATCAGCCAATGGTGGGTGGCTAGATTATGTTTATAAATAAGAAGTTTTGTATTAAGTGCAATGATTGAAAAGAATGGCTGCATCACTTTTGGGCATTTCATTAAGTGCTGTGCACAATATTTTTCCTTATACATCATAAAAGATAAATTATAGTTCATAAAATAGTATAAATTCCTAATTATTTTATGCGTTTGACACCTCAGAGTTACTAATAAGGGATTTCATTTTAAAATGATATTTATTTATTGATTTAGAGACGCAGTCTTGCTCTATTGCCCAGGTTGGAGTGCAGTGGTGTGATCTTGGCTCATTGCAATCCCTGCCTCCCAGGTTCAAGCGCTTCTCCTGCCTCAGCCTCCAGAGTAGCTGGGACCACAGACATGGGCCACCACACCCGACCAATTTTTGTATTTTTAGTGGGGATGAGGTTTCACTGTGTTGGCCACACTAGTCTTGCACTCCTGACTTCAAATGGTCCTCCCGCCTCGACCTCCCAAAGTGCTGGGATTACAGGCATGAGCCACTGTGCCTGGCTTGTTTTAAAATAATTTAAAAGTATATTTTGCCACCACCATTAACCAGCTAAGCCATGATGGTATACTATAATCACCATGGAGATGGTTTTTCTCTTTATTTTATTTTGTTTGTTTTCTGATTGCTAGCATGCTGATTACTCTTCCTATTCTACAAGTGCCTGCAGGCCAGCTCCATTTTTGCCCTCTTCACTTCATTTTTCATTTCTCCCCGTTTCACTCTTCAGAGCATATTTGTACTCTGTACATATTTAGAGACCTCCCTTTGAAGTTTGTCACATTCTCTTCCCTAGAGAGGGTTAACTTGTTGAGCTCAGAGACTTACATTTAAAATAAAATGTAGCAGATATGTGTTGAATGACTATTTTATTTTAGCTCTAGGAGAAATGCCAAGATATATCATCCATAGACCCTGAAATCCAACTAAGGGTTCTGCTCATACACAAGGTGAAAGGTTGTGATAATGCACATTAAACCACAGAAGAGTTAAATTCAGCACTACAAGTGATGCCTCAAAGCAGCATAATGGGACAAAGGGGTATTTCGGAAAAAAAATGGAGTGAGTTCAGAGGCAAGAGAAGACAGAATGCTCTAGGTTAAGCGCAAAGACTTTAGGGAGGAGGTGGTTTAAACAGATACCTTTCCACAGAACCATGAAGAGGGTTCTACTTAACTGTAAGTGGCCTGTGATTTGTCGTTAGTCATTGCGTGCCCAGTTCTGCATGTGTAATAACTGTGTATTTTTATGGCAAATCGCAATTACTTTTGCAGCAACCTAATAGAATAGTGTGGGTTTAAAAAAACTATTTGTAATATATTCAAACATATTTCTTATATGTATCTGTTTCATCATCATTAGCAGTAAATCTGTTTTGTATCCAGAGATTGAATAATATTTTGCTTCTAGGATGTGGGTAACGTACTATTTTAACTTACTTTTGAAGTTTGACATGGGAGTGATATTAATAAAATCTAAAGATGCTCCTAAAGAGCAGCAATAGATAATGTAGCTATTATAGAGGTAAGTGTATTTGATTTTTTAATTATGATATGAAGGAAGACAACTAGTCCCAAGCTACGATTTATTTAGGTAGGCTTAGCTTACATGCCATAATTTTTATGTTTCCAACTTCCTTGATTTTCTTCCTCTGGCTTTACTTCTATGACATATTTATGAAAGGATGTTTTTAAAAATGCTTAGAGACTTTTGCTTCTAAGAGTTGACATAAACTTTTCCACAACATGAACAGTTAGTAGATAATAAACTTAGATACACTCTTGAATTTTTAAAATTGTGGCAGTAAAACTGATCTCAGAGAAGGAAGAAAATTCTTTGGCCAGCTTTTATCAATTATATACAGCATGTTTGAAAGATTTCAGTTCCTCTCTTCTTCTTTCTCCCTATATAATATTCTTAAGGTTGGTACTATTGATGCACTTGCTGTAAACACATGAGATAATAGCACAATATGAATCTAGGTCCCAGCAATGGGCTTCTTTCACTCTGCCACCTGTTCTGACTACATTTCTCCTGACTTTCTGTAAATCCCGGGGAGGAGCTGGAAGAGTAAGGTGTGTGCTAGCATAACTTTGGGGATGAAGTACCCTTCTATTTTTCTGATTTTGTTCCCATATCTCCTTACTGAACATGTAAGGGCATCAGTGTCAGACTTCCTGATTGAAGATATATTTGGCCCTACTCTGAAGGGCTCTGAGTAACATTTGTCACTTATAAAGTGCTTTTTTGGTGGCTACTTTGTTTCTGAATATAAGGCAGGATAAAAGTTTGATTCAAGAGTTTCTTGTAAACACTTTGTGTGTGTGTGTTCACATATAGCTGCACACGTACATAAGTCTGTACATAAGTACAGTCCACTGCCCATGTTTGTGGGTTCGATACCCATGGATTCAACCGAATGCGAATCAAAAATATTTGAAAAAAATGGATGGTAGTGTCTGTACTGAACATATACAGAGTTTTTCCTTGTCGTTATTCCCTAAGCAATAGAACAACTATTTACATAGAATTGACATTGTATTAGGTATTATTAGTAACCTAGACATGTTTTAAACTATATGGGAGGATGTGCATAGGTTATATGCGAATGTTATGCCATTTTATATAAGTGGCATCTATGGATTTTGGTATCTGGGGAGTCTCGGAACAAATCCCCCACAGATCCTGAGGGGCCATTGTATATGTATTCATACACACACACACACACACACACACACACACACACCCCAATGTGTATGTACTTTTTTTCTTTTTTTTAATTTGAGACCAAGTCTCACTCTGTCGCCCAGGCTGGAGTGCAGTGGCGCAAACTTGGCTCAGCATCATGTCCGCCTCTGGGTTCAAGTGATTCTCCTGCTTCAGCCTCCCAAGTAGCTGGGATTACAGGCGCCTGCCACCATGCCTGGCTAATTTTTGTAGTTTTAGTAGAGGCAGGGTTTCACCATGTTGGCCAGGCTAGTCTCGAACTCCTGACCTCAAGTGATCTGCCTACCTGGGTCTCCCAAACTGCTGGGATTACAGATGTAAGCCACCACACCCAGTTACAATGTGTATAGACTTTTGAAATATGTATTACAAAATATTAGCAGTGACTATCTCTGAATGATAGGATTATGGATAAATTTTGTTCTTTTTGCATATCTATATTTTTATTTTTCCATGGTAAACATCTTTTACTTATGTAATAAAAATTTTATTTTAAAAATCCATGCTGAAATTGATTAATTGTATACTAACATTTGTTTTACTCTTCCCTCAGTACAGAAAGATTATTCTGTATTTACCAAATCTTTACACTTTATTTGCAAATTATTTTTACTGTCTGTTTATAAGAGATCAAATCTGCACTGAAGTTCAGCTTTCATTCATTACCCATGAGCCCAAGTGAAATTGTGTCAGGTGGACATTAGGTAGCTGAGGCGAGTACAATATTATTCCTCTAGGTTGTTGAGAAATCATAGCAGAGGAAAGCCTGTGTTGATAATAGAGCACCACCAGGAACCTAGGTGTTTACAGCTGCTGGCCTCACCGGCAAGGGTAAAATGTTTCAGTCATGCAGCCAGTGATTATTAACCCTAGCTATATATTCCAGAGAGGAAGAGCTAGCCTTCTTGGGTTGTGATCGATCATTGATTGCAGTTGCACATATATTGGCCATCAGTTCTACACACATATGAAGACCATGCTACACACATAGACTAGATCCACTGACTCATCAGCCTGGAAACAGTGCCTGCCCCTCATTTTCATTGTTTCAGTGTGTCCTGACCCACTACCTTGCCTCTGGATCCTTTCCCGTTTTTTTTTTGTGAATTAAAATAGTACTTTCCATTGCTTCATTTTTTTTTTCCCCTAAGGAGTTTAGCTTTGTTTAATCAGAAACAAGACCACAATCATTACTGGTCTGGTGCAATCTTGTTTAGGACTCCTCTTTTGCTTAAAACTATAACTGGATTAGGGATCACTGTGATTTAGAGTGTGCAGTATGAAGTTATTTAAATACTTGATAGTATAGTTGAAATGAAAAGTGTAGAAATTAAAGACTGAATCATATGCTAAGAAATAACAGAGGAGGCCGATTTACTTCTGTAAGATTTAGTAGAGGCTGTTCCCTTCTTTATAAGTGGCATTGTTTCAGTTACCAGTTAAGTGGGGTGAACTGTTATAAAAAGGCTATGGGTAAGGTTACAGTAGTATTCTTCTAAGAAAAACTACAGGAGTAGTCACTGTGCAGCTATCTGCTTTGTACCTGCCACTATGGCAGTAGATATGGAAGGGTCAGAAAAACAGGCCTTCGTGTTCTTTAACTTTTCCTTTTTCCTTTCTTTCACCTATTTTTTTCAACTTTCATGTCTTATATGCAAGACAGCATGCCTATTCTTTACCTTCAATGTATTTTTGAATTTTTAATCCAGAATGTATTTTGTCACCATTTGTAAAATGTAGCTGATAAAAATGGTTATTACATGAGAGCTTGCTTTACAAATTACAGATCACATTTTTATACAAATTATTATATCACTATACAAAAATAGTTATGATTTGTCTGTTTAGTCTTAGAAAAATTATTTTATGTATTAGTTAGGGCTTTTAGTTTTGAGTGAGCAACATCCAATTCAAACTAGCTTTGGGTAGAGGTGGGGGTAAAAGAAAAGGAGTGGATTTCAGTGAAAGGTTTACTTGGGTGTGTTGGCTAATTGCAAACATGGTGGGGTGCAACCAGACCTCAGTGATCACAGACCCAGGGACTCAGACCCTGTGAGGACCTTAGCCTTACCGCCATTCTTCTCCATGTGTCAGCTTCGCGTTCTCTGTCTGCAGATATGCGTTTTCCCTGAGGTGGGAAGCACAGTTGACAACAGCTGCCAGGATTTACTTCCTGTGACATTCTTCCAGTTAGCACATATTAGGGAAGGACTCTGCTTGGCCCAGCTTTGGGACACACCTCTGGACCAGTGAGTTGTTCTCAGGAGGCAGTAACATGTGCAGAGGTGATCCCTGGGGCTCGCCCTGTGAAATCATTGTGAGCCAATCACTACCTCCCTCCCCAACATTGATGTCTACTATGTTTCATGTCTCTGAACTTCCGTTTCCTCAGTTGTGAATGGCACCCTGGTTCCTACCTTGCTGGATTGATGTAGTGATTAGAGTTCATGCCTAACCTACAGTAGGTGCTCTATAAAGAGTCATTGGCATCATTACCTCCTGTTGGCTCTATCCCATTCCCTGTAGATATCTTTCTGCTCTGAGACTAAGCAGAGAGAATAATTTCACATTTAATTATCGTGCTTCTAAATCCACTCTTACCTCTTCTTTTTTACTTTTTATTCTTTTAATTATTTAAAAAAAATAAAATTGTATATATTTAAGGCATACAAGATGTTTTGATATACATATACGTAGTGAAATGATTACTGCAATCAAGCTAATTAACCTATCAATCTCCTCACATACTTATCATTTTGGGGGGCATGGAGTGAGAGCACCTGAAATCTCTCTCAGCAAATTTCCAGTGTGGAATACAGTATTGTTAAACATAGTCATCACGTTGTACGTTGGATTTCTAGACTTGTTCGTGCTACATAACTGCAAGTCTGTACCCTTTGACCAATATCTCTCCATTTTCTCCACTATGCCATGCCTGAAATTGTGTGATAGAGATATATAGTGTGTGTGATATATATATAGTGTGATATATACACATATAAATTGTGTGATATATATGTATGTATATCTACACACACATACACACATGTACATATGTATATACATGCACACATACACAAGGGGGTATTATTCAGCTTTGAAAAAGGAGATCTTGCCGTTTGCAACAACATGGATGAACCTGGATGACATTATATTAAGTGAAACAAGCTGGACACAAAATAAACATGTCCCTTACTTCTTAGACACAAATTTCTTTCTCATAGCCAGCACCTGATAATAGGGCCACGTGTTTTGCATGATTTGCAATTGACTGTATAAATGTAGCATAGCCGGTTATATGCTGTGTTTCCATTTCTGCTATAAAATCGAAAGAAGAGATCAGAACATTTAAAAACTTCCCTGTGGATTTCTACCTCTTACCTAAGCTTTGTTCTTTTTTTGTTTTTAAACCTTATGAACACCAAGCTTTAGATAGCAGAGGTCCTGTATCCTTGGGCTCAAATATACAGTTTCTGAGCTATAGGGAGATTTAGAAAATTCCTTGAATGAATTTTCTATATTATCTTTGATTACCACATTGCCTGTTTTTGTGTTTTTCACTGGCCTTCCCTGACTTAAAATATACTTTAAAAAATAACAAAGGTGGTGTTTAATTTGCACAGTATGGAATTAAAGATAAACAACTTTAAGTTAAATTTGGTTGGATGTATCAATTATTAAAATATCGTTTCTCTTATGGCTGCGTAAGTCTGCATCGTCCGTTCAGCCTGCCATGTCTCTTTCCATGAGAACCGTCCCAAGGACTGGAACCCTGCTTCCAAACAAGCCAAGCATTTTGTAGTAAATTTTAAAAAGCTAAATTTCATAATAACCTTTATAATTGCTACTTCAAAATGGAGTTTGGAATGGCACCAAATTATTAATCAGTAGAAGGAGAATAGATTGCAAAAAGGTAATTATATCAAATTGAACACTTCTTGAAATATATTCTGTTAAATAAAATAGAGTTCCTCTTCCCTGTTCTCATTTGTAAGCAATGAGGACAATTCAGGTAACATGAATCGTGAATCAGAGTACTTTTCTGTTCTGCAGATTGGCTTAATCGTTTTGGGCTCACTTCAAACTGTAGATGAGCATTGTCCTTTAACTTCCTGGGCAGCAGAGGTAACCACGTTCACGGTAAAGCCCAGAAGTGAGTTGTTCATCTGGGTTAGAGTCTCAGGAAGAGGCCTATTATGACTTTCCCACATTCCTGGACAGTTTAGACTGTAATTCCTGGTTGTTTAAAAAGGTGTTTGAATGTATTTTGTTCAGAGGCTTGAGTAAATGACTGTTATTCTTACTTTTTTTTTTTTTTTTTTTGCCTGCTTTTTCCAGCATTAGAATAGTTTTCAGCCCTGACAATTAGCCTTATGCTGACTGGAGTGGATTTTTTGCATAAGACCAACTGTTTTGCATGATTTACAATGGACTGCATAAATGTAGCCTAACAAGTTATACGATGTGAAGAAAATTACTTAAGGGTAAAAATGGATTGTTTATTGAGAAAATGATGTTATTATAAACTGGTTTGAGAGTATTGTGGTTTAGATGCTGTCCTTACGAATTTGAGCTCTGTTGGTTTGGAGATTTAGTATGTAATAATAATGGTTAATGTCTAATGAATACTTGCCCTGCTCCGGACTCTATGGTACGTGTCCTGGATGCATCATCTTATTTAATCCTCCATAAAATTTGAGGAAGTCAGCATTGTAATTAATCTCACTTTTCAGATGAGGAAACCAAGTTGTGTAAGAAACAAAACCAGTGTTGAATCTGACTAATCGGACTGCAAAGCCTGACTCTTAACTATTGTGTTCTGTTGCCTTCCCCAAGGGAAAGGAGTGCTTCCAGAAAGGCCATTAGAAGTGAGGAGTGTCACCTCATCATAGTTGGCTCCTCGTCCCACCAAGTTAACAGGCATCAGATGGGGGCCACAGAGTTGGCCGCGGTTAGTTCTGATTGCCAAGGGGAAACGGGGCTGTTACCGTGCAATGGATAGATGCTAGGATGCTCCTGTGTGTCTCCTTATATCCTACCAGGTGTAGGATGAAGGTTAAGGATGACTCCATCCTCTATTTGGAGAGGAGACTAAGGCCCTGTAGGAATAAAGGTTTGGGTGAGCTAAAAGCCAAGGGCAATTGGCCCAGCTTGGGGAGGAGAGTCATAAACACATTTGTGACTGATCAGACCACAAACAGAGACTGCAGTGTTCATCTGCAGTTTGGGTACCTGCTGCTTGTTCTTTGCTGGGGTGTATGAAGACTGAAAACACAGCTCACACTTAGCCTTTTTCCTATTCTGTGTGAAAGAACTGTGGTAACTTTCTCTTGCTTAACAAGGTTCTAGTGGTGAAGTTCATTGCTTAGTCTGTGAATTGTAGGGGAATAACCACAGGATGGGATGGTAGCAGAACGAGGAAATAAAAGAAGGTTGTAGATGCCGGGCTGGTGTTGGCTTGAAATTTTTTAAGTACACAGTTCTTCTTTATGGATTATTAACAAAAACAGCAAATGAATACACAAGGTTAAATGTTAAGCAGTACAACATTGTACATGATGAAAGGTTAAAGTCTTTCTCTGGTCTCATTCAAAAGTCTACAGTACCTTTCTCAATAGGTAAACACTATTGAGAATTTCTTCTGAAAATTACATATGTACACACACACGCACACACACACCCCACACATAGATATTTTGTTAATATACACTGCCTTATGCACTACACATTATTCTGTGCCTAGCTTTTCTCATCGAATGATGTGTATTAGAGATCTTCACATATAAGTACATACTGGTCTCATTCATTTTTAATGGCTGTATGTAAGTCCATAGTATGGAGTAATAATACCTTTTATTGGTGCAAAGTTTTGCAGTTGACAGAGGGTTTGCATATGTTGTTTCATTGGGTTGTATAGCAGTCATCAATGGACATATCAGGAATCCCATGGAGCTTGGGAATCCAACAACTAACATTCCCTAAACAGGCCCATATTCCTGCAACTTGGTGCAGCCACCACAACATTTAGGTAAACTCTTTGAAAGCAGTAAAAAGATCACCAATCTGGAACATCAAGAAGCCAGACCACAAGGAGACATAGACCTCAGGAGAGTGAGAAAAGAGAATAATTGAAGTTTAGAACTGAATGGTCACTAACGAACAACAGATACATCTCTTTCCTTTCACCAGTGAGGACCTGGGTGTGCCCTGCAGGCCTTAAGTAGCATGTTTAGGACGCACAGCTGGATCGTTTTCTTTCCTGAGGCTAGCTCTGGAGAGGGGAGAAAACAGAGATGCTAGATTTACTGGGCTCTCTTTTCTCATCAGCTAGAGTGGGATGTGGATGGAATGCAGCTTGAGAAGCCAAACACCCTTGAGAAATGAGAACTCTGCTTTCTGATGTGGGATGCGTCCCATCTGAGATAACTCTCCTGCCAGTGCAGTATGACCACTGCGACTCGAGCTGTCTGGGTGCCCAGGTGGTATAGACCTTAAAACTACTCTTGTTTTTGTTTACTGAACATCTAATATTTACTCAGTTCTTTGTCTGAGTGCAAGGCCAAAACAGCAAATAACGAAGAAGCTGTGCCCAACCAGAAGAACTATAAAGTGCGCCAGATTTTCCATGCTAGTTTGGGTTAAATTTACCATGCAAGTATATATAGAGCATTTCTTCTTATGCATAGATTGTATTTGTTCATCAAACAAACCTGTAAAGGTTTTATTCATTCATTTATTTTGGTTTGTTAGGAGAAATTGTTATTTAAGCTAAGAAAGTAGACTAGTAGTTATTTCTTTTCTTTTTTTTTTTTTTTTTATACTTTAAGTTCTGGGATACATGTGCAGAACGTGCAGGTTTGTTACATAGGTATACACGTGCCATGGTGGTTTGCTGCACCCATCAACCTGTCATCTAAATTAGGTATTTCTGCTAACGCTATCCCTCCCCAGTCCCCCACCCCCTGACAGGCCCCAGTGTGTGATGTTCCCCTCCCTGTGGCCATGTGTTCTCATTGTTCAGCTCCTACTTATGTGTGAGAACATGCAGTGTTTGGTTTTCTGTTCCTGTGTTAGTTTGCTGAGAATGATGGTTTCCAGCTTCATCCATGTCCCCATAAAGAACATGATTACATCCTTTTTTTATGGTTGCATAGTATTCCATCGTGTATATGAGCCACATTTTCTTTATCCAGTCTATCTTTGATGGGCATTTGGGTTGGTTCCAAGTCTTTGCTATTGTGAGTAGTGCTGCAATAAACATACATGTGCATGTGTCTTTAGAGTAGAATGATTTATAATCCTTTGGGTATATACCCAGTAATGGGATTGCTGGGTCAAATACTACAAGGCTACAGTAACCAAAAAGCATGATACTGGTACTGAAACAGATATATAGACCATTGGAACAGAACAGAGGGCTCAGAAATAACGCCAAACATCTACAACACTCTGATCTTTGACAAACATGACAAAACAAGCAATAGGAAAGGATTCCCTATTTAATAAAGGGTGTTGGGAAAACTGACTAGCCATATGCAGAAAACTGAAACTGGACCCCTTCCTTACACCTTGTAACAAAATTAACTCAAGATGGATTAAAGACTTAAACGTAAGACCTAAAACCATAAAAACCCTAGAAGAAAACCTAGGCAATACAATTCAAAACATAGGCATGGGCAAAGACTTCATGACTAAAACACCAAAAGCAACGACAACAAAAGCTATAATTGACAAATGGGATCGAATTAAACTAAAGAACTTCTGCACAGCAAAAGAAACTGTCATCAGAGTGAACAGGCAACCTATAGAATGGGAGAAAATTTTTGCAATCTATCCATCTAACAAAGGGCTAATATCCAGAATGTAGAAGGAACTTAAACAAATTTACATGAAAAAAAAGAAAAAAAAAAACAAAGAACCCCATCAAAAAGTGGGTGAAGGATATGAACAGACAGTTCTCAAAAGAAGACATTTATGCTGCCAACAACCTAAATATGCTGCCAACAAACATATGTAAAAAAGCTCATCATCACTGGTCAAGAGAAATGCAAATCAAAACCACAATGACATACTATCTCACACCAGTTAGAATGGCGATCATTAAAAAGTCAGGAAACAACAGATGCTGGAGAGGATGTGGAGAAATAGGAGCGCTTTTATACTGTTGGTGGGAGTGTAAATTAGTTCAACCACTGTGGAAGACAGTGTGGCGATTCCTCAAGGACCTATGACTAGTAGTTATTTCTAGGTCTGACAGGCTATCTTTTAGTTTGTTTTCTTATTTCTGAAGTGGACTTAAACCAATTTTAAAAACAGGGACGATTGAACTTGTGTGTTAATCGTGTGCTAGAGGAACCCTTTGACATTGATTCAGAAGCACCCAAATGTTCATTCATTACTCCTTTTTTATTTTTGCATTTTTTAAAATTTATTTTTCAACTTTTATTTTAAAAATCAGTGGTACATATGCAGGTATGTTACAAAGGTATATTGAGTGATGCTGAGGTTTGGAATGTGGATGAATCTGTCACCCAGGTAATGAGCATAGTACCTAATAGATAGCTTTTTGTTTTTTGTTTTTTTTCTTTGAGTTGGAGTCTCGCTGTGTCACCCAGGCTGGAGTGCAGTGGTGTGATCTCGGCTCAATGCAACCTCTGCCTCCCGGATTCCAGCGATTCTCCTACCTCAGCCTCCCAAGTAGCTGGGACTACAGGCGCATACCACCATTCCTCTCTAATTTTTGTAGTTTTAGTAGAGACAGAGTTTCACCATATTGGCCAAGCTGGTCTCGAACTCCTGACCTCATATGATCTGCTCACCTCCGCCTCCCAAATTGGTGGGATTACAGGTGTGAGCCACCGTGCCTGGCCCCCAATAATAGTTTTGCAGTCTTTGCCCCTTCCTCCTTCCTGCCTCTAATCCTCACCAGTGTCTATTGTTTCTGTCTTTATGTCCATGTGTACTAAATGTTTAGCTCCCACTTATAAGTGAGAACACGTGGTATTTGGTTTTCTGTTTCTATGCTAGTTTGCTTAGATAGACCTCCAACTGCATCCTCGTTGCTGCAAATGACATGATTGCATTCTTTTTTTTTATGGCTGTGTAGTATTCCATGGTGTAGATGTACCATATATTCTTTTTTTTTTTGAGATGGATTCTTGCTCTGTCGCCCAGGCTGGAGTGCGGTGGCGCGATCTCGGCTCACTACAGGCTCTGCCTCCCACGTTCCCGCCATTCTCCTGCCTCAGCCTCCCAAGTAGCTGGGACTACAGGCACCCGCCACCATGCCCGGCTAATTTTTTGTACTTTTAGTAGAGATGGGGTTTCACCGTGTTAGCCAGGATGGTCTCGAGCTCCTGACCTCGTGATCCACCCGCCTCGGCCTCCCAAAGTGCTGGGATTACAGGTGTGAGCCGCCATGCCCAGCCCATATATTCTTTACCTAGGATAACTGATGGGCAATCGGGTTGATTCCATGACTTTGTTATTTTGAGTAGTGCCCTGATGACCATATGGGTGCAGGTGTCTTTTTAATAGAACAATTTATTTTCATTACTCTTACCAGGATATTTGGGAGGAACTTCTCCTAGGAAGTTAATTTGGGGGGGCTCCTGAAGATGAGTGAAACCCCTTATTAAGCACTTAGAGGGTCAAAAGTGTACAAGGGAATGCTCAGGTGTGACAGCTTGAGAGACATGTATATTCCACCCCCTACCAGAGCTTAGTGAACTCTCTTTTCTATTTTCTCCCAAAGCACCAAAATGGCCTAGAATTGGAAGATGGAGAATGGACTTTTTTACGAGTCTGGGAAGCCAGGGCAGTAAGCACAATCCTGTTCAGGGTTTCTGAGTTTTACCCTCTTGCTCTGATTGCGAGACCATTTTCCTCTTCCTTGCTTCTTCAGCTTAGGACAAGAACAGTTTTGAAATTGTTTCTACTACTTTGGACACCAGAGTTTAGATTTCAAATAAGTGCAAGTGGGAGGAAAGCTTGGATAATTCTCTGGAAATAATTGAACAGAATGAATGAGAGGGGTCTACAGGTGAGCTGAATGCTGCATGGCATTGAAGTAATCACACCAATCGTCACAATTCTCTCCTCTTTGATGGTTATCTATTGTCCCAGAGGGAACAATTTCAGAAAGTCCTTTCCTGGGCCGTAGAATAGCACTTGCTGATTTGTTGAGCCCTGAGAAGCATTACTGAAGGCGGTTCACTGCCCCTGAGGTATTACAATAAGATGGTGGTCACTGATTTCATTATGTTTTCCTTTATTGCAGCTGTTGGTTTGATCCTTTGCCAGGTGCTTAAAACAATTGTGGTTTTGCAGATGGTAAGTTAGAGGCTGGATGGAAAAAGGGATCATGTCACTGCCCTGGCCAAAATTTCAACAGACTGGGGTCTAGTGAGGGCAAATAGATAGAGGCTTTCCTCTTCACTTTGTATTACTTCGAAAAAGAAACTTTCCAGGACAATTTTCTTTCTAGAATTTTCTTTTTAAAAATATTTTTTTCTTTGAAAATTTACTTAGATGCAAATAATATATTTTTGTTCCTCTTAAATAATAAAAGTAAGATGTCTCTGGAAGGTGGTGGTTGTCACTGACAAGATTAACTAGAATTAACTAGCTGTAAAAATATAATTTGGGATGCATTATTAAGGCATGCCGTTTTTATTTGCATGCCATTGTGTACAGATGTGGTTGTGAAATAGTTCAAATCATGGCACATTGAATGTCCTCACTGGATTTTTAGGAATGTGTTCACTGAGACAGCCAAATCCTATTTCATTTTCTTTGGCTCATTGCATCGGCTGTAAATTGGAGATATTCGCTTTAATATGTGAGTCACAATTTATTTCCAAACATAATACTGCAGTTGTTCTGTCACAGAATATAAATTTCTTATTTATTTCCTTAATACTTTGCTTTCTACTTTTTCTTTTTTTTCTTTATTTTATTCTGGAGTATTGGAAAGGTTTTCCAGAAAGATTTGCATATGTCATAATTTACGGATGAATACTTTTTATGTGGTTACTCTTCCATATTTTGGGAGATATAGCTGTGGAAGTGTTAGGAATCATGGGTTCTGGAAATAGTTTTATTACTGCTTCTGAAATGCCCTCCCAATGATACCATATAGTAATTCCATCAGGGAATAATAGTTTTATTATAGTTTAAAATATAACAATATTTAGGTGTCCTTGTTCAGTCATCATCAAGTTCTTTTTATCTCACCAACCCTACCATGGTACTCCTGAAAGATGTCAATGAGGCAGACCTGGATTTAATCATGGCTTTGCCACCTGCTAGCCAAGAGAACTTGAACAAGTGAGTCAACCTCTTGGAGTCTCAGTTTCTGCTTCTGTGACATGGGAACTGGGGTAATCTAACACATTGCTTGTGATGATTAGATGAGGCAAAATGCTGAGTTCACCTAGCCCAGCACCCAGTTCATGGGAAGCACATGGGGTCTGCTACTACCCAGTCCTTGGCCCAGTGCATGTTGCACAGAAGGGAATCTGAACAGGCCAACTTTCTTCCTGTTCTTGACCCACCCCATGTAGATGCTTCCTACACCCTCTTCCCCCCCCCCTCCCCCTCCCCCTCCCTCCCCTCCTCCTCCTCCTCCTCCTCTTCTTCTCCTTCTTCTTCTCTTCTTCTTCTTCTTCTTCTTCTTCTTCTTCTTCTTCTTCTTCTTCTTCTTCTTCTTCTTCTTCTTCTTCTTCTTCTTCTTTCTTCTTCTTCTTCTTCTTCTTTTTCCTCCTCCTCCTCGACAGGGTCTCACTCTGTCCCCCAGGCTGAAGTGCAGTGGCACAACCGCAGCTCAGGGCAACCTTAACCTCCGAGGCTCAAGTGATCCTCCCACCTCAGCCTCCCGAGTAACTGGGATGACAGGCTCACACTACCACGCCTGGCTAATTAAAAAACTTTTGTAGAGCTGGGGTCTTACTATGTTGCCCTGTCTGCTCTCAAACTGCTGGACTCAAGTGATCCCCTCGCTTCAACCTCCCAAAGTGCTGGGATGATAGGCCTCTACACCCAGCCTTCAATTCCATTTTAAAAAATTGTGGTAAACTATAAAATTCATCCATGTAACCAGAAACCACTTGTATCCCAAAAGCTATTGAAATTTAAAAATATATATATTGAAAATAAAAATAAAATTGTGATAAGATATACGTAATATGAAATTTACTATTTTAATCATTTTTAAGTGTATGGTTCAGTGGCATTAAGTACATTCACATTTTTGTGCAACCAGAACTTTTCATCCTCCCAAACTGAAGCTCTGTACTTATTTTTTATTTTATTTTATTTTTTGAGACGGAGTTTCACTCTTGTCTCCCAGCCTGGAGTGCAGTGGTGCGATCTCGGCTCACTGCAACCTCATCTTCCTGTGTTCAAGAGATTCTCCTGCCTCAGCCTCCCAAGTAGCTGAGATTACAGGTGCCCGCCACCACACCCAGCCAAGTTTTTGTATTTTTAGTAGAGATGGGGTTTTGCTGTGTTCGGCAGGCTGATCTCTAACTCCTGACCTCAGGTGATCCACCTGCCTACACCTCCCAAAGTGCTGAGATTACAGGCGTGAGCCACTGTGCCCAGCCAGCTCTGTGCTCATTAAACAATGACTCCAAGTTCCCTTCCCCACACCTCCTGGTAACCCTTCTTCTACTTTCTGTCTCTGTGAGTTTAACTATTCTAGGTATGTCATATAAGTGCGCCTAGGTGATATTTGTCCTTTTGTGTCTGGCTTCTTTCACTTAGCATAATGTCTTCATGATTCATTCATGTTGTAGCGTGTGTCAGTTTCCTTCCTTTTTAAGGCTGAATAATCATCCACTGTATGGATAGACCACACTTTGTTTATCCATTTGTCTGTCGATGGACATTTGGATGATTTCCACCCTGTGGGTATACTGGGTAATGTTGCTGTGAACATGGGTGTAAAAATATCTATTTGAATTTCTGTTTTCAATTATTTTGGATCTACACCCCAAAGCGGAATTGTTGGAGGTGGTATCGCTTCCACTTGTTGCAAGTGGAACATGGTCTCCCACTTCATTTTGACACAACTTCCAAGCTTCAGAACTGTATTTGCAGTAGCCTGCTGGGCGGTTGCTTTGAGTTTATGATGGAAATCTCGTATCAATAGGTTTTAAATTGTTCCATACGACTTATTGCCACCTCTGTCCCAATTCAGATCTCTTTTTTTGATTAATGGTATGAACAATTTTCAAAACATCCTGGCACAAACTATTAGGATATTTGACTTTCTCCTCCTCCTCCCTTTAGCAGTAACTATTTGGCAAAGCTGTTGAAAACTTCTTCACGTCTTCTCTCTGCCTCTTCTATTTTACTACTCAAAGATGATTAGTAGGTGTTTTGGTATGATTTTTTTTCCTTGGCATAACTGTGAATAGTTTTACTCCTTCATGTTTTATGACAATCATACATTCCCACTTTCATGTAAAAACATTTTGAATTCTTTCTATAACAAATTCCTTGCCAGTCTTCCTTTCCTTTTTGCTAGTGAGTTCCAACAATATCATTGTTTGAACCTGTTTTCTAATTCTATGCTGCGATTCCCATAACCCCTCTTTGCTTTGGTTACAGTAGATAATGTGGGTGGCCCTACCAAGGCAAAGTATCACTCAAGAATCAAGGGTTGGGGTAGATACAGATACTAGGTACTGCAGGAAGTCAATATCTTTCTCAGAGTGTAAGGCAGGAAAAGACTTCTGTTTCTCTGTATCATCGTGGCTGGGGAGTTGGACTGTGCATTTCATCCTTGTCATATTAAGTCAAAGCGTATTGCCCAAATGATTTAATATTAGCGTGGTCTTAGTAAGTATTTGTCTCGTAGATATGTTAAATAGAAGACAGTAACATTGGGTTGGCTGTGTCAATTCCTCACTTTTTCTTTCTTATACATGAGCTTCCTAGGAAGCAGAACGCTTGGTGGTCAGACAGTTGCAGAGATTCCTTGCATGATTGCAATCTGGAAAGCAGATACTATTCTTGAGTGAAGAGCTTGCCCTTTGGAGAAGCTGGGTTTTCCATATATGAAGGTTGTTAGAATGCGTAAGAGTTCAGCTTCTGGAATGAAAGGTGACCTTGGTTCAAAACCCACTTGCCACCTGCTTGCTGTCTGGCTTGGATCAGGCTTTTAAACTTTGATTATAATTTTGCATCTGTATAATAGGATTAATATAATTCCTCCCTCATAAAGTTGCTAGGGGGTTAAATGAAACAATCAATATATAACACACTTCCTGGCATGTGATGTTCAGTATCTAGAAGACTCGGTTTCCTTGGTAGAGAGAATGTTTGGCCAGACAAGCCTGTGGAATTACCCCCGGATAGGAAGTGAGCACAAGTGTGAAATGAACAAGCCAGAGCAGGAACAGCTCCTACAAGTGCCTACTCAGGCCTGGGCAGTTGCTGGTTTATATAACAGTGCTTTGAAAATTCATGTGCAGATTCTTACTATTTTCCCAAATGTTACAGCTCAAAACTATGTTCTCTGTACCTCAACACTGAAAGGATAATATAGTCTTTCACTGATAAAACTAAAATATCATAGGTTTTCCTTTGGCCAAATATGTATAGAAACTTGTGATTTCACATCAGATTTAAAGCTGTATTTAACACTCTGTGAAAACATATTGATGCTTAGAAGTAGAAAGGAATTCAGATTTTGACATCTTATTTGTCAGCTTAAACTATTTATACTTCCTGGATGCTTCAAAATGTGATAAATCATCGTTAATTTTATGTAAATATTTGATGAGTGCCTTTAATAAGGAGACTGTAAAGGTAGCCAAGCTTTACATATGTTAGCTAAATTTATGGGGCAATCGGGTATAAAAAATAGGACTTTGAAAATAAAATATTATTTTGTTGGAATCCTCCAATGAGGCTTGTTGACAGGATTAGCTAAAACTGGCTCTTATTTGATGTGTGAGTGCTTAAACATTGGAGAGTTCATTTTTCTTTTAGAATTCATTTTCATTTCTGAGCCTTAAAATATGAACAGTTAGCTAAATGCTATTATATGTTGATAAGAAATGCTAAGTGTTTATTCCTTAATGAGACAACACGTTTTCCCAGTTTACATAACTTGACTTTTAATCTAACCTTATGAAAGTCTCCTTGACTTTAATTTTTTTTTTTCAGAGTACTGTGTATCTCTTTAGGGAATGCACTTATTTAAAAAATTATAAAGCAAGAATAGATGTGTTGTGTTTTGAAGTTTTCTAGTCACAAATTAAATCCCTAGATGTGTTGTAAGTTTGTGGAGCGCTTTGAAATGCATCAATTCAAGATGGAAATAGTGGGAAAGGACCATTCAAGTATGATTTCTGACTCCATAAAGTTAGGAAGTTATGATAAAGGAAAAATAACTACACCACATACTTATGGCATAGAATTGCCTTATTGGGACAATGGATCTTCAAATTTGTAGGCTATGATGGAAGCAAATATTTTTAGTATCTTATTCAATTGTGAAGCCAGGGGAGGAGTACTCTGAACTTCAGCTTCTCATAAAATGAGTCAGTTACAGGACAGTTTATGTAGTTTATATGTAAGAAACCCTTTGATCAAGATATGCTTTTTCTTCAGTCTTGTTAATAATTCATTTATAAGGATTTTTATTTCTAGGAAAATAATACCATAGACCTACTTTATTTAAAGCTAAAGCGTTTGCTGGCGATGATGGTGAATGGGGAGATGATTCAAGGAAACTGCTAATCTTGTAGAGTTTAGTAAAATCTTGGAATAGAAATTTTAAAAAGTTAAAACACACTATGAAAACAAATCATTATTAGTAAAATGAACCATATTAAAATATCTACATAACCAACATATTATAGTGGGGGAAATAGCATTTTAATTCAGAAGAACATTTCTATATAGAACAAGCTTTGGAATAATTAGAATATATTGATTTTTCTTTGGGGCAATCATGAAATACACTCATATTAGGAAAGCGGCAAGGCCTCAAAATGGAAAGAGTAGGATAATTCACGGGCAATGCATGGCTTCATGGATCCCTTCCTGGCCCTCTTCATCTACGAATATCTGTTTTATGTGCATGTCTGCCGCCCCCCCTCCGCCCCCCAGTGCTGAAGAGCAGACTGCCCCTGCTTAGAACCAAGCCTTGTTCTTGTGGATTTGAGTTTTGGGGTCCTGAGGTAGAATGGCCATCATATTGTTCAGGGTCCTCACCTTCCCACTCATTACTTCCTTTATAGAACCCCAATCGTTCCTCTCAAGAGGCCCGTGCTCCACAGATGAAGCTGGGGGTAAGGGGAGCTTTAGCATCTCAGTTTTGTTCAGATATTGGATACTTGTTGAGCTCCGCTATGTGTGTGAGAATGCACTGGGCTCAGGATCAATAGCAATAAACGAGACAGATATGGTCCGTCCGTTGCCATGCCTAGACCTAGCAGGAGTCAGCTGGGCTAAGAGGAGAAAAAGCGTGTTTCCACGAGGAAGAAGAGCATGTGCAAAGTCCTGGGGGTGAGAAGCATGGCATGTGTCAACAGAAAGACATGGCTGGAACTTGGATGGGAGTTAGAATGGGGGAGAGAAGGCAAGGAAAAACATTAAGAGCTTTGCAAACTGTGTGAAGGCATTGCATTTAGATTTCATTTTTAGAGCTTGGAGGAGCCTCAGAACATTGAGGCAGGATAGTGGCCGGATGGCATATGATTTTAGGAAAATCGCTGTGGCCACACTGTGGGGAAGGATTGGTGGGGGAAGGCTGGAGGCAGAGGGTCCCACAGTGGGCTGTGGTAACCATCTGGGCTGGAGAAGGTAGGGACTATGGTGGTGCCCAAGCAAAATTGGTTTTGCTTTGAAAAATCACCAGAAAATATTTGTTTTGATCTGTGTGCCTGTGGTGGGAGGTGGGGAGGGAGGGTCAAGTGAGGAAGAAAGTCGAATCTAGAATAATGCCCATGTTTCAGGCTTCACGTGCAGACATTTCTTGGTTCAGCTGGGAAGTGAGTAGGAACACACTGGCGAGGAAAGAAGAGAGTCATCCGTTCTGTCTGGGGCACATCCATCTTGATGAGTGTGAGAGAGTGAAGTCTTGATGGACGGGGGCAGGTGGACATTCAGAAGCTCAGGAAAGAGATTTGGTCTGAAGTGACCACCAGAAAATACTGAGGGAATAGTGGTGAAAAAAGAGAGACCTGCAATATTATATTGGCTTTCTCTCAGGCAACTGCTTGGCCTGTCTTCATATTCCTTTTGAATCTCTGCATATGTATGGGCCATTATTTATTTTCATAACTAACAAATATAGACTTTCTGTGTAATGACAACAAAGCTAAACTAGCTGCTACCAAAGGAGGGAAAATAAGAAGAGAAGGAAAAAGAAAAAGAAAAAGGGAAGCTTGGGGAAAAGCTGAATGTGGGTCCTTCTGTTGCTGCAGGGGCTGGGGTGGGCCTGGTGATTCCTACTGAGGGCATTTTCTCTCCTTGTTCCTGTCTTTCTGGTTCCATCTCATTCACCACCTGTCACCTCCACTTCCTACCAGTCAAACCTTAGATTCCTCCAGAGGCTTTTTATTTTTATCTTTTGGCGGGCAAGGAAATAGTGCTGATTATTTTTCCAAACCTTCACCTGAACATCAGGGCTTTGGGCCTTTGGGCTTGGTTCATCTGGGCCTGCACAGAAGGACTTTGGGGCCAATCTGGTCACGTACATCAAGTCCTGTGTTTTCAGTTAAAAAAAAAAATCACACTGCTGTTTCACTAAGACAATTGGTGTGAGTTGTTTTTTAGAAAATCAACTCTACTTCAGTAAGGTTTTCTCATGCATTATCTTGAGAAGACCAGATAATAAAATTTAAAAAGAATTTCTTCTTAATGCAACTTAAATCAATTGCTTTAATAACACATATTGATCAAGTTATACTTGTTAAAGAAAAGAAAAAAAACTACTTTGTTGTTTTTCTTCTTCTGACATGAGCTGAAGACTTAGAAATAGTTGTTAATGGTGTTTGTTTAAGAAGAATTTGTTTTAATTGCATATATCAAATATGTATTTATTAAATTTTTCTTTTTGCCAGTTTATCAATTCTAGCTTTGTCACAAAAGGTTTGCAATATGAACATGATTCTGTTGTACGTCTATTTCCATTTTTGTTAAGAGATGAATTCAATTATAAAAATCTAGTATATTTTATGCATTAAACATGTTAGTTCAGGAATTTCACTTGGTTCTACAAAGAAACCTATCTACAGTGGATGGCCAATCCAAACATGAGACTCAGCCAACTGGCCTCTGACCCAATTCAGTTCTCCTATCTTCTTCTGGCTTACAAAGTAACTGACTCTGGGGAGACAGTGAGTCAAAGTAATATTTGGTTTGAATGGTTATTGACTATTTTCCTCTGAAACTTAATGTATACTAATTTATTTTTTATTTTATTCTTTTTTTTTTTTTTTTTGAGAGATAGGGTCTCGCTCTGTTGTCTATGCTGGAGTGTAGTGGTGCAATCACAGCTCACTGCAGCCTTGACCTCCTGGGCTCAAGCGATCTCCTGTCTCAGCCTCCCGAGTAGCTAGGACTACAGGCATGTGCCATCATGCCAGGCTAATATTTAATTTAATTTTTTTTTTTTTTGTAGAGACAAGATATTGTTATGTTGCCCAAGCTGGTCTAAAACTCTTGGTCTCAAGCTGTCCTCCCACCTCAGCTTCCTGAAGTACTGGAATTATAGGCATGAGCTGCCACACCTGGCCATATACTCATTTTTTTAAAAAACTGAAATATATCAGCATATACTGCATAAATACCACAGGAGACTAAACACTGAAAGTTTCTTTAGGGTATCAGAAGAATACTCTTTTTGCTTGCAGTTAGCATCTGCACAGATAAGTTTTGTTTCTGGTTCTATTACTTCTTCAGTTTGACCCTATTAATAAGGACAATTCTAAAAATAACAACGATGTCTGGATATCTAAGTCAGTGTGTGGTCTTTTACTGAAGTTACGGTTTATAACTCTCTGACTAGTTTGCTGGTTTCTGTTATGCAATAGAAGAGTGCAAATGTTAATTTGATCTGAAGCCCGTTTATACAGTGACTTTTATAATGTATATTTAAAGATGGAAAGCCAAGTTTTATGAGAGCAGCATTTCTGGTCAAGTCCTCACTCCACCCTCTTCTAATTGGGCCTGACCCTTTAGTTGAATAAAGAACAAAGAGCTCTGTAGTTAAAACATTTCACTGCCTGTTGCATCTTGCCCTTAGTAAATGGAAAAAATAGAGACTTAAGCAGAGAATCTGAATTAGAGTGTGAAATATATATTCAAATTTGGGGTGGGAGAATGAGAAACATGTTTTACCATAGTAGACATAACTTCCTTAGTCTAAATTCAGGACATTTCCCCAAGATATGTAAGAATTTACACTTATGCAAACAGACTTTATAAAAACATGCCAATATTTATTAGTTTGTGAATTTTAATATTCTGCTCCCTATAAATCAGATTTCTTTTGAGGGATAAAGGGATGGAGGTGACTTCTAAATCTTAGAGCAGAAACTTCCTGTGGGCAGCTGGATATATATACCAGGAGCTCAGAGAAGAAGGTTGGGTTGGAAGCATACATTCTGAGTGATCTGCATTTGGTGATGATGGAAGCCATGGACATGCACTAGATTCTCTTGTGGGAGAATATGGAGTAGTAAGAGGAGAAGAAGACCTAAGACTGAGCCCTGAGCAGCTCTGGCTTAATGGTGGATGGAGGAAATTGAATCTGTAGACAAGACCTGGAGGCTGCAGCCTGGAGGCAGAAGCAACTGGGGTGTTTAGGATTATGGAAGCCCAGGGAAAAAGCCTCTTTCAAGGGGGAAGGGGAGGTATCAACATTGTAGGCTGCTTCAGATAGGTTATGTAGGATGTGGACCGAAAAATATCTATAAAATTTGGCAACAGGATTCATTGATAATCTTAGGGAAGTTGCTTTTTTGGGGCAACTAAGGTGGAAAACAGATTGGCGTGGGTTGACCCCGCAAGAGAGGTGAAGAAAAGGAGATTTCATGTGCAGACATTTCTGAGTTCAGCTAGGAACGAGGGGCAAGATAGAAGATGGAAGTTAGAGAGCATGTGGGGCAAGGGTGACTGTTTTACAGGACAGTCTTGCATGTGATCAAAGCCAATGAGTAAGGAGCATTTGAGGGAGAGAGAGTCAATCAACAAGAGAGAAAACAAAGAAGGTTAATCATAAAATAACAGTAACAACAACAAACATCTTTTGAGTGTTTTCCATATCCAGAGAATGATGGTAAACTCCTGACCTGCATTCTCACGTTCAATTCTTAGAATCTTTGGATGTGGTGGATTCCATGATTGTCTCTAGGTTAGTGAGGAGGAAAGAGACTTAGAAACATAAGGTAGCTTGTTCAGAGTTCTCCAGGCAGTCAGTGATGGACTAACTTACGAACTGAAGGACTGAACTTTGTCACCACGCAGCCCACCAAGCCGGCTTGAATTTGGGTATTCTGTGCTGCATGTGACTACCAACTTAATTAAATTATATTTTTTAAGAAGGGCTACTTTGAAACTCACTCTCTGAAAATTCTATTTCTAATATCTCTACCCTGACAACGATTTTGGTAAGCAGCCTTGATCAAACCAAACCAAACCAAACCAAACCCAAAAAACCTTATCTGCTGAGAAAATATAACCATATAAAATATGGTGCTACAAAATACAGACTGTGTGAACTAAAGGTGACTTGCCCAAAGGACTCCTGAAGCAATTAGCTGCTGTAGAAATTAAGTCCACGAGAGGATTTTTTTTTTTTTTTTTTTTTTTTTTTTGAGAGAGGAGTCTCACTCTGTTGCCTAGGCTGGAGTGTAGTGGCGCAATTTGGCTCACTGCAACCTCCGCCTCCTGAGTTCAAGCGATTCTCCTGCCCCAGCTTCCTGAGTAGCTGGGATTATAGGCGCGCACCACCACACCCGGATAATTTTTGTATTTTTAGTAGAGACGGGAGTTTCACCATGTTGGTCAGGCTGGTCTCGAACTCCTGACCTCGTGATCCACCCACCTCGGCCTCCCAAAGTGCTGGGATTACAGGCTTGAGCCAGCGTGCCTGGCCCATGAGGGGTTTTGTTTGCACTTCAAGAAGGACAGAGAAAGGCAGGCAGGCCGAGGAGCCCCATAGTAAGGCTGAGGAATTGATAGGGAAACAGCCTCCCAAAGGTTTCCCTGTGGATTCTGACTGGCTAAGTTTCCTGAAATAATATTAATTCTGTCCTCTTGCTTTTAACAGGACATAACGACTATATGTGTCCAGCCACCAACCAGTGCACCATTGATAAGAACAGGAGGAAGAGCTGCCAGGCCTGCCGGCTCCGCAAATGCTACGAAGTGGGAATGATGAAAGGTGGTAGGTACATCTCTCCCAGGGGCCCTTGGGGACGGCCCTGGCCACTGCCCAGTGCTGGCTCTTCCCATTCGAATACAACCATGATAATTTTGTGTTTTTTTTCTTTTAATTTTTTTTTTCTGTTCTTATTTTTCTTTGCAACAAAAGTATTTTCATAACCCATTTGATTTTAAAAAGGTGGAAGTGTCTGGAACTGGAAATTCTAACATGGCATTTTGTGGTTTGGATTTTCAATGTAAATAATTATATTTTAAATCAAAGGTGTGTGGGAGGCAGTGATGGAAGGAAATGAAGAGTGCTTAGTGAATTATTCCAGAAATATTTTTCAGTTACTGTTTATATTGCAAATGCTAGAAAATGATATCTGAGGATAAACTTTCCCCAAATTGAGACTTGTAAATGTGAAAGCTAACTAACTAATTTATAGCCTTCTAGTCTCTTATCATCCCTTAAGGAATGTGAATTTCAATCAAAAGGCAGTTTTCTCCTTCAGAACCTGAGTCAACCAGCCATTTTCTTAACCTCAGTGTCTAGCATGGTGCTGGCATAGTTGATTACTGAGCACTACACTAATGAGTACCAAAGCACGCAGGGTTTGTGACTATGGGCTTGTGTCTTTGTGGCTGTGTGTGTGTGTGTGTGTGTGTGTGTGTGGTTTTCTGTCTTCTCATGTATCCCGTCCTCCAGTTTTCTCATACAGGAATCTGGAAACTGAATCCCAGTTCTGGGAATATTAGGAGCCCCATAAATGTGGTTGCCTGATCGACCTCATTGTATTCTTGGGAGTCTCATCTTGAGGAATATTGCTTCTAGTCTTCGATAGCCTTCAGTGTAGTGGAAGAGAACACGTAGAAAATGTGTAATTAAAATAAAGTCACAAGGCTGAGTTGGGCAAATCACCTGAGGTCAGGAGTTAGAGACCAGCCTGGCCAACATGGCGAAACCCCATTTCTACTGAAAATACAAAAATTAGCTGGGTATGGTGACGAGCGCCAGTAGGCCCAGCTACTCCGGAGGCAGAGGCAGGAGAATCGCTTGAACCTGGGAGATGGAGGTTGCAGTGAACCAAGATGGTGCCACTGCACTCCAGCCTGGATGATAGAGTGAGACTCTGTCTCAATAAATAAATAAATAAATAAATAAATAAATAAATAAATAAAGCCAGCCATGGATTCATTTAGTGTTTCAGAAGGATACTGAGGGGAGGGCAGGGCTGATGATGGTGCTACCTGCTGATTATAATAGGGAAAAGCCCATTTCTTTTCTGAAGGAGAAAGGAAAGCTTGGGGTGATTTAAGGAGAACAAAATTTCAATGAAAAGTAATAGTGATTTTGCAAGTAGTGGGCAGCTAACCTTTAAATCATTCTTACTTGGACGCAGGAGGAAGGAGAGGAAAGACCAAGAATGGAGATTATGATGAAGGCAAGCTTGATGGTTAACAAGCTTACAGTGACAGGTTTCTTAGTCCCGGGCTCATAAACAAGCCGGACAGGCTGAGGTTTGGAATGCAGCATTTGGAATAAATTCTCCTGGTGAAGAGATGCGATGTTGAATTTGCAGATTCTGTGAGCTGTGACTGACTATACATCTTGAACATCTGAAAAAGCAGCTTTAATTCAAAGGCTAATTAATTCCAAGAATTTAACAGGTACATTCAGAAAATGACACTTGAGTCATAAATGGATTAAATATTTAAGGAATTAATCTTTCTTTGTACTGTTGGAGAATTAGTCAGGCTTAATTAAACTCACAAAATGCTTCTTAAGGTAACTTGATAAGTGACAGGAATATAACAGCTGCATAAGAAAAGCTTAATTTGAAACAGTGTAGTCAAAGTTTAATATTCTTCTTTGGCGATTATAGGTAGGTTAAGCACAGGCTCTTACATACATTCTCCTGGAAAGCTGAAATAATCAAGTTGTGAATATGTCCAAAACAATTTTTAAAATGTGAGGGTACCCACGCATTGACCCCACTTCATAAAACCAATTCTGTTTTTATTGTAATTAATATCCAGATATGGTTTGGCTACATGAATATAAATTATGCCTTCTCATTTTTAATCTAACAAAAATTCGAATATGCAAAGACATAATAAAAGTCTCCCCACTGTTTTCACCTAGAAATCTAGATAATTTGACTGCACACGACAGACTGTGGATAGATCCATACATACTCGCACATGTATATTGATGACTGTAAATATATATATCCGTATTAGTTTTCTAGGGCTGCCATAATGAAATACCACAGGCTGGGTGGCTTAAACAACGGAAATTAATTTTCTCCCAATTCTGGAAGCTGGACATACAAAATCAAAGTGCTGGAATATTTGGTTTCTAGTAAGCCCCCTCTTTTTTTTTTTTTTTTTTGAGAGACGGAGTCTTGCTCTGTTGGCCAGGATGGAGTGCAGTGGTGCAATCTCGGCTCACTGAAACCTCCGCCTCCCAGGTTCAGGCGATTCTCCTGCCTCAGCTTCCCAAGTAGCTGGGACTACAGGTGCATGCCACCATACCCAACTAATTTTTGTATTTTTTTGTAGAGATGGAGTTTCACTATATGTTGGCCAGGCTGGTCTGGAACTCCTGACCTCTGGTGATCCGCCCGCCTTGGCCTCCCAAAGTGCTGGGATTACAGGCGTGAGCCACCAGGCCTGGCTTGTGAGGCCTCTCTTCTAGGCTTGTGGCTAGCTGTCTTCTCCCTGTGTCCTCACATGGCCTTTCCTCTGTGTCCAAGCACTCTTGGCATCTCTTCCTCTTCTCATACGCCCTGTTGGATTAGGGGTCCACCCTTATGACCTCATTTAACCTTAGTTACCTCCAAAAAGGCCCTATTTCCAAATATAGTCATACTAGGGGCTAGGGCTTCAACATACAAGTTTTTTGGGGACACAGTTCATAACAGGCTGCCCTCCCAAAATACCATAGACTGGGTGGCTTAAGTAACAGAAGTCAATTGCCTCACAGCTTTGGAGGCTGAAGTCTGAGACCAAGGTGCTGGCAGGTTTGGGTTTTTCCTGGGGCCTCTCTCCTTGGCTTGCAGATGGCTGCCTTCTCTCTGTGTCCCCACACGGCCTTTTCTCCGTGCGTCCACCGCTTCTTCCTCTTCTTACAAAGACACCAGTCATATCGGATTAGGGCCCCACACACAAGACCTCATTGAATCTTAATTACCTCACTTAAGGTACAATATCCAAATACAGTCACATTCTGAGGCCCGGGGGGTAAGGTTTCAACATATGTGGAAATATCCCATAGGGATTACTCAGCGATTGTTCAGTATTTCTCTACCTGTAATGAAAACATGTATCTTTCTGGCAGTTTTTATATGTACATTAGTTTTAAGTGAAGCTTTAAATTCATAAAATTATAGCCCGTGAGAACATCTTATTTTAATGATATGTATAAAGTGCTTGCCATAAAGCAGTATAATATATTGTATTTTCTACTACATGGAATACCACACATGGCCACAGGATACTTTCTATAACAACAACTTGAAAAATCCCGTTGAATAAAGACTTAATTTACAACTGGAAGTACAATGATAACTAACTATAAAATGTGCAGTCACATGGCAAAGACCAGCTGTGATGGAATAAATCTTTACAACGTGTTTTCAACCATTAGGGTTCACAACAATCCACTTTAACTGGGCTGGTTACCAATTAGGATACTGAAACTCTAACTATGAAACAAAAAGTTTAGTTTCAGTTAAAAGAGAACCACAGACCTACTCCCTACTTTTATAGCAAGGCTGAAAAAATTTACTGAAGATCTGTCGTAAAGATTCAAAAGAGTGCATGATTTATCTCCATGAAGTAACAATTTTAATCTGTTACAATACTTATTGCCTCTGAAAATCCCAGCATCATTATTAGATTTGGTTCGAATCTTGGTAGTTCTATAAGATGCAGGATTTGAATTGCACTTTCGGGAATGTGCTTTTCTATCCTAGTACGTGTGCTGGTTTCTCTGCATTGCTTTTTCCTCTTCATTTGTCTCCTTCCCCTTGAACTTTAGATTGTAGATTACATGTCTCTTCTTCAGGAAGGCCTACACAGTTCCCTGACAGTTCCTGAGGCTCGAAGTTCAAAATGAAGATGCTGGAAAATTCATGTTCTAGCTTTAATGGCAAACAGCTCTTCTCTTAGCTCTCATCACCATTATTATTAGTCGTTCAATGTCTGTCTTTATATACGGTCCATAAACTCCACGATGGCAGGGGGGTCTCTGTGTCTCGTTTACTGATCTCACATGAAATCAGTCATAAGGCAGATGTTCAAGAAGTATCTTTTTTTGCACTAATTAATAAATTGATTAAATTCATTTAAATAGTTATTTGTGTAGGGCTTCTTATATGCAAACCCTTGGGAATAAAGCAAATATGAATAAGATTCTAGTCACTTCCCTCAATGTCCTCACAGTATAAAAAGAACATTTGCATGGGAAGTGGCAAATAAAAATCTCAACAGCAAGTGGAGACAGGGTTGCAAGATGTCAAATATTGAATGATCAGAATAGGAGTCTAGAGCTTTAACCAGCCACTCCCAGGTTTAGTCCAACTCAGAATATTACTCAGACATCTGACATCCAGGACATATACTATTACTCAAGAATTTGGCCTTCTTGCTGAGTTTGGTAGAAAGAGGAACTCTTCCCAAGATAAATCTGTTCAAATGCTGGCTCCTCCTCAAACTTGCTAAGCAACCTTGTTAGTTACTTTTATGAGCTTCACTGATTTCGAATATGAAATGGAGAGAAATAAATTCTACTGTCCAAGCATGGTGGTTTACGCCTGTAATCCCAGCACTTTGGGAGGCCAAGGTGGGTGGATCACCTGAGGTCAGGAGTTCAAGACCAGTCTGGTCAACAAAGTGAAATCTCGTCTCTACAAAATTAGCCAGGTGTGATGGCAGGCACCTATAATCCCAGCTACTCAGGAGGATGAGGCAGGAGAATCACTTGAACACGGGAGGCAGAGGTTGCAGTGAGCCAAGATTGCACCACTGCACTCCAGCCTGGGCAACAAAGCGAGACTCTGTCTCAAAAATAAATAAATAAATAAATAAGTAAATAAATTTTACTTAATGAGTTTGTCATGAAGATGACAAATCGTAACATGGGAAAATATAAATCTAAAGAGCCACACAAGTGTTAGTTATTACATATCTTTTTTTTGTCTTAAAATAATTACTATCTTAGTTGAAAATTTCATCATATACGAGCACTGCTGGGTTTTTTTTCAGCTGAAAGAAAGAGAATGGCAATCTCATCACTTCTACAAGATAAAAGTTTCTAATTTCTTTGTGGAGAATAAAAACTTGGCTTAAACACCTAAGCTTTTTTTTGTTTTCTGATCTCATATGCTGAATATAGCTGAATGAAGAATGCGATGTGTTATTTATCTTTTTATGATGCCAGAGATTTACACAAATTTGTGAAAGGTTTTTTCTTACCATAGACTCAGAGGTGTGTTTGAGGCAAGGTTTTCATTGTGCAGTGAGGAAATTGGGACATGGACATTAATTGATGTGCAGGACTCTTGCACTGACCATTCTGGTTGTGTTTCCTTATAACACATTAAGAAGAAATTTGAGATAAAGTAGTAATTGTCAACTAGTCTTTATTTATTTTAATAACAAATGTTTCAGTATAATTTTTAGAAATATTCCAAAATAACAAATAAATCCAAAAATTAATGGGATAATTTTAAAGTGAGAAAATAACATACTACTAATATAGATAGGGAAATATACATGTGTCCAGAATGATTCAGAAGCCCAAAGAAATACTGGAAAATAAAATATTTTCTTGTTGCTTGGATTTAATATTTATCACCATGAGTTATTGTCATTTGCTTTGTTGATGGATAAACTTCCAGCCTGGTGACTGTGTTTGGAATCCTCTTTAATCCTACATTGGCTATCCTTCATCAAAAGTAAACAACTGGCTGGCTGTGGTGGCTCACACCTGTAATCACAGCATTTTGGGAGGCCGAGGCAAGTGGATCACCTGAGGTCAGGAGTTTGAGACCAGCCTGAACAACATGGCAGAACCTTGTCTCTACTAAGAATAAAAAATTAGTTGGGTGTAGCGGCGCCCACCTGTAATCCCAGCTATTTGGGAGCCTGAGGCAGGAGAACTGCTTAAACCCAGGAGATAGGGGTTGCCACTGCATTCCAGCTTGGGTGACAGAGCGAGACTCCATCTAAAATAAAAATAAAAATAAAAGAGTATACAACCAATTATTAATGTATATGATGATAGAATCAAATTAATAAGTTAAAAATGTAGATGTGAATTACTTTCTTTGGATTGCCCAATAATTGTGGAAGATTTGTAGCTGCATGTGAATCTAGGTTTCCTCAAAAGGTAGGTTGGGGTGCTCGTATTTAGGATTGAATTTAAGAAAAATGTTAAAGAAAAGCTAACTGCTCTTTACCAAAGAGAGACTGGTTGTTTTAAGCAGCAATCTATATATTTATGATATTGAAAATATTATTTTATTCATACATAGATATTTATTCAAAAGTTCCCATATTGTAATTTTTATTTGCAAACAAAGAAATATACTGAATCAAGTAAGTGAATCACATGTGGATCTTAAAGACTAATGAATCCAGTGTTTCACAATATTTTAAAGCAATCAAGCTCTTATTTCCACAAGCAGAAGCAGATAGTCATCTATGAAACAGATAAAAGTTGATTTGGCATACCCTCTCTTTATTCAGTATGATGTTCATGAGAAACCTTCTTAGAACCCTAGGGCTCCAAGGAACACAGTTGGCAAGCCACTGATCTAATCTAACTCCTTCATCCTCTAGGTAAGAAAATCAAGGTCCTCTGTTACCTATTAGGGATGAAGGCAGGTCAGCCTCTGTGACTGTCAGTTCAGCTGGAGGAAGCATGAGTGTAGGCAGCACAATGATGCCTGTAATGACCATGTTCTTCTTATGTTTTTTTTTTTTTTTTTTTTTTTTTTTTTTTTCCTAGTAGTTTTTACAGTTTCAGGTCTAACATTTAAGTCTTTCATCCAGGTTGAGTTGATTTTTGTATATGGAATGAGGTAAGTGTCTAATTTCATTCTTCGGTGTGCAGATATCCAGTTTCTCTAGAAACATGTATCAAAGAGAGTATCCTTTTTCCATTGTGTGCTTTTAGCAACTTTGTCAAAAATTGATTGACTCTAAATGAAAGAATTTATTTCTGGGTTCTCTATTCTGTTCCATTGGTCAATACGTCTGTTTCTATGTCAGTGCCATGCTGTTTTAATTACTATAGCTTTGTAGTATATTTTGAGTCCGGTAGTATTATGCCTTTACCTTTCTTCTTCTTGCTCCAGATTGCTTTGGTTATTCAGGGTTTTTTTGTGGTTCCATACAATTTTTTTGATTGTTTTTCCACTTCTGTAAAAAATGTCATTGCAATTTTGATAGGCATTGCATTGAATCTGTAGATTGATTTGGGTCATATGGACATTTTCAACAATATTAATTCTTCCAGTCTATGCATGGTATATCTTTCCATTTATTTGTGTCTTCTTCAGTTTCTTTTATTGATGTCTATAGCTTTCAGCATACACTTGCTTTACTTCCTTGGTTAAATTTATTCCCAAATATTTTGTTTTATTTTTATAGCTATTACAAATGGGATTTCTTTTTTTGGATAATTTGTGGTTAGTGTATAGAAACACTACTGATTTCTGTATGTTGATTTTCTCTTCTGAAACTTTACTGAATTTGTTTATTAGTTCTAACAGTTTTTTGTGTGAAGTCTTTGGGGCTTTCTATATGTAAAATCATGTCATCAGCAAACAGGGGTAATTTAACTTCTTCTTTTTCAATTGGCATGCCTTTATTTTTTTTCTTGCATAATTGCTCTGGCAGGAGTTCTCAGTACTACGTTGAATAGAAGTGGTGAGAGTGGGCATCCTTGTCTTGTTATTGATCTTAGGGGAAGACTTTTCAAATTTTCACCATTGAGTATGATGTTAGCTGTAGGCTTGTCATATATGATCTTTATTGTGTTGAGGTACATTCCTTCTATATTTAATTTGTTGAGAGTTTTTGGTATGAAAGGATTTTGAATTGTGTCAAATGCGTTTTTTTCCCTCTATTGAGATGACTATATGGTTTTCGTTCTTCATTCTGTTAATGTGTGTACTACATTTATAGATTTGCATATGTTGAACCATCGTTGCATCCCTGGGTAAATCCCACTTGATCATGGTGAATGATTATTTTATGTGTTGTGACAATCAATTTTGCTAGTATTTTGTTGTGGATTTTTGCATCTATATTCATCAGGGATATTGGCATGAGATTTAATTTTCTTGTAATACTCTTGTCTGGCTTTAGTATCATAGTGATGCTGGCCTTGTAAAATAGGTTTGGAAGTATTTCCTCCTCTCCAATTTTTGGGAAGAGTTTGAGGATTGGTATTAGTTCCTTAAATGTTTGGCAGAGTTCAGCAATAAAGTCCTTTAGGTCCTGGGCTTTTCTTCCATGGGGGACTTTTTATTACTGATTCAGTCTTCTTTCTACTTATTGGTCTGGTCAGACTTTCTATTTCTTCATGATTCAGACTTGCTAGGTTTATGTGTCTGAGACTTTATCCATTTATCCTAGATTATCCAAGTTGTTGGTATGTAATTCATCCTAGTACTCATAATTTTTTTGCATTTCTGTGCTATCAGTTGTAATGTCTCCTCTTTGATTTCAGATTCAGTTTATTTGTGTCTTCTTGCTTTTTTTCTTAGTCTAGTTAAAGGTTAATCAATTTTGTTTATCTTTTTAAAAAACCAATTCATAGTTTCATTGATTTTTTTTGTTTTGTTTTTCTAGTCTCCATTTCATTTATTTTTCCTCTGATCTTTATTATTTTCTTCCTTCTACTAACTTGGGGTTTTGTTTTTATTTTTCTAGTTATTTGAGGTATAACATTAGGTTGTTTGAGATCTTCTTCTTTGATGCAGACATTTATTGCTATAAACTTCCCTCTTGAAAGTACTGCATCCCACAAATTTTGGTATGTTGTGTGTCCATTTTCATTTGTTTCAAGATATTTTTCAACTTTCCTTTTTATTTCTGCTTTGACCCACTTGTTGGTTCTGAGTATGTTGTTTTATTTTCACATATTTGTGAATTTTCCAAAATTATTCTTGTTGATTTATAGTTTCACATTATTTATGGTTGGAAAAAATACTTGACATGATTTCAATGTTCTTAAATTTGTTAAGACTTATTTTGTGTCCTAACATATGAGCTATACTGTTTTTTTTGTTTTGTTTTTTGTTTTTCATTTTTTTGGGACAGAGTTTCGCTGTGTTGCCCAGGCTGGAGTGCCGTGGCTCAATCTTGATTCATTGCAACCTCCACCTCCTGGGTTCAAGCTATTCTTATGCCTCAGCCTCCTGAGTAGCTGGGAATACAGGAGCACATCACCATGCCTGGCTAACTTTTTGTATTTTTTAGTGGAGACGGGGTTTCACCGTGTTGGTCAGGCTGGTCTCCAACTCCTGACCTCAAATGATTCACCCACCTTCACCTCCCAAAGTGCTGGGATTACAGATGTGAACCATCGCACCCGGCCATGATCTATACTGTTTTACCTAACACTCAATGGATAATGTTCCATGTGTATTTGAGAAGAATGTGTGTTCTATTGTTGTTGGATGAAATATTCTGTATATATCTGTTAAGCCCATCTGTGCTAAAGTATAGTTTAAGTTTGAACTTTCATTTTTATTGATTTTTTGTCTGAATAATCTGTCCATTGCTGAAAGTGTGGTATTGAGTTTCCCCAATATTATTGTATTACAGTCTATCTTCCCTTTCATATCAATTAATATTTGCTTCATTCATTTAGGTGCTCCGATGTTGGGTGCATATATATGTTCAACTGTTATATCCTCTTAATGAATTGACCCTCTTTTCATTATTTAATGGCCTTCTTTGTCTTATTTTATAGTTTGTGACTTAAAGCCTGTTTTATCCGATATAAATATAGCTGCCTCTGCTTTCCTTTGGCTTCTATTTGCATAGAATGTCTTTTTTGGTACGTTCACCTTCATTCTCTGTGTTTTCTTAACCATGCATTGAATCTCTTCTAGACATCATATAACAGGGTGTTGTATTTTTAAATCCATTTACTCACTGTATCTCTTTCTTCCTATCTTGCTGTCTTCCTTTGTGATTAGGTGATTTCCTATAGTGGTATGCTTTGAATTCTTACTTTCTGCCTTTTGTATATTTGCTACAGGATTTTGCTTCGTGATTGCCATAAGGCTTACATAATAGATCTTATAGCTATACCAGGCTATGTTCAACTGTTTACAACATAACTTTGATTAATTTTTTAATACTCAATTTATTTGATTGCTTATTAAGAGATCATTTTGATTTCTATTGGAAGAAAAATGAGGAATCTTTGTGTACCTTTTCAGGAATGACCAAAGGTACATCTTTGTGTACCTTTTCAGGAATGACTCAGCTCACCTTGAATGTTAGAAGAAATGCTGGCGGTGATTCAAGGCCAGGAAAAAAATTTCAGAAAGGGTTTATCTTGTTCCTATAATTTTCTTTTGCAAAAATAAATGATTCTTGATATGATGTAAGGACTTTTTCCATAGATAGAACCTATATAATGCAGAACTTTGGGGGCAGTAATTCCATGAAAGAATTGCTACTTTAAAATTCTGTAAGTCCCTAGGACTTTCCATATGCTTTTTTGTTTTTTTGTTTCCATGGCTGCGATCAGGCTAATGAGTAGTTTTTAGAGCTGAAACGAACTTTTAGAGATCATCTAGTGGACCTTTTTGTTTTTCAGTTGAGTTGTTCTTGTCCAAATCACTAAGCTAAGTTAACTGCTCAGACAGGAAATCAAGTCTCCTTCAGTGCTCCTTTCATTGTTACGCGTCTGCCTGGCTGACCTGTTGGGAACACACAGTGTCATCAGAGATAGACACATGCATAAGTAAGATATTAATATCCCATAAACCAAAACTGTGACTTAGGAAATATTATGGTGGGCACGGGCTTTTACTCCTCTTCAACAAAAACATCTATCAATGAATTCGGCTTAGTTGCACAACAGAAGTACCAAAATAAATTTTTATGGATGGTGTCACAGATACTTTAAAAAGACCTACTTAAGATTTAATTACCTAATATTATTTAATATTTAATATAATCTAAAAGGGGCATTTTTATCTTTCAGCCAAGGTTTTCATTGTTTTTAGATAATTCTATTTTTTAATGTCTGATTTTGTTTTAAAATGACTATTCTGGTATATAAAAACATCATTTTGTGAAATAGGAGTCCCAGCTAAGGGTCAAGTATGCAATTAGCTTGACTCTACCTACTACCTAGGAACCTTGGGCAAATCACATGATTTTTCTTCCCTCAGTTTTTACTTCTGAAAAATGCCAGCTAAAGTATCTTTCAAATCTTAAATTTTATGTTTTATGATCTAAGTTCAGATTAATAATGGAAAGGTTAGAATCCAAAGCTAAATGTAGTATATGCAAGTGTATATTGGTGGTTGAAAGCAACTGCTGCAGCTATCATATTTACATTTCAAGCTCAATTTAGAACAACTGCTAGCAACTGTAAAAACCGGTAGGAATGGACAAAGTTACTCTCTTCACTAGGCATTGTGGAAAGTGAATCTCTTCTGAATGGAGAGAGTCACAAAAATGAGTTTGATGCTTTCATGATAGTGAAATGAGAAGATGGTCATATATTGCTACGAATCTCCAGCAACATAAAAGAAAAAATTCAAGAATCAAGTTTGTTGAGGCAGGACTCTGAAAAGATAACTAAGCTTTTTTTTTTTTTTTTTTTTTTCTCCTGTTAGAGATGTAATAATCATGACTCATACTTGAATCCCAAGAGCTGGTTAGACTTTCTAGTTTCTGCCTTGTGGAAAGAGAAAGGAAGAGGCCAAAAAAGATAGTGAATGTTGGAAAGTTCCTGATTAAATATCTCATAGGCTAGTCTGGTTATGTTTGCTTGAAAACTTATCCAGTAGGTATAAACCAACACACTTGAGGCCAGTCTTTTTGGAAATTACATGAATATATGCCAGCCTTAAGAGGTATCCTAAGATGAAGAGCAGAGGGAGTCATTTATAAAGAAATGTTCTCGTTGGCTGGGCGTGATGGCTCACGCCTGTAATCCCAGCACTTTAAGAGGCTGAGCTGGGTGGATCATTTGAGGTCAGAAGTTCCAGAGCAGCCTGGCTAACACGGTGAACCCCATCTCTACTAAAAATGTTAAAAAATTAGCCGGGCGTGGTGACGGGCACCTGTAGTCCCAGCTACTCGGGATGCTGAGGCAGGAGAATGGCATGAACCTGAGAGGCGGAGCTTGCAGTGAGCCAAGATCACGCCGCTGCACTCCAGACTGGGCAACAGAGCAAGACTCCGTCTCAAAAAAAAAAAAAAAAATTAGCCAGGCATGGCAGCGGGCGCCTGTAATCCCAGCTACTCAGGAGGCTGAGGCAAGGGAATCACTTGAACCCAGGAGGTGGAGATTATAGTAAGTTAAGATGGCACCACTGCACTCCAGCCTGGGTAACAGAGCGAAACTCCATCTCAAAAAAAGTAAAGAAATGTTCTAGTTATGCCTGGAGATAATACTTGGTTTAGTTTGTGCTTGGTTCAGCAAATAAAAATTGGTGAAGAACATACAGAATTATATTTAGGTGATTATATTTTTTATATTTTATATATAAAATTTATATTTTTTATATTTTAGGTGATTGTATTTTTAAAGGCTTGCTTTACAAGACTAATCATTATTACTTTTTTTTAGTTTTGTGATATATTTCATTTAACCAATATACCCCAAATAGTATTTCAATATGGAGTCAACATTTAAAAATTATTGATATATTATGCATGGTTTTTTTTTTTTCACTAAGACTTCCACATCCTCCAGGTGTTTCACACTTACATCTCAATTTGGACCAGCCATATTTCAATGCTCATTTGGCCATGTGAGCTGTGGTTAAGGAGGCAGCTGGAGCTGAGGCTGGGCTGCAGTACCAACATAGAAGTCTTTATCTGTCAAACCAGGAGTTTGAGATCCCTGAGGGATATGGGAGCCATAAAGGATCTTAAGCAGAGAAGTGACTTTCTTAATTTTGAACCTATCCTGGTGTTCTCACAGATTAGAGGAGAGAGACTTAGGAGTGAGGGATCAAGCAAGAAGTTGGCTCCACATTGTTTTCCATAGTAGTTGTACTAGTTTACATTCCCACCAGCAGAATAGAAATGTTCACTTTTCACTACATCCACACCAATGTCTATTATTTTTTGATTTTTTGAAAATGGCCACTTTGTGGGAGTAAGGTGGTATCGCATTGTGGTTTTGATTTGCATTTCCCTGATCATTAGTGATGTTGAGCATTTTTTCATATGTTTGTTGGTCATTTGTATATCTTCTTTTGAGAATTGTCTGTTCATGTCCTTGGCCCACTTTTTGATGGAATTGTTTGTTTTTTTCTTGCTAATTTGTTTGAGTTCCTTGTAGATTCTGGATATTAATCCTTTGTTAGATGTATAGATTATGAAAATTTTTTCCATCTCTGTGGGTTGTCTGTTTACTCTGCTGCTGTTCCTTTTGTGCAAAAGCTCTTTAGTTTAACTAAGTCCCGCTTATTTAATTTTGTTTTTGTTGCATTTGCTTTTGGGTTTTTGGTAATAAAATCTTTGCCTAAGCCCGTGTCTAGAAGGGTTTTTCTGACATTAACTTCTAAAATTTTATAGTTTCAGGTCTTAGATTTAAGTCCTTGATCCATCTTGAGTTGATTTTTGTGTAAAGTAAGATATGAAGATCCAGTTGTATTCTCCTACATGTGGTTTGGCAATTATCCCAGTACCATTTGTTGAATAGGGTGTCCTTTCCCTGCTTTATGTTTTTGTTGGCTTTGGCAAAGAGCAGTTGGCTGTAAGTGGGTTTATTTCTGGGTTCTCTACTCTGTTCCTTTGGTCTACGTGCCTATTTTTATATCAGTAGCATGCTGTTTTGGTGACTATGGCCTTATAGTATAGTTTGAAATCAGGTAATGTGATGCCTCCAGATTTGTTCTGTTTGCTTAGTCTTGCTTTGGCTATGCGAGCTCTTTTTTGGTTCCATATGAATTTTAGGATTGTTTTTTCTAGTTCTGTGAAGTATGATGGTGGTATTTTGATGGGAATTGCACTGAATTTGTAGATTGCTTTTGGCAGTATAGTCATTTTCATAATACTGATTCTACTCATCCATGAGCATGAGATGTGTTTCCATTTGTTTGTGTCATCTATGGTTTCTGTCTTTGAGAGGTGTTTTGTAGTTTTCTTTGTAGAGGTCCTTCACCTTCTTGGTTAGGTTTTTTTTTTTTTTTTTTTTTTTTTTTTTTTTTTTTTTTGCAGCTATTGTAAAAGGGGGTGAGTTCTTGATTTGATTCGTACCTGGGTTGCTGTTGGTGTGTAGCAGAGCTACTGATTTGTGTACATTAATTTTGTATCCTGAAACGCTGCTGAATTCATTAATCAGTTCTAGGAGCTTTTTGGGGGAGTCTTTCGGGTTTTCTAGTTTTAAAATCATATAATCAGGAAACAGCAACAGTTTGACTTCCTCTTTACCGATTTGGATGCCCTTTATTTCTTTCTCTTGTCTGCTCCAGCTAGGACTTCTGGTACTATGTTGAATAGAAGTGGTGAGAGTGGGCATCTTTGTTTTGTTCCAATTCTCAGAGGAAATGCTTTCAACTTTTCCCCATTCAATATTATGTTGGCTGTGGGTTTATCATAAATGCCTTTTATTACAATGAGGTATGTCCCTTGTATACTGATTTTGCTGAGGGTTTCAATAATAAAGGGATGCTGGATTTTGTCAAATGCTTTTTCTGTATCTATTGCGATTATTGCGATGGTCATGGAATTTTTGTTTTTAATTTTGTTTAGGTGGTGTATCACATTTACTGACTTGCATATGTTAAACCATCCCTGCATCCCTGATATGAAACCCACTTGATCATTGTGGATTATCTTTTGGATATGCTGTTGGATTTGGTTAGCTAGTGTTTTGTTAAGGATTTTTTTTTTTTTTTGAGGTGGAGTTTTGCTCTTGTTGCCCAAGCTGGAGTGCAGTGGCACTGCAACCTCCACTCTGGTTTCAAGCAATTCTCCTGCCTCAGCCCCCTGAGTAGCTAGGATTGCAGGCACCCGCCACCACACCCAGCTAATTTTTGTATTTTTAGTAGAGACAGGGTTTCACCATGTTGGCCAGGCTGGTCTCAAACTCCTGACCTCGTGATCTACCCGCCTTGGCCTCCGAAGTGTTGGGGTTACAGGTGTGAGCCACAGTGCCTGGCCAGAGTTTTACATCTATGTTCATTAGGAATATTGGCCTGTAGTTTTCTTTCTTTGTTATGTTCTTTCTTGGTTTTGTTATAAGGGTGATACTGGCTTCACAGAATGATTTAGGGAGGATTCCCTCTTTCTCCATCTTGTGGAATAGTGTCAACAGGATTGATATCAATTCTTCTTTGAGTGTCTGGTGGAATACAGCTGTGAATTCATCTGGTCCTGGACTTTTTTGCATTGGTAATTTTAAAATTACCATTTTAATCTTGCTGCTTGTTATTGGCCTGTTCAGGATTTCTAATTCTTCCTGATTTAAGCTAGGAGGGTTGTATCTTTCCAGGAATTTACCTATCTCTTCTAGGTTTTCTAGTTTGTGGGTGTACAGGTTTTCATAGTAGCCTTGAATGATCTTTTGTATTTCTGTGGTGTTGGTTGTAATATCTCCTGTTTATTTCTAATTGAGCTTATTTGGATCTTCTCTCTTCTTTTCTTGGTTAATCTTGCTAATGGTCTATCAATTTCATTTATCTTTTCAAATAACCAGCTTTTTGTTTCATTTATCTTTTGTATTTTTTTTTTTCAATTTCATTTATCTCTGCTCTGATCTTGGTTATTTTCTTTCTTCTGCTGGGTTTGGGTTTCATTTGTTCTTATTTCTCTAGTTCCTTGAGGTGTGTCCTTAGATTGTCTATTTGTGCTCTGTCAGAGTTTTTGAGTAGGCATTTAAGGCTATGAACTTTCCTCTTGATTGCCTTTGCTCTAGCCCAGAGGTTTGGATGGTTGTGTCACTATTATTGTTCAATTTGAAGAATTTTAAAATTTTTGTCTTCATTTCCTTGTTGACCCAGTGATCATTCAGGAGCAGGTTATTTAACTTCCATGTATTTGCGTGTTTTTGAAGTTTCCTTTTGGAGTTGATTTCCAGTTTTATTCCACTGTGGACTGAGAGAGTAGTTGACATAATTTTAATTTTCTTAATTTTTTTGACACTTGTTTGTGGCATATCATAGGGTCTATCCTGGAGAAATTTGCATATGCTGATGAATAGAATGTATATTCTGTGATTGTTGGGTAGAATGTTATGTAAGGTAGTCCATTTGTTCCAGGGTATAATTTAAATCCATTGTTTCTTTGTTGATTTTCTGTCTTGATGACCTGTCTAGTATTGTCAGTGGAGTATGTAAGTCCCCCACTATTATTGTATTGCTGTCTGTCTCATTACTTAGGTGTAGTAGTAATTGTTCTATATATTTGGGAGTTCCAGTGTTAGGTGCATATATATTTAGGATTATGATATTTTCCTTTTGGACAAGGCCTTTCATCATTATATAATGTTCTTATTTGTCTTTTTTAATTGCTATTGTTTTAAAGTTTGTTTCGTCTGATATAAGAATAGCTACTCCTACTTGCTTTTGATGTCCAATTGCATGGAATGTCTTTTTCCACACCTTTACCTTAACTTTATGTGAGTCCTTATGTGTTAGGTGAGTCTGTTGAAAGCAGCAGATACTTGGTTGGTGATTTCTTATCCATTCTGCAATTCTGTATCTTTTAAGTAGAGCATTTAGGCTATTTACATTCAACATTAGTATTGAGATGTGAGGTACTATTCTATTCATCGTGCTGGTTGTTGCCTGTATACCTTAGCTTTTTTTTTTTTTTTTAATTGTATTTTTGCTTTATACCTCCTATGAGATTTACACATTAAGGAGGTTCTGTTTTGATGTGTTTCCAGCATTTGTTTAAAGATTTGGAGCTCCTTTTAGCAGTTCGTGTAGTCATGTAGTGCTGGCTTGGTAGTGGTGAATTCTCTCAGCATTTTTTTTTTAATCTGAAACAGATTTTATCTCTTTCATTTAAGAAGCTTAGTTTTGCTGGATACAAAATTCTTGGCTGCTAATTGTTTTCTTTAAGGAGGCTGAAGATAGGGCCCCAATCCCTTCTAGTTTATAGGGTTTCTGCTGAGAAATCTGTTAACCCGATAGGTTTTCCTTTATAGGTTACCTGCTGCTTTTGCCTCATAGCTCTTCAGATTCTTTCTCTTATCTTAACTTTAGATAACCTTATGGCAATGTGCCTAGGCAATGATCTCTTTGTGATGAATTTTGCAGGTGTTATTTGAGCTTCTTGTCTTTGGATATCTAGGTCTCTAACAAGGCTAAGGAAGTTTTCCTCAATTATCCCCCCAAATATCTTTTCCAAACTTTTAGATTTCTCTTCTTTCTCAGGAACAACGATTATTCTTAGGTTTGGTTGTTTAATTCAATCCCAAACTTCTTGGAGGTTTTGTTCATTTATTAAATTATTTTTTCTTTGTCTTTGTTGGATTGAGTTAATTTGACAAGCTCTGAAGTTCTTTCTTATGCTTGTTTTATTCTATTGTGGAGACTTTCAAGAACATTTTGCATTTCTCTAAGTGTGTCCTTCATTTCCTGAAGTTGTGATTGTTTTTTATTTATACTAACTATTTCACTGAAGATTTCTCCCCTCATTTCTTGTATCACTTTTTTGACTTCCTTAAATTGGACTTCACCTTTCTCTGATGCCTCCTTGATTAGCTTAACAATCCACCTTCTGAATTCTTTTTTAGGTAAATCGGGGATTTCTTCTTGGTTTGGATCCATTGCTGGTGAGCTAGTGTGATTTTTTTGGGGGTATTAAAGAACCTTGTTTTGTCGTATTACCAGGATTGTTTTTCTGGTTCCTTCTCATTTGGGTAGGCTATGTCAGAGGGAGGTACTAGGCTCAAGGCTGCTGTTCAGATTCTTTTGTTTCACGGGTTGTTTTCTTGATGTTGTACTCTCCCCCTTTTCTTAGACATGTGGCTTCCTGGGAGCCGAGCTGTATTGATTGTTATTTCTGTTCTGGATCTAGCCATTCAGCAGGGCTACCAGGTTCCAAGCTGGTATTGGGGGTTGTCTGCTCAGAGTCCTGTGCTGTGGACTGTCTTCAGGTCTCACAGCCTTGGATTCCAGCACCTGCTCGGATAGAGGTGGCAGGGGAGTGAAATGGACTCTGCAGGGGTCCTTAGCTTTTGTTGTTTAATGCACTATTTTTGTGCTGGTTGGCATCCAGCCAGTAGGTGGCACTTTCAAGAGAGCGTCACTGCGGCAGTATAGGGAGGATCAGGCAGTGGGCAGAGCCTTAGAACGCCCAAGAGTGTATGACCTTTGCCTTCAGCTTCCAGGGTGGATAGGGAAGGACCATCAAGTGGGGGCAAGGCTAGGCCTGTCTGAGCTCAGACTCTCCTTGGGTGAGTCTTGCTGAGGCTTCTGTGGGACAGGGGGGTGAGGTTCCCATGTTAATGGAGTTATGTTCCCAGAGGATTATGGCTGCCTCTGCTGTGTCATACAGGTTGTCAGGAATGTAGGGGAAAGCCGGCAGTTACAGGCGTCACCCAGCTCCCTTGCAACCCCCAAAACCAGTCTCACTCCTACTGTGCCCCATCAACAGCATCAAGTTTGTTTCCAGGCAGAGGACAAGCAAGGCTGAGAACTTGCCCCAGGCTACCAGCCTCCCAGCAAAGAAAGCAAGTAGGGTTTTCATGCCTCCCTGCCTGTTGAATCTGTACACCAGATTCACTCCCTCCCCCAAGTTCTGGCCAGGCGGCTTCATGTTTGGAATTGTTACAAAGTTCATCTGGAGGTTTCCTTCTCCCTGTGGTCTTTTCCCGGTTCCTCTGGCAGCCCTCTCCAAGGATCCCTGTGAGACAGAGCAGAAATGGCTTATTAGGAGACCCAGAGAGCCCACAGGGCTTTTCCCCTTGCTTTCTCTACCCTTTATTTCACTCACCTCTCTAATTAAATCAGCTCCAGGTAAGGTCATATCCTTCCCCCGTGATCTAGAGCTTCAGATTCTCCAGTGAGGGTGTGTGTTCAGGAGTGAGGAATCCGCCTTTCCTACTTTCACAGCTCGGACACTCACAGTATTTGGGGTGTCTCCTGGGTCTTGCAGGAACAAACTGCTTTCTTCACGGGGTCTGTGGATTATCTTGGCTTTGCTAGTATATTCCTGCAGTAGTTCTGGAGCAGAAGTTTACGGTATGAGTTTCCACACACTGCTCTGTCCATCCGAGTCAGAGCTGCAGTCTAGTCCTGCCTCCTATCTACCATTTTTTAGGCCTTGACCTATTACATTTATTTTATGTTTGAAGTTTCGGTGGTTTTATTTTGAAAATTTGATGTAACAAATGCCGAGCCAAATCCAAACTTCTTGGCCTAAATCGTTTACAGGTAACCTGTACTGAGCATTTACTACATGAAGGTGTTGTTGACACAGGGAATTTAAGATGTGATCACTGACCACCACATCCAGGCAACCTAAAAGTGAAAAGAGGCCATTCACAAAAAAATAGGACCAAACTTCTTCCATTCCTCAAGGGACCTAGGATTGGAGTTGGCCTAAAAGTTCCTGCTGTTTCACCTCACCCCCCAGTTTTGATCTTGCTCCCAGGGATCAAGGAAGCTCAAGGTTGCTGGCCCTTGGTATTTGTGGTTTCAACTTCTGGCTCGTGTTCTTGGAGGTATATTCTATTGTCAGGTTAAAGTCGTACCCATCCTAGATCTATTTCTCTCTCTTTGTGGGTTACAGTCTCATAGAAAACATAACTGTGTGAAAACACCAACTACCCCATAAAGCTGTTCTGAGACTCAAAGACATGAACTATATTTTGATAATTACAAATTGATATACAGATGTCAGATATCATTGATATGTTATGTAGCATTGTGGTTTAAGTTTTAGCTGTTGGAATCAGACCACTTGGATTCAAATTTTAGCTCTCTTGATAGGTGTGTAACCTTGAACAAGATACTTAACCTCTTCAGACCTTAGTCTCTTTATTTGTCAAATAACGATAATAATAATAGTAACTTAATAAGTATGTATAAGGAGGCATGTAAAGTTTCTATTGTATTTGGCTTAAAGTGAGTTCTTCATATAAATTGGTTACAATGGGTAATGAAAAGTACGTTCAATTTTTCCCACAAGGATTTAATCTAATCTCCAAATAAAATGCAGTTTCACTTTACTGTCATCATTATAATGAAACAATAATTCTTAAGTAATTAATTACTTTGGTTCCATTTGGATAATTAGTGATATATAAAATGTAGTACCTTGCCCCGAGGAACCTACAAGTTAGCCTCCCTCTAGTCCTGGCATTCAAAGTTCTCTACCTTCTGAATTACACCTGTTTTTTCAGGCACTGTCTCCCACTTTCCTAGCAAGACTTTGGCTCCAGGAAACAGTTGTCTTCATTGACTACAGAATGTATTTTGTCCTGTATGCCTCCCTTCCATCTGAAGCTCATTTTAAATATTTTTTTTATTAGTAGTGACTTTCCGCATTTACTAATGCCTTTCCCTTTAGCTCATTTAGAATTCCCTGGAAGTTGTCACGTTTTCCTTCTGAATTGCTATAATATTCTGTCTCTGTGTCTAATCAGAAAGTTAGGTGAGCTGCCGTCACAGCTCCCGTGTTAATCCAGGTACCGAGCTCTTTGTACCCTGCCAGCTTGAGGACAACTTGGATGCGTTGGTGTGTAGTGATTTGCAACTGTGAGAGAGCAGTTTCCATCAACAAGTGACAGCTTTTGGTTCTAAACACCTGCTTGACCTCATTCTGGTTTTAACATATATTTTAGCCTCTGCCCTCCACCTCACCTCCAGTTCTAATCTTGGCCGTGCCAGAGATCCCCATCTACTCTAGGCTTTGATTTTGAACTTAAGTCATTTACTTGACTGCTTATTTTCTTTCAATGCTAGACTTAATCATCCATGCATATGACAGCCACTCAGCTCTGACCCCAATACTTCATTGAGGCTCATGCCAACCTGGCCTCTCACTGAGTAGAGCACCCCTGCTAGGTGAGCCCCTGGCCCTTGGATTATGCTGTCCCACCAGCACCCAGCTGACTGCTTGGCACTGCGTGTGAAGTATGTTTGTTTATTGAACACTTAATTGAATGGGATATAGGATTATATTCCATGTTCCAGATCAAGTTGAGCCAAGTTGACAACTCAGTATGAAAAAAATATATTTATCTCCTATTTGTCCAATTAAATTTTTAATGTCTAGAGGTAGAGACAGTCACAGTGTTATTGAATTCCAGCACAGCAATATTTTTGTCAATATTTATTATTGGTGGTGAGTTTAAATTATAAAGGAAAAAGGAGAAGTGGTGATTTATGTCAGTGCTTGGCTAAACTATTACCTTGACATAAGTCTATTATTCAGGTCACATAAGCTTGGCTGAAGTAATATCACAACCATAATATCATAATTATCTCTCTTGCTGTCTCTGTCACTTTCTTGCTTTTGTTTGTGCATAGTGCATAGACCTGTGGAAAATTTATGATGTAATCTGAAGCATAAAATGTAATAATACCAAATATTGCAACTGTTATAACAAATAAATAAAACTGTACACTCCTTTAGGGAGTAGTAAAGCCATTTCCAAAATTAAGTCAAAGTAAGATTCCCTTATTATTGAGATATTTTAATGACATGCACTATCACAAGTAAGATGAATTATTTTGTTAGCAGATGACACTGCTATATAGATATTTATCCTGCGAAGTTCTTGGTATAACATCTTTACTGTGTTTCTTCCTTTAGATTATACTTTTATGTTTATTATTTTGTTTTGTGGGGGATTCAAAAATATGCATTTTATGCCATAGTTGGGGATTCCCTATAAATTATTAGTTGTAATATGACAGTTCCATCATGAATTTTCCAGGTATTCTTTTGTGCAAGCAGATAATAGCTTGCACAAAAGATTTCAGTTTTTAACACGTTCATGCACATTCTTTCTCTCTCAATAAATATGGTTTTAATTTATTAAATGAAAGATTTAAAATGCGCTAAGCATTTTAATAATAATGGATTTGGGAATAAGTTATTATGTTTACTCTAGGGCTGTAATTCACCATTTATTCAGTTAAGTCCTTCCCCAAATTTAATATTGTACATGTGGAATTGATTCGTTTCATGTGGATGTATTATTTACTCCGAAGATGTTGGGTTTTAGCAGTTAGTACTGGTAATGGGCCAGGAAAGTGCTCATCTATATTTATTGTTATTCACTGATTGCATTTTGCACTTGCATCCCCTGGGACAATGGGAAAGTAGCAACAATATGGGGTGATTTCTTTGAGCTAAACCCAATTAAAAAATTAGAGAGTTGTCTGATACAAGGCCAAAGAACTAAGAACAGAAACAAAAGCAGAACAGCAAACAGCAGCACAAACTCCAGTGAGATTAATTTTTAAAACATTGAGAATATTTAAAAAATGAAAACACTCCAATGAACCACCCAGTTTTATTAAAGAGAACTCAGACAGCAGAAGGCAGAGCTGGTGAAGGAAAGCCAGCAACTGCCCAGATGTGAAACAACCTAGGAAGAAGGTGCGAGTGACCTGAAACTGCTTTTAAAAACAGAAAGGACAAAAAAAAGAGGTATGGGCTGACAAAAGGAAAGTGGTAGATTACTGATGTAGTGCGTTATGCTTAGAATGTCCTCAGAATGCGAGAGGCAGTAAACACACTGGAAGAGGATACAATATCAGGACCGTGTGCAAATGCAAGTAAATGTTTGGCTTAAAACTTGGTTGATTGTAAATTACATGAAGAGCTGATGATAACTGAGGCAGGACTGGTAGACCTAACAATAGAAAAAAAATCAATTTAAACTCAGAGAAGAGGTCATCTAAGAAAGAATAACGAAGCTGCTTAATAAAAGGAAATATTCCTCTAACAGAAGTCTGAGATTTGGGGCATAATCCTGAAAGACAGGCTAATAGAATGTATTTTTTGATTAAAAAAAGGAACCTTTCGTTAAAAGTAAGATGTTTAACTACTCTTAGAGTTTATTTCTCCATATTTGGGGCATATTAGAATTTAAGGAAAAATATAGAACTATAAGAAAGATTTCATGAGAATCACAAGCATAGTTTATAGGCAAGACAACCTTTTCTGTTTGAAAGCAGAAAAATACTATCTTAACATGTAAAAACCTAAATCAGTTTTCACTGGCATGTCCCACAACCATGCCCGAAATAATGATTGAAGACAGATGTGAGACAGTTCAAGGGCAATAGATTAATACGTTAAACCTACTTATGCCTACTTATGCCTTATGTTCCATTATTGGAACGCTAAGCATGTGGGAATTATTTATATCCTACTGCTCAAGGTCATCTCCAAGGTCTGAGTTTTCACTCATGCAAAAATTCATAAAATTGCAACCTCGGCATAAATGGGTTAACAAAAAGTTAATGCTGGAAAGTAAAATAAACTACTAAATAAGACACACCATATTTTTTAAATTATAAGAGGTTAAGAACTATGAGATATTTAAAAAGCCACCCACAGAAGTAGTAGGACAGGTAGAGAAGGACAAATTCTAACAATCAACTGTATCTGCTCCCCACCCTATAAATGACATTAGTTTACTTAGTCAATTCGGGAAACTAAAAGTATACCTTTTTTGTTAAAACAGAAGACTTTTTTTTTAAAGTGTATTAGTTAAGGTTAATTTTGACCTAGTTAGGAAAGAAATAGTTTAAAATCTTGAAATGGAAATGAAAAATACGTAATTACCATTCAAAATAAGTTGATAGTGAATTTTACCTAGGATTCTTAAAACATTTTTAATATTTAATGAAAATGAACTAAACAATTATCAAAAAATAGTTGCCTGGGTTTAGAAAAATGATCCCTCAATGAGACGTATATAACAGCCTGAATTTTTATTTCCAAATACTATAGCAACAAAATACTGGCAAGAAAAATGCACAGAAACATTGGGTAGTCTCTTCTTAGTAATTTTTTAGAGATATTTATATATTCTGAATTCTAACTTTTAATTTATTTTATGTATTATAAATGTAGTAATCTAGTATGCAGCTTGACTTTGTTTTATGGTATCATCTGTTTCACAGAAAATTTTAAGTTGTGGAATTTATGGTATTTTTTCTTTACAGTTCGTGTTTTAAGGCCTGTCTAATAAATCTTTCCTTGCCTGGATACTATAAAGTTATTTGTCTGTATTCTGTTAAAAGGAATAAAGCTTTGCTTTTTTTTCACATTGTGTTACTAATTTCACCCGAAAGAGAATTTTGTGTATTATGTGAGGTAGGAAGATAGCTTTATTTTTTTCCATTTGAACAACCAAATATTCCCAGAGCAATTAAGCACTATATTCTTTCCCTGTTGATCTGTGAAGCTACCTCAGTTAGGCATGAAGTTCTCCTGTAGAAAGGGAATCTGATTCTGAGCTCTCTTTTCTATTTCTTTATTTGTCCATGTCTACACTAAAACCAGTTTTAATTTCTGTGTCTCTATAATTACTTTGACTTTATAATCCTTCTTGAAAGGGACTTTGTTCCTCTTCAAAATTGTTTGGGCTATTTATGGCTACTTTTGCTTTCAAATGAGTTTTTAAATCAAAGTTTAATGAGATTGTATTAAACTTATAAATTAATTTGGGGAGGATTGACATCTTCATGATATTTAGTCTTCCTACCCATTAACATTATATAACTCTCCATTTATTTTAGGTCTTTTTTAATGACTTTTAATAAAGTCTTTCAATTTTCTCCGAAATATCTTACATATTAATATTTACTCATAGCTATCTCATCTTACTGGTATTTTAAAGACATATCTTTTTAAAAATTATATTATTAAATTGTTTCAGGTATGTCATATTTTTTTGAAGTTTTACAAATTTGGGATTACATTGCCTCTTCATTCAACATTTTCCCATGCTGTCGGAGATCCTTCAAGCCAAAATTATTAGAGGAGCTGCATTAATATTCATGGACATACTATAATTTATTTAATTATTTCCCAAATTGTATATTTTTGTTTCTGACTACACAGTTTTAAACATGACTGGGAACAGCTTTCTTGCTAAATCCTTGCACACCGCAGTAATTATTTCACTGGGTCAAAAGGTATGTACTTTTTCATGACTTTTTATTGGAACCAATGGTGATTTGTTCAGAAATCATGGTACATCATATAAAAAGATTACTCTACAAGCATCACAAACTATGACATATAGAAATGTGTTTATTGACATGAAATATATCATGAAGAAAGCGATTACAAATGGTATTTCAGCAGTTTAAGTTACATAGGCTTATACTGAGCAATAACAAAGAGGGTGAATAAATGAATGAATAGGTGATCTGAAAGGGTATGTAACAAAAGGTTGACAGTGGTTAGCCCTGGGGGAGGGAATTATGTGTGACTTTTATTTTCTTCTTTTTTTCTTCCCTGCCTCTTATATTTTTTAACAATGTACATGAATCGTTTACGAATAAAATAAAAAACTTTGGTATTCTTGTATAGGTTTAGTAGGATAACATTTCTCCTTCATTTCTTTCATTTTTAGAAATCTTTCTTCTTGTGGGAAGGGAATTATGTATGACTTTTATTTTCTTCTTTTTTTCTTCCCTGACTCTTATATTCTTAACAATGTACATGAATCGTTTACGAATAAAAATCTTTGATATTCTTATATAGGTTTAGTAGCATAACATTTCTCTTTCATTTGTTTCATTTTTAGAAATCTTTCTTCTTGGAAGTTCTTTTTTTTTTTTTTTTTTTTAATGTTTATTTCTCTCCTTGAGGAGTGAGATTGACTGGCTACTTTTAACACCTGCGTGCATTATCATTATTGTATCTTGCTGATAAATTCACAACTGTTAATTTTTGTATTCCCCATTTCATACTTAACTCTATTTTAGGCAAGTTCACAAATATTATTGAATGAGTTCATTTTATGTCATCATCATGATATTGAAATGTCAATAGCAGATGACTTGTTTCTTGGGTGTTAATACGCTTGTTGGTTACATTTGTGTTTTTTGGTGATGCAAGGAAGCCACTGAGGCAAACAGCAAGAATACAGCTAAGCCTCTAACTGCATATTCTTCTCACTCCTTGCTTAAAATTGAAGCACGAATAATTGGTGTGCATTCCCTAAAAAGTTAATTCATGATGCGGTAGAGAAATAAGTTAACTTTTCTATCCCTATATCAAAGTTTCTTTTGAAGGTAACTGGGAAAACACTATTTAAGGAACAGAGTTTCTATGAGTCGTGAAATCTTTCTAAACAATTGAGAAAAAAACTTGTTCTGAAACAAAAACTTGTGCCCTATCCTTTTATTTGAATGTGTTTTCTTAAGGCCACAACTGGCAAAGATTTGATGATTTATGTTTAAAGCAATTTTTTTTTTCATAGCAAAGCGTCCCACTGCCATCAGGGTTTGTTTTCAGACAGATTCTGTAACTGACACGGGGTAACTCACTCTGACGGCTTGCTCCACGTTCACTACGAGTTCATACTGTTCCGAAAAATCTCAAAGTTGAAATATTTTTATTTGGGCAACTTTGCAATCAAGGTAATTCACCCTATCTTTGGAGAGTAAAATGGAAAAGGGCAACTCAATCTCTGTGACCTTAAACTTCCACTGAAACTTAGAGACGGTTAGCTTAGCCGGTGAGAGCTTGCTGCTAATAACACCAAGGTCATGGTTTCTATCCCATTACAGGGCAGTCAAGCTCAAGGGAAAAACCCTGTTCTTTGGCTCAGCTTCCCTGGCCTGCTAGCCATTTACAGCGAGGCAAAAGAGTAGAGATGTTTTAGTGAACTATGCCATGACTTAGGGAGTCTCCACCTGGAATCTGGTTGCGGGACCAAGGAAGAGAATCCGCTGAGGCTGGGTAGAGAGACCCTAGAGCACCTTAGGCCACAGCACAGCAGAGGATGAGAATAACAGAATTGGCTTCAGAAAGTAGGTGTCAGCCTAAGGCACTGTATTCAATACATATAGCAAAGAATGAGCTTCTGACGCCAGGAAAGTTTTCAGATGGCAGTGGCTGCATAAACCAGTGTCAGGATGTCTGACTATAAAGGATGGGACACCCTCCATCAGGTGAGGGCGCTGGAGGTGGGGTCTGCTCCTGGAAGAAGCGTGGGTAAATGTCATCAAAGGTTCTCCCAGCCACCACTGCGTTCAGGGCTGAGGTGCACCTGGGAAAGCTTGGGCAGAAGCATGACCCCTGGAACTTGACCAACTGAGCCATCAAGGAGTGGTGTGGGTGAGGAGTAGTAGATGTGTAGTGAACCACCCAGCTGTCTGCCCAGGCCTTGGTTGTGGAAGTAGAGTCTGCTGTGTCTGTGGGCAGACTGAATTATAAGCTTCACCAGGTCGCCAAGCTAGGAATGTTGACATACCTGGCTTGGGGTCAGGGAGGGACTGAACTGTAGGTGGGGACCCCCAACAAATCTAATCATAAGAATCTACGAGCGTGGAGACAGAAGGACCAAACAAGGGATGCTGTAACCAATTATCATTATTGAAAAACTGTGTAGAGATTACATTCAATTGACAGTACCACCCTTTTTATCTCTGACATAGTTCCAGAAGGATATCCTATGTATCTAGTGTGACACTGTCTGATAGAACTGTCTGAAATGACGGAAGTGTTCTGTGGCTACCCATTTTGATAGCCACTAGCCACAAGTGGCTACTGGGCACTTGATTTGTTGTTGGTGTGACTGAGGAACTAAATTTTTAATTCAATTTAAATTAACTTTAATTTAAATTTAAGTAGCAACATGTGGCTAGTGGTTACTGGATTGAACAGAACAGATCTAGATACTAGAGTAGGTGGTAGCAGCAAATCCAATGTAAATTAACAATTATAAACGTACTATCAGGACAAAGCCCAAATGGGCCTGCACTCTTAGTGTTGGCTATATATTCAACCATAAATAGCACTCATTTTGAAATTTATAAAATGCAAACTCATTTGCTTGTGATCAGGTTATTGTTGAGTTTCAACACAGAGATAGCCAGGAACTCATTTTTGAGACTTGGATTGTGTCACAGTTTGTCCATCTATAAAATGGTGATGAAAATTTTATCAGTATCTGTCTCAAGCTGTAGTTAATGGGCCAGTTTCTAAATATTCCTGTCAAATTGTATAGCCGTTGTTTTCAAAGTGGTTTTGGAAGTAGGCCATTGGCAACACAATCTATTAAAGTGCAGGAAGAAAATAATAGAATCTCTTACTTTTTAAAGTCTCATTATGAAAATTGTATTTCAGTCTGTGTGTCTTAGATGCATATAATATATTAATACATGAATATATTAATGCAGCGGTCCCCAAACTTTTTGTCACCAGGGACTGGTTTCCTGCAAGACAGTATTTCCATGGATTGCAGGGGGGAGGGTTTCAGAATGAAACTGACCCACCTCAGATCATCAGGCATTATTAGATTCTCATAAGGAGCACACACCCTCGATCCCTTGCAAATGCAGTTCACAATAGGGTCCGCGCACTTATGAGAATTTAATGCTGCCGCTGATCTGACAGGAGATGGGGCTCAGGCAGTAATGCTTGCTCACTGCTCACCTCCTGCTGTGTGGCCTGGTTCCTAACAGGCCATGAACTGGTGATACCAGTCTGTGGCCTGGGGGTTGGGGACCCCTGCATTAATAAAATTAAAATATGTACATTTCTTGAGAGTGTTTGTTCAAATATTTTTTCCTAATAGAGACATATAATTTAGGAAGTATGGAACTCTCTAGTCAGTAGCATATTTTATCGAAAAGGCTATCCTTTGTGCTAACCAATGTGATTAAATGTTCATTTTAGTCTCAGATATTTTGATAACATAATAACCGGGAAGTTATGGTTATTGGATGGCTTTTCTTTACTGTGTTTTCAATAACTATATTAATGGGTTCAGTTGTTACTAGTTTTATAATTCTGTTTTATGCTCAATGAGTCTTCCCATTTCTTTCCTATGGTTAGTTTCCTTCCTGTTTCTTCCCATTTCTTTACTATGGTTCGTTTCCCTGAATCTTTACAGCTCCCTGGAACATTCTCTCAAATCAATCAGAGACTTCAAAACTGGGCAGCCTCACTTTATAACCTGCTCTGACTCGTCTCTGGGAGGCCTCCCTCCCCACTCACAGCTGCCTTCCTGCATGACGTAAAATGAATACAGTGCCAGAAAGACTGGTCCTTGGAACCTCTTCCTTACTTAGTTTCTTTATTGTTCTGATTTTAGAAATGGCCATTCTACTTCCAGTGCCCACCCCACCAAAAAAAACCAATTAGCTGAGACTCTGTGCAGGAAGTTCCCAGTGATCAGAATTGTTCCCATAGCTCCAGGTGATTCTGACGCACACCGGGCGTTGAGCACCACAGACATGGCTGCTGTTTGTTATCCTCGAGCTCTGCAAAGCAGCGTCGGATATTGTTTGATTGTTGCACATTAGTCTACTGCACGGTCCAGTAGGTAGCCACTAGCCACATGCGGCCATTTAGATGTAAATGAATTTAAATTAAATAGTATTATAAGTTCAACTCCTCAGTTGCACTCTCTGTATTCAAGTGCTCAGTAGCCACAGGTTGGTGCCTACCATTTTGGACAGTGCTACTACACAATATTGTATCACCACAGAGAGTGCTGATGAATAATAGTACTAGCAACTGGAAACACTGAAATGGAGAAGTGAAGGAGAGAAGGCAGAATATAAGAGAAACTCCGAAGCATTCAGCATGGCTGACAGGTGCTGAATGCTTACATTATGTTTGGAGCATTATGTTACATTATATTTGGAGCACAGTTTTTGAATTTCTGAATTTTCAAATTCGGTTGAAACAGATTTTGGTCCATTGAAGTGAAGGAGGATGCCTGCTTTAATTTGCATAGCTTACCTTTGTTTATTGTGTCTCCCTTGTTACAGTGTTCGTAGCAGCATCTAACTCAATCCCTAACTTCTTTTTGGCGCATGGACCATTTAAAAACAATTTGATCATAGAGGTTATCTCCTTTGCAATCCATATTGTTTTGTGGAACAGGTGAACAGCTGGTGACAATAGCCTCAAGGTTTCTAATCCCACCAAAGGAAAATATGGTGTCAGTAATTGCCTTGTACTATGATATTTGTGAAATCCAAGAGAGGACTGGATCTCAGGCTCTAATGATACATCCGTATAAACATCTCAATAGGGCACCACAGAAGAGTCTTAGGATATCAGGAACAATAAGAGTGGGAGAATATCGACCTTAATACTCTTTTCACTTATTAAAAAGTGAAAAGGCAGCCATAACACAGAATGAGTTCATGTCCTTTGCAGGGACATGGATGAAGCCAGAAGCCATCATTCTCAGCAAACTAACACAGGAACAGAAAACCAAACACCACGTGTTCGCACTCATAAGTGGGAGTTGAACAATGAGAACGCATGGACACAGGGAGGGGAACATCACACACCGGGGCCTGTCCGGGGTTGTGGGGGCAAGGGGAGGGAGAGCATTAGGACGAATACCTAATGCATGCGGGGCTTAAAACCTAGATGACAGGCTGATAGGTGCAGCAGACCACCATGGCACATGTATACCTATGTAACAAACCTACGCGTTCTGCACATACATCCCAGAACTTAAAGTAAAATAAAATAAAAAAGAAATAAAAAATAATAAAATAAAGAACAAAAGTAGCCATTTTACCGGTTGAGTATTTACTGACTTTTGGTGAAAATCACTTTCTCAGATTACTAGAAACTTCACGGCCCTCGGCCTTTACTCTTGCCACGTGCCGATTTTCCCCTCCACCTACTTTGTCACTTCACATGCCTTCTGCTCTTTAGGGCACTTGTATTACGTTCCTCCCCCACACGTAAACAGAACACACAGGTCTGTGAATGGACCTCATTATGCTCATCTGTCTTTGCCAAGAACTATTGAAAATGATCACAAATGACTCTGTAATTATAATTAAGATTTTGTACATGCATACACTTTATTTTTAACAAGTTCATCCTGTTAAGTGTCACCCCATTTTGAATAGTGGCATTCACTGGTGCAAGGAAGAATTATTAAAATGACAATTTAACTGATATCCTTGACAGGTAAGCCAGTTATTGTAGTCCATAATTGTGATTATTAGAATACCTATGAGATTAATTAGGCCAACTTATTCTATAGGACTTGGTTACCAAAATGATCTTTTTTCCCATTTTAGTCCATACATCTTCAGTTTTAATTTCCTTCTTCCAAAGAACTCTGAGTCTTGTCCAGTGTGATACTTCAGATTTTGCAAAAATATGATGAAGAAGAATAGCATGCATCAGATTTTTTTTTAAGTACTGGGCTACCAATTATAAGCACCATCAAATTACTAGAAAATTCTTTTAACACTCTGCTTCTTAGTTAAAAATGATTCCTGTTAAAGAGTTGTGATAATCTTATAATTTTCAAAGTATCATTTTAGAAATTTAAAAAAATTATTCTTGTTTTCATTCAGTCCATTTAATCAGAACTTAGATTTTTCTTCCCTCTACAGTACGTGGTCTTGATGTGCTTTCTCCTTGCAAAATAAAATCTTTAGTTTCAGGATCTCTGTGTTCTATTCCTTCAGTTTAAAATCATAGGAAAAATAACTATCATTTCCTTATCTCTGTCTCCAATTCCCCCATCATTTTCTGCAAGCCAATTTTCTTCCTTTTCTTCTGTCTACTGTAAGGAACTTTTTACTCTGCTCTATTCTCTGCAATTCAGGGCTCACAATTTCTTTGAGCTTCTCAGATTATCCTTTGTACTTGTGTCTGCTTTTTCATTAAAAAAAAAGACTTTGGTCTTATTTTGACTTTATCATCTTTATATTGCCATATTTAAAACCCATCTGCTTATTGATTGAACCAAACTTTTCACCTTACTTCATCATACTGAATGTATAACTTCTGAATGACTTAAAAATCATCACATAATGTGAGAGAATTTTCTATCATATTCAGGTGACTGCATTGTAAGCAATGAAGTTGAAGAAAAATCGCTTATAATGGACATAATACCAAGAAATAATAATAATGAGAATCTGCGTATATCATATACTGGATTAACAAGTTCAAAAGGCAAATCACCATTTTATTAGAGATTTAACAAATCATACTAGTACTGGAGGAAGTGTAGCAGAAAAAAGGGGCATGGACATTGGGATTAGCTGCCTTGCTAATCTTTTGTCAGTCCCTAATGACATGCTTTTGGGTTGAGTCATTGTTATCTCACTGAGCTGTTTGTTTATAAAATGGGGGTAAACATCTCAGATGTTTCAGTGTTGTAACATATAAAGCATCCTCCATAGTACATAATACCATAAGCACTCCATAAGGTAATTCTTGTCCTTTTAAAAAGTGTACACTTTTGAGTTCAGGACAGGTAAACTGTAACGTAGTTGTAACCATGTATTAAGAGAAGGTTTTAATCATTTTTGATAAGTGTACAACATGAGTAGTTAACTTGCCTTTCACTTCCTATACCAACTGCAAGGTTGGTAACAAATCTAACGAAAGCATTAGATTGAATATCCCATCTGATTAAATCTCAACTAGCTATTGTTTCTGGCTTTTAAAATATTTCTAATTCAGTTATTAAACAGGTCTATTACCTGACTTGAAATGGTCTCTTCTACCTCCTTTTATTGAATTGAAGCATTCAGGCTGTTTTCGTTAGCTTCATGCAATTACATGGGCTTTTCTGGAAGGCTCGAGGCCTCAGACACTGAGGTATCCCAGGAATACACCTGAAAATCCATGGGTTCAACTGTAATAGCATCTTTCTTATTGAATCAAAGTTCTGCCAATTTAAACAGCAGATTTTCAGATTGCTTATGGGAGACCTAGAGTCACAATGAAAGAATACTTAATATACCATAACTACTTCCGAAAATATAGTAATCTTGCAAAAGGTATACACTTACCAATTGTCAAGTACCAAAAAATTTGATGAAGCTGCCTGTGTGACACTAGCCCTCATGAAAAAAGGGAGCAATTGCAGGCACAGAAAGACAAATGCTGCATGATCTTATATGTATAATCTAAAACAGTTGAACTCATGGAAGTAGAGATGCAGAATGGTGGTCACAGAGGCTGAAGGAGGGGAGTATGTAGGGAAAAGGAAGATGTTGATCAAAGAGTACACAATTTTAGTTAGATAGGAGGAATAAGCTTTAGTGTTGTATTGCACAGAATGGTGACTACAACACATAATAATGCATTGTGTATTTCCAAATTGCTAAGTGAGTAGATTTTAATTGTTTCTACCACAAAAAATGAGAAGTATGTGAGGTGATGGATTTATTAATTAGCTTGATTTAATCATTCCACAATGTTAAATCCTGTTGTACCCCATAAATATATAATATATATAATTACTGTTTGTTAATTAAAAGTGAGATGAGGCCAGGAGCAGTGGCTGACGCCTGTAATCCCAGCACTTTGGGAGGCTAAGGCGGGCGGATCACAAGTTCAGGAGTTCAAGACCATCCTGGTTAACATGGTGAACCACTGTCTCTACTAAAAATACAAAAATTAGCTGGGCGTGGTGGCCTGTGCCTGTAATCCCAGCTACTCAGGAGGCTGAGGCAGGAAAATCGCTTGAACCAGGGAGTCAGAGGTTGCAGTGAGCCGAGATCGTGCCATTACACTCCAACCTGGGGACAGAGTGAGATTCCGTCTCAAACAAAACAAAACAAAACAAAAGTGAAATGAAAAACAAAAAACAAAACAAAACAAAAAAGGATGAAATTCCTCTACATTCTCCCTTTATGCTGTTGGGAAAGCCCTTTCATTACCAAGAATGCATGGAATCTGCTTATTAATTTCTCCATCTATGTCTCTCTGTGAAATATACTAATTATTTTCAATTTTGTAAGCTATGAATAAGGTCTAAGTTTTCTCTGAAATTATAGCAATAGGAGCATCTCCCCCTTATTTGGGCCACAGTCTTCTCATTCTGATTCTTACCATAACTTCTGACTTCTGACTTTATCGTAACTTCTGACTTCTACTAACCATGAACAGAATGAATGGCTTCTAGAAATGGAAACAGATGCAATACATATTGGGCCAGGGAACCGCTTAATTATCTTTACAAAGTACTAGGAATTCCGAAAAATCAAATGATGAAATGGAGCTAGCTTTAGTATGTTCTACTTATCACTGGACTATTAACCATGTCTGATAAGTTACCTAAGACTACAACTGTTTTTATAGATTTAAAGAAAATATTATATATCTATCTTATCTGGGTTTAAGACTGGATGACTAATTTTGGATTTTTTCTGCTATCCTGTTATAGATATCACTGACATCAGCCTTTGCATTTTGACTGGAGGCTCCTCTCTCTCTCTCTCTCTCTTTATAGGAAACCAGTAGTTATGTCAGATTGCTTAGTGTCTTCCCACTGAAGGACAAGTATTCTGGAGCAGCATATATTTAGCATTTGACATTTGATAAACAAGCTCGTTTGAGATATTTTCAATACAGTTTCAGCTTTGGCAATTGTAAGCAAAGGATCCAGTTGGTAATTGGTGAAATGAACAGATGTGGACATGCTGCCTGCATCAAGATGCATTAATTTTTCTGAAAAGTGGAAAAGATCTTGTGAGGATGAATAATGGAATTCAAATCAGATGGGGTGAGATATTTGATATTCAGGAACAAATCACAGTATAATAGATCTGCTACTTTGTTTGGTTTTAATGGGGAGTTGCTAATGCTGAAATATAGTCAGAGAAAAGGAACGTGGAAATTCTACAGAGGAGAGGCTGGCCCTGGGGTAATACTACTGTCCTTGGCGGAATGTTATCTTTTCTGAAGACACTGGTTCAATTAAATACATGAAACATTCATTGATTATTATTTAGAAAAGCTAATCTATTGGCAAGACTCAGAGTTACGTAGTGAAAATACAGAGAACTAGACACAGTGCTTATTATTAAGAAATTTTTAAATTTAGGTGGCATATTTCAGAGATAAATTCTCTACTTGGGGCAACAGGGACCTCCTTTGGAATAAGCATGGTGAGAAAGAATTGCTTCTGGCAGATGAGTGGCAGATGAGTGAGAAGAGTGAGATATTTTATTTTGATGACCTCTCTATTAAAATTTGAGTGGTAAAACGTTTTGATGATTCAGGCTCTTCATAATTCTTAATTTTATCATCATTTAATACCAGGACTTGCCCAGATCAATATTTTAGGAAAGAGTCATGCTTGCTAAACCCAGGGATTTCTATTAACCACTAGATAAGACACAATTTTGTCATGTAACAAGTATTTATTGAGTCCATAATTTGCCCAGCACTGGACTTTGGTACTCTTGGCCTTGATAATCTAGGGTGTGTCAAAGATGTCTAATATATTTAAGGTGACAGAGTTCACAAATGAGACTTTATGAAAATGAATATCCGTTTTTAAGTCTCAAGAAGTATGATGTGCACCCGCTTGAGGCTTTATTAAATCGCCAGCGAGCATGAACTTGTTTGTGACCCAATTGTAGAATTGTTGTATGATGACTATCCCACTGGCAGGCACTTCTTGTCCAAGAGAATGTAATTGGATGTTGGTGACTCAAGCAATCCTGGGAAGACTCCTCCATGACCAAATTAAAGACAACAGGGACTTGGTTTGTGCTCAGCTCTGCACCAATCAGCATGAGACACAGAAGAGATCCATGGCAAAGTGGGGAGACTACTGTTTCTTTTACAAGCTAGAGAAGGAAAAGTGCAGTTCCTGAGCTGCAAAACTACTAAGAAATGGCAGAACAGAGAACTTCACAGGCTGAACCTTGGTGTCTTAGTTATTCCTCTTGGCTACAGAATGCCAGCCAGCAGGAGATGCATCACTGAGATATTACAGGGAAATGAAGCCAGGCAAGAAAAATATGTATTCCCTTTCTTCTCAGCCCATAAATTTTGTTATTAATAAATCAGATTCTTATAGAACAGCCTGCCGCAGCTGTCTCTAGAAATGTTTTTATTAAAATAAAATACACAGTAGTTTTAAGAGTGAACATTATAGTTTTAGGTCATAAGAGGTATCATGTAGAACACATGTGGATGTTACTTGCCAGTTACTTGATCTGGGCCTTGACTCTTGCTTGTTTGTTGTTGAATAAGGTCACATGATTTAACATGCGGTTAAAGGTGTGGTAACCTGTGATTGATTTCCCATTCTTGATGCTCCCTGCCTGGACTTCTCGGAAAATTCCAAAACAATTCATTCCTTTATGAGGGCTACCTCCTTAGTTGCTTCTGTTAAACAGTGCTGAGCAACAAGTTGGGAAAAGAACGTTGTGGTAACTTTTTAAAATTAAGTTGGAAACAAGTGTCATCAAAGTAAATGATAATTTGCCAATATCATTGAGCAAAAAGATGAAGATTAACACTCCCCATGTATTTGCTTTGCAGGAGAATTAATTTTAAAAATAATAACATATATTTTTAAATGAATTGTAAATACAACCACATGCTAATTGCAGAGGGGAATCCATGTGATTATTCTGCAATTTGTGTTTGTCAAGTGCTTTTCGGTCAGTCCATTCCAGCTCAGCAGGGCAGAGGCTTGGGCTGTTGTAAACTTGTAGGCAGATGCCCAGTGATGGGGCAGACATAAGCAGGCAAGGCTGACAGCATGCGAATTGAGTTTTCTTCAGTCATGCTGTTGCAGCTGCTCCCTTCCCTCACTGCTGAGTCTGCCACAGCAAGTAGGAACCTAACTCTGGGGCCTGGGATGAAGGAGAACCCAGACTGGGCTTGGGGAACTTGATCTGCCACCCTGGTAGGCCCTAGTTTCATCTCATGCAAGTGTAGCAATGAGAGAGGGTGTGGGGGAGTTCTAATTAAGGAGGAAAGGGGATAATTTGCACCCCCAGGAGAAATCAGTGTTCATCTGTGCCTAAGGAGACTTATCAAAGGTAGTTGGTTCACAATGGTGTATCACCCCAAAGGACTATAGTGTTATGAGAACTTGCCAGTGTATTTGAATTTGGGTGCTGACAGATGACATCATGGGGTGTTATGGTTACACATAAATATGCTAGTTTATTGACAAGGTGGTAGACATGCTAGTGGATGAGAGGGAAGGACAAAGGCAGTTAGTAAACAGCATCTGCAACAGTTCGGTTAACTGGTGGTTGTGACAGTAGCATGGTGGAAAGATTGGCAATTAATAACTTTTAAGAAAACTGAACTAATGAACCAATCCTGCTTGCGCTATGTGTATAGCCTCCTTCTCACTATTAACAGATTTGTTCCAAACTTATATGAGACAGTGAAAATAAAGCTTGGCAATATGGAGAAGGGATGGAGGGATAAAGCCATAAATTACATCACAGGCAAATTAAGATATACCACTGGATCAAAGGATTTAATGCAGAAAGACTGATCCTAACTTCTTTCTTTTATTTAGCAATAAGATTTGTTACTTACATTGATTATTTAAAATGAGTTGCCTTATTAGAAAGGACTATTTTGAAGACAACTATAATAAAATTTTGATAACTGATAGTAGGCAAGATATTTTAAATATATCAAAGTTGTGTCATTAACATTAATGTGTCCCTTAATATGAAGTCCTGCTCAGGCTTATTTATGTATTCAACAGACGCATACCTGTTGAAGTGTAACAGATATTCTGGACACGAGCAATGGTAAACAAGACAGATGCAGTCCCTGCATTCATGCAATTTGCAAATGAATGGTCTTTGACATTTTATTGTGATTGTTTTAGTTACTTAATTGGAGAATCTTTTAATTTAAATTTGTGTTATGTTCAGTGTAAAGGAACAAAAATGTAATGTGCATTTCTGAGACTCAGTAACACTTCTGGGTTTTCCTTTTTCATTTAAGGAAAAATTTAGTGCCCAAAATAGGCTAGAATTTTTGAAATCAAGTAATTGACGACCTGGGAACCAATTTTATTACAATAGGTTTTTAGTGGTCTTAGAACTTTTCAGAGGTGGTAGCTCTGAAAATGATAACACTGTAATACATTCACACATACATCTATCATCCAATAAATGTTAATTGAGGCCCATTACAGCATTGTGTTAGATTTTGAGGTTACAAATTGTTGACCCCATGTTGAACATGTTGACCCCATCAGTATAATCCGTTTGACATTACACAGTCATTTAAACATTAAAGTGTCAGTGGATATTTTAGTTGTAATTTTGATAAGTACTCTGAAGGAGAAAACAGTGGGTGTTGGGAAAGCAGTATTTGGTTGATTGATTATTAGAGAGGATCTGAGAACACTTACTTGAGGAAGGAACATTTGACTGGACTCAAAGAGATGAGTAGGAGTTAAGTAGGCAAGGAGGAAAAGAGGACACATGAAGGAGGAAGAATGTTCTAGAAACACACACACAGGTATATGTATATGCATATATCTTCCTTAGAAAAAAAAAAGACAGCTGCAACATGATTGAACTTATATACCCAATTACCAAAGCTTATTGTGCACCATAAAGATGGAGATAAAGGCTTTTTAAGCAGCATGGATAGAATCTTTGTAGTTTTTATGTATAGGCTGGTTCTTCTGACAACTTTGATTTTTCCTCTTTACCAATGTCATGGTCTTCTACACATACAATGCAATCATTATTATAAAATTATATTTTGACTCAAACTCTCAGGTAGGATGATTCAGCTGTGCGCCATCAACATAGCAGCATGAATGGCAGAGACTAGTCATTCCCAACAGTGAAGGGGCAACATAAAACTAATTTTAATATTATATAAAAGTACTTCTTGCCCTTGACTGCCTTTTTTTTTTAAAGAAAATAAACTTTAAAAGTTAGTTTTAGATATACAGAATTATTGCAAGGATAGTAAGAGAGTTCTCATATATGCCTCACCCAGTTTCCTCTATTATTGATGTCTTATATTGTATGGTACATCTATCATAACTAATGAACCAATATTGTTTCATTATTAGTAACTAAATCTATACTTTATTCAGATTTTCTAAGTTTTCATTTCATGTTCTTTTTCTGTCCCAGGACCCCGTCAGGATATGGTATGCGTAGTTGTCCTGTCTTCCCAGGCTGTCTATGGTTGTGACAGTTTCTGAGACTTCCACTGTTTTTGATGACCCAGGTAGTTTAGGCATTTTGTAGAATGCCTCTCAGTCTGAATTTGTCTGATGTTTTCCTCATGGTTTGACTGGGTTTAATGTGTTTTGGGGAGGAAGACCACAGAGGTTAAGTGTGATTGTCATCACATCGTATCGAGGGTACATGCCGTCCCTATGACTTATCACTGTGGATGTTAACCTTGATCATCTGGCTTGAGATACTATTTGTTAGGTTTCTTTATTATACAGTTACTCTTTTCTTCTCCTTGTCCATACAGTACTTTTTGGAAGAAACCATTTTGTGCAGCTCATTTTTTTTTATTTTAAGTTGTGGGGTACATGTGCAGCACGTGTAGGTTTGTTACATAGTTAAACGTGTGCCATGATGGTTTGCTGCACCTATCAACCCATCACCTAGGTATTAAACCCAACATGCATTAGTTATTTTTCCTAATGCTCTCCCTCCCCCCACCCCAACCTGATGGGTCCCAGTGTGTGTTGTTTCCCTCCCTGTGTCCATGTGTTCTCATTGTTCAGCTCCCACTTATAAGTGAGAACATGTGGTGTTTGGTTCTCTGTTCCTGCATTAGATTGCTGAGGATAATGGCTTCCGGCTCCATCCATGTCCCTGCAAAGGACATGATCTCCTTCCCTTTTATAGCTGCATAGTATTCCATGGTATATATGTACCACATTTTCTTTATCCGGTCTATCACTGGTAGGCATTTGATTTGATTCCATGCCTTTGCTATTGTGAATAGTGCTGCAGTGAACATACGCATACGTGTATCTTTGTAATAGAGTGATTTATATTTCACTGGGTATATACCCAGTAATGGGATTGCCAGATTGAATGGTATTTCTAGTGCTAGATCTTTGAATCGCTACACCATCTTCCTCAATGGTTGAACTAATTAATTTACGTTCCAACCAACAGTGTAAAAGTGTTCCTATTTCTTTGCAATCTCGTCAGCATCTGTTGTTTCTTGGCTTTTTAATAATCATCATTCTGACTGGTGTGAGATGGTATCTCATTGTGGTTTTGATTTGCGTTTCTCTAATGATCAGTGATGTTGAGCTTTTTTCATATGTTTGTTGGCCTCATGAATGTCTTTTTTTGAGAAGTGTCTGTTCATGTCCTCTGCCCACTTTTTAATAGGGTTGTTTGTTTTTTCTTGCAAATTTGTCTAATTTCCCTGTAGATTCTGGTTATTGGACCTTTGTCAGATGGATAGATTGCAAAAAATTTCCCTCACTTATTTGGTTGCGTGTTTTCTCTGGTGGTAGTTTCTTCTGCTGTGCAGAAGATGTTTAGTTTAATTAGATCTCATTTGTCAATTTTGGCTTGTTTTGCAATTGCTTTTGGCAGTTTTGTCATGAAATCTTTGCCTGTGCCTATATCCTGAATGGTATTTATTGCCTAGATTTTCTTCTAGGGGGCTCAAACTATAGTACAAGGCTTCAATAACCAAAACAGCATGGTACTGGTACAAATACAGACACATAGACCAAAGGAACAGAATAGAGAACTCAGAAATAAGACCGCACATCTACAATCATTTGATCTTCGAGGAACCTGACCAAAACAAGCAATGGGGAAAGGATTGCCTATTTAATAAATGGTGCTGAGAGAACTGGCTAGTCATATACAGAAAATTGAAACTGGACCCCTTACTTACACCTTATACAAAAATTAGCTCAAGATGGATTAAAGACTTAAATGGAGCTCATATTTAAGGAGTGAGAAGATATGCTCTACCTCTTTAAGGGTGGAGTAGCTCTATAAATTATTTGGAAGTGTCTATTCTCCTCCATTAACTTGTTTAGTCAACAAGTAGTGTCAGTCATCTAGAACTCATGAATATTTATGCTTTGGGTACAGTCCAATACTATTTTATTTTATAACTCATCTTGTTCCAGCTTTGGCCATTGGGAGCTTTTTCAGTTGGCTCCTATATCTCTTTGGCTTCTTACATATCATTGTAGGTTTTTTTTAAAGCCTTTTCTTACTTTCTGTCACTACAAGATAGTTCAGACTTATCTTCTGTATTTCTTGCCCCAGTTCTACGATCAGCCACTTCTCCAAGGAGCAATAATTTCCTTCAATGAAAACCAAGATATGGGCAGTTGGTGTACTTGTTGTTATTGGGTGTTGTTACTTCTAGATCCACTAAGCTGATAGTGCAAAAAGATGTATGTGTGTGTACCAACCTATATATCTACACACATATAAAAATACTTCAACTTGTAACCATCTGTATCTATCTTAGGCTAAACCTAAGTACTTACTGATGTCTCCAACTCTAACCTGCAACATCATGGAACATTCTAGCCTTCTCCTCTTACTCATCTGTCACTTCCTACACCAACAGTGAGAAACCTGGCTCCTACCACCTGCTATTTGTTTACTTAATTATTTAATTCCAGTATACTTGTATGGAAGTTTCAGAATTGTTAATCTGTACTCAGGTAAGAAACAACTTTATCAACTGGAGTATAGTGTTTATATACAGTTCCTTTGCCTTTATTCTGACAGAGTCCACTTACTCATTTTCCAAGTTACTTAGGTTAGCGCCTTATTTTTCTAAGTCTTTTAGTGAGTTTGTTTCATATATTTGTCATACATTTAAATTCTTTTGTAATATTTTGCATTCCATCCCAGTTTCCCCTGACCTCCTAAATTAACTTTTAAAGTTTGGATACATTGTGGTCTATTCGTTGTTCTGTAAAGCTTTATGGATTTTGACAAGTATTTAATGTGTCATATCACCATTATAGTAATACAGTTCCTGTGGAATAGAATAGTTTCTATTGCTGTAGCATAGAATAGTTTCTCTACTCTATAAAATATCCTGTGTTTCACTAATTCAACCCCTCCTTTGCACCTTGAACTCCTGACAACCCCTGGTCTGTTTAATACCTTTCTTTTGTCTCTTCTAGAATTTCACCTAATTGAAATCATACAATACGTAGCTTTTTCAGACTGGCCACTTTCACTTAGCAATATTCATGTAAGTTTCATCCTTATATTTTCATGGACTGATAGCTCATTTCTTTTTCATCACTGAATAATACTTTTATTTATCCACTCTGATGAAGGACCTCTTGATTGCTTCTAAATTTATGGCAATTATGAATGAAACTACTCTAAACATTTTTGTGCAGGTTTTCGTGTGCACGTGTATTTTCGAATTAGTTGGGTAAATATCTAGCAATTCAATTTCTACATCATTGTGATAATAACGTGTTTAGCTTCCTAAGAAACTGCCAACCTATCTTCCAAAATAGGTGTACCATTTTGCATTCCCACCAGCAATGAATGAGAGTTCTTGATGCTCCACATCCTTGTCAGCATTTGATTTTTGTCAGTGTTTTGGATTTTAACTATTGTAATAGATGTGTAGCAGTATTTGATTGTTTTAATTTGCAGTTCTTTTTTTTTTTTTTTTTTTTGAGATGGAGTCTCACTCTATTGCCCAGGCTGGAGTGCAGTGCCGCGATCTTGGCTCACGGCAACCTCCGCCTCCCAGGTTCAAGCAATTCTCTGCCTCAGCCTCCTGAGTAGGTGGGATTACAGGTGGCTGCCACCGCGCCCGGCTAATTTTTGTATTTTTAGTAGAGACGGGGTTTCACCATACTGGCCAGGCTGGTCTTGAACACCTGACCTTGTGATCTACCCATCCCGGCCTCCCAAAGTGCTGGGATTATCGGCATGAGCCACCGAGTCTGGCCTGCAATTTCTTAATGACAAAAAATATTGAGGATATTTTCACAAGGTTTTTTTTGCCAACTATATATTTTTAAAATTAATTTTTCTTTTTATTTTATTTTGTAACTTTTATTTTAGGTTTGGGGTACGTATGTACATTTGTTAATACAGGCAAATTTGTGTCACAGGTGTTTGGTGTACAGATCATCTTCTCACCCAGGTACTAAGCACAGTTCTTGATAGTTCTTTTTCCTGATCCTCTCGCTCCTTCCACTCTCTTCCCTCACATAGGCCCCAATGTCTCTTGTTCCCCTCTTTATGACCATTGGTTCTCATTATTTATCTCTCACTTAAAAGTGAGAACATGCAGTATTTGGTTTTCCATTTCTGCGTTAGTTTGCTAAGGATAATGTCCTCTAGCTCCATCCTTGTTCCTGTACAGAACATGCTGTCGTGTTTTTCTTTTTGTTTTTGTTGTTTGTTTGTTTTTTAATGGCTGCATAGTATTCCATGGTGTCTATGTACTTCATTTTTTTTTTTAATCCTGCCTACCATTGATGGGCATTTAGGTTGGTTCCATGTTTTTGCTATTGTGAATGGTGTTGCAATGAACATACATGTGTATGTGTCTTTATGGTAGAACAATTTATATTCCGCTGGGCATATACACAGTAATGGGATTACTGGGTTTAATGGTACTTCTCCTTTTAGGTCTTTGAGGAATTTCCACACTGCTTTCCACAATGGGTGAACTAATTCACACTCCCACCAGCAGTGTATGAGTGTTCCCTTTTCTCCATAACTTCCCCAGCATCTGTCTTCTTTTTTTTTTTTTTGAATTTTTAATAGTAGCCATTCTGACTGGTGTGAGATGGTATCTCATCATGGCTTTAATTTACATTTCTCTAATGATTAGTGATACTTAGCATTTTTTCATTTGTTGCCAACTGTATATATTCTTCAATGAGGTGTATGTCAGATTTTTTTGCCCATTTTAAAAGTGGGGTTTTGGGCTGGGCACAGTGGCTCACGCCTGTAATCCCAGCACTTTGAGAAGCCAAGGCAGGCAGATCACCTGAGGTCAGGAGTTCGAGACCATTCTGGCCAACATGGTGAAACCCCGTCTCTACTAAAAACACAAAAATTAGTCAGGCATGGTGTCGGACACTTGTAATCCCAGTTACTTGGGAGGCGGAGGCAGGAGAATCGCTGGAACCCGGGAGGCAGAGGTTGCCGTGAGCCGAGACTGAACCATTGCACTTCAGCCTGGGCAACAAGAACGAAACTCCGTCTCAAAATACATACATACATAAAATCGGCTTTTTGTTTTCTTTTTGTTGAGTTTGAGGAGTTTTTTCTTTGTATATTTCGATGACAAGTCTTTTATCAGCCATGTATTTCACAAATAATTTCTCCCAGTTTGTGGCTTATCTTTTTATTCTCTTAATTGTTTTTTTCAGAGTAGAAATTTAAATTTTAATGAAGTCCAACTTATTAATTTTTTTCTTCTGTAGATTGTGCTATTGGTGTTGTATATGCAAACTTATCACCAAATTCAATATCATATAGAATTTTTTCTGTTTTCTTCAAGAAGTAGTTTTGTAATTTTGCATTATATATTTAGATCAATGATTTGCTTTAAGTTTTGTTTAAGGTGTAAGGTTTGTGAATAAGTTTTTCTTTTTCCACATTGATGTCCAATTGCTTCAGCAACATTTTCTTTTTATGTATATCTTAAGGATGATCAATGCAATATTTTCTGAAAACATGACCTTTTTCCCATTTAATTGGCTCTTCTTCTTTGTCAAAGATCAGTTGACCTTATTTGTGTCGATCTATTTCTGGACTTGTTATTCTGTTTCACTGGTCCATCTGTCTATACTTTAACCTGTACCATACTACCTTTATTACTATAGCCTTTATGGTAAGTCTTGAAATGAAATAGTGCAAGTGCTCCACCTTCTTCAGAATTTTAGTTCTTCTTCAGTATTAAAGGCTATTCTAGGTCTTTTGCCTTTCTTTAAACATGTTAGAATCAATTGTCAATTTCTACAAAATAGATGATTGGGATTTGGATTTAGATTACTCTGAATCTGTTAAGTTGGGAAGAATTGACATTTTATCAATATTGAATAATATGAACATGTAACAATATTGAGCTTTCAATTTCTGACTATTATCTCTTCATCTTTTTAAGATCTTCTTTGATTTTTCATTGTTTTATAGTTTTTTACATATAGGCCTTGTACATACTTTGTTAATTTATATCTTTGTATTGAATGTACTATGGTAAATGGTATTGTTTTCTAAACTTTGAATTCCTATTATTCATTATGAGATGTAGGAAAGAAATTGACTGTTGTACATTGACGTTAGATCCTTTAACCTTGGCATCATTACTTATTAGTTCCAGTGGAGTTTTTTGTTGTTGTTAATTCGTTGGAATTATCTGCATAGATAATCATGCCATCTGTGAATAAAGATGTTTTATTTCTTCCTTCCCAATCTATATATCTTTTATTTTTTTTATTTTTTATTTTTTTGCCTTATTGCACTTGCTAGTATTTCTAGTATAATGTATTATAGGAGGAATGAGATAAGATATCTTAGACTTATCCTCATCTTCAGGGGAAAGTGTTTAGTTTTTCACCATTAAGGATAATGTTAGCTATTGGTTTTTAAAATTTCCTTTGTGAAATTGAGGAAATTTTTGTCTATTCTGAATTTGCTGAGTTTTTATCATAAATAGCAGTTGAATTTTGTCAAATACTTTTCCTGTGTCAATTAATATGATCATATGACTTTTCCCATTTTCACTCTTAATGTGACAGATTATACTGATTTATTTTCAAATGTTGAATTTGCCTTCAAACATGGAATAAATCCCATTTGTTCATGATGTATAATTTATTTGATGCATTGTTTGTTCTGTCTTGCTAATATTTTGTTGAGATTTTGTGCCAGTGCTCAGGAGAGATATTGGTCTCTAGTTTTACTTTCTTGTAATATCTTTATCTGATTTTGGTATTAGGATAATTCTAGACTCAGAATGAGTTAGGATGTGTTTCCTCTGCCTCTGTTTACTGAAAGAGATTGTAGAGAATTGGCACAATTTCTTTCTGAAAATTTGTTAGAAATAATCTTGCCACTATCTGAGCCAGATGATTTCTTTATTGGAAGGTAATTAGTAATTGAATCAATATATTTAATATATATGGAGACATTTAGGTTATTTATTTCTCCATGTGTGAGTTTTGGTAGTTTGTGTATTTCAAGGAATTGGTCCATTTCCTCCAAATTATCAAATTTGTGAGCGTAGAGTTGTTCATAATATTCCTTTATTATCCTTTTAATCTCCAAGAGACCAGTGTCATGGTGACTTCTTTTCATTTAAGATATTGGTAATTTATGTTTTCTGTCTCTCTTTTTTTTGCCAGTGTCTTACTCTGCCACCCAGGCTGGAGTGCAATGGTGTGATCTCTGCTCACTGCAACCTCTGCCTCTTGGGTTCAAGTGATTCTCATGTCTCAGCCTCCCGAGTAGCTGGTATTACAGGCATGCTCCAATACACTTGGCTAATTTTTTTGTATTTTTAGTAGAGATGAGGTTTCGCCATTTTGGCCAGGTTGGTTTTGAACTCCCAGCCTCAAGTGCTTTGCCTGCCTCGGCCTCCCGAAGTGCTGGGATTACAGGCGTGAGCCACCGTGCCCGGCTTCTTTTTCTTAATTAGCCTGAATAGAAGTTTATCAATTTTACTGATCTTTTAAAAGAACCAGTTTTTGTTTCACTGAGTTTCTTTATTATGTTTCTGTTTTCAATTTTATTGCCTTCTGCTCTAATTTCAGATGCTCCTTGACTTATGATAGGCTTGTGTCCCAATAAATCCATTGTAATTTGAAAATATTATAAATCAAAAATGCATGTAAAGCACCTGACCTACCGAACATTATTGGTTAGCCTAGCCTCCCTTAAATGTGCTCAGAACACATACATTAACCTATAGTTGAGCAAAATGATCTGGCAGCAAAACACACTATGGAGTATTGATGGTTTACCCTGAGGATCGCATAGCTGACTGAGAGCTGTGGCTTGCTGCTGCTGCCCAGCATTAATTGAGAGTATTGTCCCACATATTGCTAGCACAGGGGAAGATCTAAATTGCAAATTCAAAATACAGTTTCTACTGAATGCATGCATATTGCTTTTGCACCATTGTGAAGTCAAAATAATCATAAATGAAACCATCTTAAGTTGGGAACTGTCTGTATTATTCTTTCTCTTCTGCTTGCTTTAAGCTTATCTAGTTTTTTCTTCTCTAGTTTTCCAAGGCGGTGGCTTAGGTTGGTTTTTGATATTATATAATTTTCTTATATTAAGTAATATATTTACTTAATGCTATGAATTTTTCTCTAAGCACTGCTTTTCCTGCGTCCCACAAATTTTGATGTTCTATTTTTATTTTCATTTAGTTCAAAATAGTTTACAATTCCTTTTGAGGCTTTTTCTTTGACTCATACGTTCTTTAAAAGTGTGTTGTTTAATCTCTAAATATTTTGAAAATTTCCAGCTATCTTTCTGTTGATTTCTAATTTATTTCCACTTTTGGTGTGAGGCCTACTTTGTACAATTTCTATTCTTTTAAATGTGTTAAGGATGTTTTGTGACCCAGAATGTGGTCTATCTTGGTGTGTATTCCATCAGAGCTTGAGAAGAATGTGTATTCAGTTGTGGTTTGATGGAGTATTCTGTAAATATTAATTAGATCATGTTGATTAATCATACCGTTTAGGTCAACTATATCTGTATTAATTTTCTGCCTGCTCACACTAGCAATTACTGACAGGGGAATGGTGAAGTTTCTAAGTATAATAATGGTTTGGACTTGTCTATTTCCCCTTTTAGTTTCAACCATTTTGCTTCATGTGTTTTGATTCACTTTTGTTAGGTACACACATATATACACATATTTACCATTGTTATATCATCTTGAACAGTTGACCCCTGTATCATAATCTTTATCCTTGATACTTTTCCTTCTTTGGTAGTCTGCTTTGCATGAAATTAATATAACCACTTCAGCTTTATTTTTATGAATGTTAGCATGGTATATCTTTCTCCATTCCTTTACTTTTAACATATCAGAGTTATTATATTTAAAGTGGGCATTGTTATTAGAACAAATACCAAATAAAGTATTTTGCATGCTGGGCTTAAAACCTAGATGACAGGTTTAAAAATAAACCTATGTTAATAGGTGCAGCAAACCACCATGGCACTTGTATACATATGTAACAAAACTGCACATTCTGCACAGGTATCCTGGAACTTAAAGTAAAATAAAAAAGAAATAAATAAAAATAAATAAAAAATTAAAAATAAATTAGCTGGGTGTGGAGGCAGCCACCTGTAGTCCCAGCTACTCAGGAGGCTGAGGCAGGAGAATTAAAATAAATAAATAAATAAATAAATGGGGCTTGTTGTAGACAACGTATAGTTTGGTCTTACTTAAAATTCAATCTGACAACTTCCATCTTTTAACTGGTATATTTAAACAATTTATATTTAAAGCAAGTATTGATATATTTGAATAAAAATAAACCTATGTTTGTTAACTGTTTCATATTTGTTGTCAAAGGCTTCTTTTTGGTCTTTCGTAGTTTTATTTGAGCAATGTATGTAATACCATTTTATCTTTTCTCTTAGAGTATTAACTATACTTCTTTTTTTTTTTTTTGAGACAGAGTTTTGCTCTTGTTGCTCAGGTGGGAGTGCAATGGTGTGATCTTGGCTCACCGCAAACTCTGTCTCCTGGGTTCAAGCGATTCTCCTGCCTCAGCCTCCCAAGTAGCTGGAATTACAGGCATGTACCACCATGCCCGGCTAATTTTGTATTTTTAGTAGAGACTGAGTTTCTCCATGTTGGTAAGGCTGGTCTCAAACTCCTGACCCCAGGTGATCCACCGGCCTTGGCCTCCCAAAGTGCTGGGATTATAGGAGTGAGCCACCACGCCCAGCCTAACTATACTTCTTTAAAGAATTTTTGTACTGGTGCCCCTAAAGTTCACAGTATACATTTTTAACTATTCTAAATACACCTTCAAATAACACTATTTCTCTTTGCATGAAATATAAGAATATTATAACATAGTATTCTCAGTTCCTCCCTACTGTCCCTTGTGATGTAGCTGTCATTCATTTTGCTTACCTATATACTATAATCACCTATACATTGTTACTATTCTGATTTTAAACAGGCAGTTATTGTTTTTTTAAAGATTATATTTTATTTAGTCAAGTATATCTAAAATATCATTTCCACATGTAATCAATATGAAAAATTTTAATTATGATATGTTTTCTTATACTATGTGTTTGATATTCAATGAATTTTTTTATTATTATACTTTAAGTTCTAGGGTACATGTGCACAATGTGCAGATTTGTTACATATGTATACATGTGCCATGTTGGTGTGCTGCACCCATTAACTCGTCATTTAATGCTATCCCTCCCCCTTCCCCACTCCCCACAATAGGACCCGGTGTGTGATGTTCCCCTTCTTGTGTCCAAGTGATCTCATTGTTCAATTTCCACCTATGAGTGAGAACATGTGGTATTTGGTTTTCTGTTCTTGCGATAGTTTGATGAGAATGATGGTTTCCAGCTGCATCCATGTCCCTACAAAGGACACAAACTCATCCTTTTTTTATGGCTGCATAGTATTCCATGGTGTATATGTGCCACATTTTCTTAATCCAGTCTGTCACTGATGGACATTTGTGTTGATTCCAAATCTTTGCTATTGTGAATAGTGCTGCAATAAACATACATGTGCATATGTCTTTATAGCAGCATGACTTATAATCCTATTGTTTACATCAATTAAGAATTTGGAAAGAATTTAGAATCCTTTCTAAAATAAATTTCCTTTTATTTTACCTTAATTTACACGTTCTGTGATTATCTTCCATGATTTATGTAGATCCAAGTTTCTGACTTATATCACCTTCCTCTTGCTTGAAGCAACACCACCACAACACAAATGTTGCTTGAAGAACATTTTTTAACATACTCTGCAGGGCAAGTCTGCTGGTGATGAATTCTCTGAATTTTTGCGTGATTTTTTTTTTAATCTTCACTTTTGAAGGATAATTTCCCTGCATCTAGAATTCTAGATTGGTCACTTTTTTCAACATTTTATATATTTTACTTCACGTCCTTTATTAATGTGTGGTTTCTGAAGAGAAATCTGCTGTATTTCATCCTGTTCTCTATAGTTAGGTGTTTCCCTGCCCCGACTCTGGCTTTTTCAAGATTTTCTCCTTGTCTTTGGTTTTTTTTGCAGTTTGAATACAATATGCCTAGGTGTTGTTTCTTTTGTTTTTTGTAAGGAGTGGCATGTATTTATCTTCTTGATATTCTCTGAGCTTCCTGGATCTGTGGTTTGGTGTCTGTCATTAATTTCGAAAAGTTATCAGTCAACATTACCTCAAATATTTTCTCTTCTCCTTTCTTTTTTTTTCTTTATGGTATTCCAATTATGCATATGTTTGTTATACTTTTTGCTTTTTCATTCTTTTGATTCTTTACATTTCAGTTTGGGACGTTTCTGTTGACTTATCTTTCAGCTCACTGATTATACCATTTTTACATTTCTAGCATTTGCTTTTGATTCTTTCTTAAAATTTCTATCTTTCTGCTCATATTACCCATCTTTTATTGTGTGTTGTCTTCTTTTTCCATTAGAGCCCTTGAACTCTTAATCACAATTGTTTATCTCTCTCCTGACATTCCACATCCAATCCATCAGCATGTCTTATTGGCTTTACTTTCAAAATAAATTAAACTCAGGCACTTCTCACCACTTTTGAAATAACCCTAATACAAACCCCTGTTACCTCGTCAACTGCAATGACTTCCTAACTTATTTTGTAACTTTTGATCTTTGAGTTCTTCCAACAGCCAAGAGTTCTTCCAAAACTATAAACTCTATCATTGGCACTCCTCTGCTCTGTGGAAAGCAGTGGCTTCTCATCTCTTTTAGAGTACAATGCAAGCTCTCACCTTAGCTGGCATGGCCCTGTGGGATTGGCCTCCCTTGTCTTACTTTTCCCTTGTTCAGGCTGCTGTGACCTTCCCTGGTCTTTGGCTCTTGCTAGAAACCTTCGAGCCCATTTCCTTCCCAGTGTCAGCATTTGTGTGTTGCTCGTTTACCTTCCTCACTTCATTCTGGTTTCTACAGCACAGAGAGGTAGTCCCTGATTTAAACATCCTCTTCCCCTGCTTTCCACTTCGTTTTTTTCTCCTAGCACTTACCATTATCAGACATCATATGTTTATTTGTTTATTGTCTATCTTCCTCATAAAAATATGACGTTGTGAGGGTAGGGATTTGTCTTTTTGCCCCAGAGCAGTGCCTGACTCTCAATAACTTTGTTGTATTAAGTGAATGAATAAAATTAAAGCTGATTCAAAGTGAATGAGCATGTGTACATTTTACATAAGTGATACATGACATTCTTCCATTCCTTGGTGGCTCTTAACCATTCTCAGCCAGTTGTAGTACCTTTAAAAAATCATCATGAAGATGATTTTGAGAACTAATTTTGGCAGGAAATAGCAGTTTTAGTCTATCTGCTCCATGTGCAGAATAATAACCTATTTTACTACATCTGATATTTAAGCACTAGAGTCTATTAATAGGTAAATAATTTCCAAAAATAAAAGCATCAGGAGGAAAACAGGGAAATTATTTTTGAAATTATTTTTCAAAAATGTGTGCATTTTTGAAATCTCTAATAAGAAATGTTATAGCTGATAATTCCAGCAATTACAGAATCATGATTGTATCCATACTGGATCAATAGAGGCCCTGGCTTATATAATAATTTGCCCTCTAAGGATTCTAGAACCCCATATGTAAACACAGAACAGATTTATATTGATTGACAGTGCATGTAGGTTTCTACAGATCGTGCCAGTCAGTGTTTCCTAAGGCAGTTGTGCCATGGTAATTAAAATTATGGGCTCTGAAATCAGCCTGCCTGGGTTCAAACCCCATCTTCATGTGTCAGTTTCCTTGGCTATAGAAAGGAATACTAATAGCACCTACCTTACATTGTGGCTTTGAAAATTACATGGTGTAACTTAGTCAAGAGCTTAGATGAGCAATTGGGATCTGGCAAGTGCTCAATAAATGTTAGTTTATCATAATAATAATTATTATTATTACTGATTGCAAGCAAGACAAACTGCTTCTCACTTCAGCAGAAAAAGAAATTATTGAAGTAATTTTGGTTTGATCACAGATTTAATGTGAAGGATGAATAACCAGGCTCGGAAAACAGGTAGAAACCAAGAGGCAGTCAGCATGGCATAGCAGCCAGCACTTCATCAGTGTGATGCCTTGGGGGCAGCCTGGCAGGAGGCACTGCCTTCACTCCTGGACTGCAGATCCACCACAGGACAGCAGGCTGAATTGTCCTGTGTCCAGACTTCACAGTCGCAGGGGAACAGGCTGCATGCAGGTGGGGCCCAGGTCACCTACCTTCACCCTAGAGTCCGGAGCCACAGACAACAGTAATTGTCCTTATAGCTTTTGTGATGGAAAGCAAGTCCTGGCAACCACCAACTCAGGTACTGGGGAATTCGCCAAATGTAGGAAGGCAACTAAGATGCTGGGAAACCAAGAATTCACAAGTGAGTGTTACACCAATTAGTTAATTCATTACAGATTTCAATATTTTCCAAAAAACATCCTACAAAGAACAGCTCACTTTAATATACTCCAACAAATGATGAAATCTCTCCTTGGTCATCAGCTTTTCTAAATTTCTGTAACTTTAGGTGATTCTGAATTTCTTAGTGATTCTGAACTTCTAGAAGATTCTGAAACTGAAGAGTCTTACTTTGGGATGTATTCAAATCCTGACAGTCACATCAGTCCGTGCCCTTTTTCATTATGTAACATGAAACAGAAAGACCTTTCCAACTTACCTTGGGAACCTGCTCCTACAACAGGGTGTGTCATCCCATTTAATAAAGGAAGAGTTATATTTGCACTGTGACCCCTCATCTGAGGTCATCGGGACCGTGCTGTACTCCCTAGCTGCACTGTAAAGGGATAGACAACAACCTTGTCTCCCTCTCCCAGTCATTGTAATCTGTATCAGAGTGCATCATTAGATGAATGAAGACGGAAATGTTCCCATGGTCAGCAGGTGGGGAAGGCAGGACTTGCTCCTCCGAATCAATGAAACCTAGTTCATTCTAAGACTTGGGGAGAGCAACTTTGAGGAAATGGGGCCCCTAAACTTGCCATGTGGGAGAATTTGGGGGATGGTAATTCGGGCATCCTTTATCTACTAAATGTAATCTTCACTTTCCCACCCTCCAATTTTTCTCAGTTGGGCTTGAAATTGTTTTTGCTTGTTACACTTTATGGGAAAAGAAAGGGAAATCCTAATAAGGTCCATGCCAGCAAAACTCTAGAAGAAGAAACTAAGAATTTCAAATTGGCAGTTTGTTCATGAGAAAAGACGAGGTTAAAGGATTTTGTTAAACAGATGACCAAAATAATTACTGGAAACTTCTGCTTCTGGACAAGGTGGAGTAACAAAGGCTACATTTACCTTCCCACCAGAAAATATAATAAGCAAACAAAACCTGGACAAAACACTGGACATGACACTGCTGTCTTTAAACTCTGGACATCAATCAGTGCAGGATGGTATTTCATAAGAAAGGGAAAAAAATTGGGGTGAGCCTTCTGATTGCTTCCAGCCTAGAGAGAAGTTTCAGGCCACAGCAAGTTGGGAGGAACCTAGGTGTAAGTATATATATAGGGTAGAACATCATAGTTGCCAAATGAATGGCACAGGAAGGAAAAACTACAAGAACAGGGGAAGTAGAGCCATAAAACTAGAGTGGGGTCTAAGATTCACTATGGATGAAACGGGGTGTTAATTGGGTTTTCAAGGCCAATGCAAGAGGAGGCATAGAAAAAGAACAAGGTGGTGTTGGGAAGTATTATAAAAAGAGGCACAGGCTCATCCTTGTTTTATAAAAAACAAAGGCTTTTGGAGGGGATTTGTAAAGATAGGTTTGAAAAGTACTTTGAGACTATTTGTGGAAATTCATGAATCTTAGAGTTTGATTTTATTCAGGAGATCAGTAGCTTTTAAAATGTAAAATAAAACCAGTAAACTCTATCTAAAATAAGTTCTTCCCCTAATCCCAGCATAAAAAATACATATAAAAGCATAGCTGCTTTAGACAAAATGGGGGGTACGAGATGACCAGAAACCTCAACAGCACCACCTCTAGTAGCACCGTAGAACTGCCAAGAGTTTTCAGAGTATAGTTAATTCCTGCTGATGGCTAAGGCAGTCATTGTTGCAGAGAAGATTGAAGATAGGTGAGATCAGTTAATTGGGTTGGAGGGAAGACTGAAGATAGGCAAGAAGACAAATTAGGAACTGCTGCAATGATCTAGGCAAGAAAGAACCTATGAACTAGGAGGGAGGCTTAAAGACAGCAAGGAGGGGACTATAGGCAGGGACATGTAAGGAAATGCTCAGTGGGTTAAGGTGAGTTTGTAGATATGAAAGGAGAGAAGGAAAGAACATTAAGTAGCTTTAAGTGAACCAGATAATTTATAGTTCCTTGACCTGAAACATTTAGAGGCTGTGATAACACTAATAATAATAATAATCTGTAATTGCATGAATTACATAGTGTAATGATACATCATGATATAATGGTCTTACCAATGCTTTACAATCAATGACATTGTGGTACTGAGGCTTTGGAGGCAGACAGACCTTGATTCAAACCTCTGTGCTGCCCGTGGTATGACCTTGAGCATGGTAGTTAATCTGAACTTCTTTCTTTTCTGTTAAATGGGGGACAATGACAGTACTTACCTTATAGTATTTGAAGGGAGAGTGTTAGAATTGATACTGGGGAGTCTCTCCAGAGAAAGTTTTATTAGTTATTGTCTTTATTTAATTCTTAATTAATCAGCACTCCTGTTTTCTTTAACATGTTGAATTTAAAAGCTCAGTGTATTTCTTTGTCTTGCCTCTTAATACCTCATGAATTATTGAGAAACAAAAGAAAGTGATTATGCAAATGTTCAAAATATCTAATAATACATGAAAGTAGTCATGGGAAACTGGAGAGAAATAACTTTACTGATATTATACTAGTTTTTTTCTGGAAGCATAGCATATTAAGAAAAAAGCTCATTTCAACGAAAGAAAATGTAAAAATTAGAGTGCATTAGAAGCATAATCCAATGAATTCTATTCCTAATGAATACTCAGGCAGTATGTTAACTTTTTCTGAGATACAGTAGCCAAGCCAAAAAATTTAAAGAATGAAAAAAACAGATGATTAAACAAACTGAAGTAATTAGAGGTAGTCTTTGAAAATGCCTCATTAGGCATTTGACTCATTAGGACAGATCTTTTGATTTTAGGGCCAGGACATAATTGTTTAAGCAGTTGATGTGTCTTCAGCTCCTTTCACCTTGTCACAAGTTGTCCCCTATACCGCCTTTCTACCTAGCTTCCAAGTCCAGGCAGACTTTGAAGAGATTCCTTAGGGCTCACCTCCCCTAGAGAGTGCCCTCCGTACTATCTCTTTCCTTTTCCTCCTCATTCCTGTTGCCGGTGTTTATTGCTTTAATAAATTCCCCTAAGTTAATACCTCCTAGGTGGATTAGAATCATTCAAATCCACCTTGATTTCTGCTAAGTGGAAATTTTATACTCAGCCTTTCTAAATCCTTACAACAATGTGATGAGGATATTACAGTTGCTTTAACCCAAGGAGATGAAATTCAAACTGGTGGCATTTCACACTTACAGTGGGCTTGCAGGATGAAAGAGAGCTTGGTATCTTGATCCCTTATATAAAACAGGTGGGTCTTGTTAGAAAAATCCTTCAATCATTTTTAAGGTTAAAATTTTGAAAAGAGGTACAAAGAAATTTGCTTTGATGCAAATATTGTCTAGTCAGTTATGTAACTTGAGAGATAATGACAGTGTACACTAGCTATCCAGGGCACAATATCTCTGTTGTGCAATTGAATATACTGCTCAACCATTCTGGAAAATGGCATGCTCGTGTGTGAATGACAATGATCTTGTGTGTATGGCACTCCAAGCCAACATGTTGGTCACTGCAAGTAAACTTCTTGATCGTCAAGAGGCTGCCTGTTTAATATTTGCATGATCTAAACGAATTGTTTCTTTTGTTTTTTCCTCTGCTTTATGAACTGGTAGTTTGACCTTTTGGCTTTTTCCCTGAGAGTTAACAAAAGTTAGACAGTTGGGGGGTGAACTTAAGTAAAATCCATATCACTCTATGTTACTGGTCTACTAACAATTCAAGACAATGTCTTGGTAGGAAGCAAGGAATGAGTTTTAAATTTGATCTTTGAATTTCAATTATCCATGCCACTCCTGTGGTCCACCATTCTATATAATTAAGAATAAGCTGTATGTTCCATAGTGACACAACCTGTTGTTTCTGATTTGCAGTTTTCACTTAACCTGCGGTAAAACTGAAATAGAAGTCAGGTCATTTTTTTTTTTTTTTTTTTTACCTTCTTCCACTCAATTCTAGTTAAATATTTTTGAACTTCTATAAAATGTCTGTGCAATATTATCACCAATAATGTGTAAAATTACTACTCCCATGTAGAAGAGTATCCATTCTTTATTCAACCATACCCTTGGAATCCTATCACATGCAGTTGATCATATACTATGTATAATTTTCTAATTTTTTTTTTGTTTGTACACTTTGTAGGGACTTTGGAATTTGGAAAATATAGTACATTTTGGGTATATGTATTAGTCCATTTTCATACTGCTATAAAGAAATACCTGAGACTGGGTAATTTATAAAGAAAAACAGGCATAATGAACTCACAGTTCCACATGGCTGGGGAGGCCTCACAATCATGGCAGAAGGTGAAGGGGAAGCAAAGGCACGTCTTATATGGCAGCAGGCAAGAGAGCATGTGTAAGGGAACTGCCCTTTATGAAACCATCAGATCTCGTGAGACTTATTCACTATCATGAGAACAGCACAGGAAAAACGTGCCCCCATGATTCAATTACCTCCCACTGAGCCCCTCCCACAACATGTGGGGACTATGGGAACTACAATTCCAGATGAGATTTGGATGGGGACACAGCCAAAGCATATCAGTATATTAAAGAAAATATTTGTTAGTGCTAAGTGAATCTACTTTCACCTACTTGATTATTTGATGATTTTATAAATAGTCATCTCTTTCCTCATCTTTCCAATTGCATTTTGTTGTTCTAAAGCCCAAACCTGTGTGTCTTGTGTTCAACAACCTGAATCATACAGTTGTGAGATGTAAATGGGTGTGGTGGTTCCACTTACTTCTTCACATAGTACTACAACTAAGCCATCTAAGTAGTTTGCTCCTAAATTCCTCCAAGAAGGGAAATATCATGATTTGATTTAAGTGTGACATCCTTTCTTAGAGACGTTTTCTTTGTCTCCTTCTTCCCCAGTCACTTCCTCTCATCCACTGTGCTTTCGGCAGTTCATTCGTTCATTAACTCATTCAACGAACATTGAATAACTTTTGATCAATGTCTTCCTCCCTCCAAGCTGAAAACTTGATGGAGGGTAACATGATCTGTCTTTGTTTACTACTGCATCTTCCGTGAATATACATTGTAAGTATTGAACGGATTTTTACTAAATGAAGAAATACTTTGATGAAATATTTTTGATAACTGCCAATATCAGTTTCTGAATTGATTCTAAAATTCTTCTGCTGGAAAGTGGATTAGCTTTAGTATGACTGCTGAAGCCTTTTAAAGTGGGTGATAACACTACATTTTGTTTGCTTTATTAACCTAAGTGCTTTTCTTTGGAATCTTTTTAAAGGAAGATAAATTACATTTATGAAAGAAGCATATTATTTTTAAAGTACTTTATTTTTAAAAGGTAAAATGCTTGTGTAGTTATAATTTGGTAACTCTTGATTTCACCTTAGGAAAAACAATATCACCTTCTAACCATTTCTTTTTTAGTCAAATCACTTGCTTTTATTTCTTTCTGTAGATCTGCTATTGAAAGATTGTAATCACTGCTGCATCTTTCCTGTAAGACTTGATCACATTATTAATTTCTTTGTAAACTTGTAGAATAGGGGTATAAATAGTACTTGGGTAATACACTGACTAATACTGAAGAACCAGGCATTTTCTTACCCCAGCCCTCACACAAAGTAGGGAAATACAAGTTAAAACTCATCTCAAAACTCTGACCTCAGAATTTCCTGAGAAATCTGAACCGAGAAAGATTCTTTGCTTTTGACATTTTTTCCCTGGTTTCCACCGCAAGTCTCTTGCTCTTACATTTTTTTTTCTAGTGTTTCAAATAGAGGATGGTAGAGTCGTATAGAACAATCTCAGCATTGGAGAGGCTACTGGAGGTCAACTAGTGCAAATGCTTTCTGGATAATGGAATCCTTTGGGAACATCCCTTGAAAGTCTTCATCTAGCCTATTCTTGGAAACCCCCAGTGATCCCCCTCATCATCTCCTATGATGGGAGCTTCTATCTTTGTCATCAGCTCTGACTATTTCAAACTGCTTCCTTACATTGAGCTGTAACTAACTAAAAAGTTTCCACACCCTGCTTCTGTTTTAGCCTTTGGGCTCATAAAGAACAAGTTGAACCCGTCTTCTGCAGAACAACTCATGTACAGGAGATGCTCAGGTTTCCTCCATGTTTTCCTTTCTCTAGGCTAACCCTTCTTTGTTCCTCATTTGCTCACTATATGACCTGATTTCATGTCTCCTTACCCGTCTAGTTACTCTAACTTGAGTAGGCTTATTTTTCTTATAGTTTCAGGATCCAGCAATGAGTGTGATACATCAGGTATGCTCTGATGAGTTGAGAGTAGAGTGGACATATCATCTCCCTTACTTCAGATATTGTGATCTCATTGGCAAATCTGGCAATAAAAGTTGAAATGCCTGACCAAGGACAATGGCTGGTCAGGTGCCATTGTTCTCATCTTTTACTTTTAGATGTCCCTCAGTTTGTTAAGTTAGTACCTACATAGTGTCCTGAAACTTGTTCAATTTGTACCTGCATAATAGATTAAATTCAAAATCTCTGCTTAACTGAAAACAAAAGCAAACTTCTTTTCAGAGCCAGAATCTGGAATCATACTTAATAGAGAATGATCTTGTACAAGTTGGATCATCTCTTTAAGTAACGGTTTCTCAAACTTACAAGATTATTGTGAGAACTAAATTAGTTCTAAAGTGTTTCCATGTAAAGTGTATGTAAATGCTTAAAATATGTAGTAAGTTCTGAATGCATATTACTAATAATAATCTTTATTATAATGTTTACTATTTCATGAGAAATGCTTATTTTAATACTGAGCAAATAGGAAGAGTTCATGGCTTCTCTATGTTTTTGAAGTGTCATTTAATATATTATATATATATATTTATATGTATAAAACATATATATATATATTTCAGTTACACATTTGTCCAAATACGTTTACAAATTAAAACAAAACAAGACAAAGTTCTCACACTAGTTATTTGTTATAAAGTGATAGAACAAGTGATATGTTATAAAGAGCATTTATTTCTCATGTCTTTGGTATTAAAAATAGTTGTATTAACTTTGTATCAAAATGATTGCTTCCTTCATTTAAATCTAAGAATTATTGCTGTCTGATAAATATTGGAGAGATTAACTTTTTTGAAAATATAGAAGCTCTTTGTCTTTTTAAAATAGTTGTTTTTGGCAGATGTTAATACATTTCGGCAGCACAGTATGGCCTTTTTCAGGTTAAGGTGCTGAGCCCAAACCTCAAAGAATCACTGCAAAAAGATTGGATCCCCCCTCTTCACCCCATTTCATAATTTAGTTAGTGAGAACCACAGCTGGGTAAACCTTTGGGGGGAAATTATCAAATAAAACAAACTCTTTTTAGAAGTTTACAACTTTTATGTTAGGAAAAAACAAACACATTTGTGAAAAGCTTAAAATCCAGTAAACGACTTGAGGGACTTGTGGTAATCCTAGGGTGATGAGGAGCAGGTTAGTAGCAGTGAAGGACTTAGCACCCCAGGGGGCCAGAGGCTGTAATATACCTTACGAGCAAGTCATTCTTATTTAGTCTTTCCCATTAAGAAGTCTACTTGGACTAAATGCTTTTAAAAATGCCCTTTTAATTTACTATTAAAAGAATATTCCTAGCAGAAGTAGTCTTTGATGCTAAATCATATTTTAAGAATAACTAAAATTAGAATTTTGTTCTTTTTATAACACTCGTTACCTACACACATCCCTACCTGGTGTGTCAGAGTCAGTTTGTACGGGCTCACCAAAGCCTACTGTTCAATTTTCAGGAGTTTTGTAAGCCATTTGATGTCAGACAAGTGGCCTGAAGTTTGTTATGGTGGCAGTATTTACACCATGAAAATTGGCAACTGCTACAAATAGAAGTCTTTTTCTTCTTCTCTTGGAGAGCCACTTGTTAAACACTTACCAGCTCACCTGTGCTTGAAAGTATTTCTTCAAATAAAATGAAAGACGGTTAGCTTTGAAAATTTTTTGTATAAAAGTTTACATGGGAAAAAAATAAACTAATTGTTTTTTCTTCCCCCTGTGTTTTCAGGGATACGAAAAGACCGAAGAGGAGGGAGAATGTTGAAACACAAGCGCCAGAGAGATGATGGGGAGGGCAGGGGTGAAGTGGGGTCCGCTGGAGACATGAGAGCTGCCAACCTTTGGCCAAGCCCGCTCATGATCAAGCACTCTAAGAAGAACAGCCCGGCCTTGTCCCTGACGGCCGACCAGATGGTCAGTGCCTTGCTGGATGCTGAGCCCCCTATACTCTATTCCGAGTATGATCCTACCAGACCCTTCAGTGAAGCTTCGATGATGGGCTTACTGACCAACCTGGCAGACAGGGAGCTGGTTCACATGATCAACTGGGCAAAGAGGGTGCCAGGTAAGAATGCGAAGCTCAACTTTTAAGAGTCAATAGCTTTTCAAGAACTGGTTGTGATGTCATGGGAGAAATAGTGGGGAAAAAAGAAGCAATAACACGTTATGTAATAGGTTTCAAGGTTATAGGAGATGTGTTCATTTTCAGTATCAATACACTGTAATTTTTCTGGAGATTAGGAAATAATATTTTAAAATAAAAATCCAGAAGACTAAAATTTTTAAATTGACATAATTTATTTTTAACCCATCTTATTTACCAGAAAGATTTAGGGTGGACACTACATGATAAAACTATTTGATAGTATATGTTCACATTCGCAGAAACTTGTAACACTAAATGATCTACAAAAGTTCTTAATATTAATGACCTTTGTTCAAAACATCTCAATTATTAATAAAACAATGTTATCTTAAAAAGATTGTTAAGATTGGGTGTGGTGGCTCATGCCTGTAATCCTAGCACTTTTTGGGGCTGAGGTGGGAGGATTGCTTGAGCCCAGGAACTTGAGGCCAGCCAGGGCAATGTGGCGAAACCCTGTCTCTACAAAAAATTTTTAAAAATTACCTGGGTGCAGTGGCAGACACCTGTGGTCCCAGCTACTGGGGAGGCTGAGGTGAGAGGATGGCTTGAGTCCAGGAGGTTGGAGCTACAGTGAACCGTGTTTCTGTGGAGTGCCACTGCACCCCAGCCTGGGTGACAGAGCAAGACCATGTCTCAAAAAATAAACACCAAAAAAAAAAGTTAAGAAAGATCTTTATGGATTAAAGAGATAATAATAAGTTTACTTACTGAATGCCAATTATTTATCCAACCTGGTGTATGCTTAGTATTTTAGCAGAAAGAGAAAGGCAGTGGAAAAATAAATTAAGGTATCATCCCTGAAAGAAACTTTTAGAAGGACGCAGTGGCTGAAGTGATATCTTGTTCCTTCAGCTGATTCTCTCAGAACTGGTGTTATAGTAAAATTGGACTGTTACTCCTGTTGTTCAGGGAGAAGAACTCAAGTCTGTATGGAAACAAGACTAGAAAATGGCTTTCTCCCTGCCCCAGTGTATCCATTCAGGAGCTAATGTAGATGAACCAAGGCAAGAGGAAGTTAAATTTTTTTCTGGGCTTATAGACTCAATGAGTGATAGATTTAGTTGGAGTTTTTCTCATTTGGTTTCTTTTAATAGATGAAATTAATTGTTTCCTACGAAGCATGAAATGTTTAACATGAAACTAAAAAATGTGGAGTTTGTACTTGCATTTCAAGGGTCACTGCTGTGTTACAGGCCAAGTGAACTTATGTCTGGCCTTAGAGAATCTTACATGTATTTGCATCTATCAGCATATAAACATGTGGGCTGTAGAATAAGAAGCCAGCAGTACCAGAACCCAGCCTTGTTAGAGGCCACCATTTTGGTGGTTTGGGTGGTTATTAGGTTACATGGAAGCATGGAGAATAATAGGCAAATGTAGGTTTTCAATGTCAGTCGAACTGGCAAACAAAAATTCCTGATCATCTTCAGAATGAAAAGTTTTCTTGAGTACCTACATATTTTGGCATTTTTATATGAAGCAGATACATTATAAGTTAATTGTTGGAATATAAATGTAATGTGGCTGTAAGTTTTTTCTTTATATTTGTTATTGCCTTGTTCTTATATTTTAGGGAAAGAGAAACAAACAAAGAAACTAATGGTCATATATTTGAGAGCCAACTCTTGGTTGCTATTCAGTTTTATTTTCCCTCATGAAATCTTGGTAATGTTAGCTCTGGAGTACTGCTGAACTGAAGTATAGACATTTTCTTACATATCAGTAGATTCTCGTCATGGCATTTTTATAATAATAAACTATCGAAGAGCATTAGTAACAACTGGAATCAAGCTCAAATACATTACCAGTGGTTGAAGAATTCACATCAATAATCTTCTGAATTTAGGAATAAAATGGAGAAGTCAAGGAAAGGAAAATATTATACACAGGCTAGCAATTGTTAAAATATAATTATTAAAGCCAGAGTTAGACAAACTTATGGCAATAAGATATGTAATAAAACCACTCTATAACTTCATCATGTTAGTTTAAAAGACCTGCATGATTCCAAAATCCTTAGACCAATAAACTATGTCTTCTTACTGGATAATTAAAAAAAATTATAAAGGCAAAATGAAATTATATATGTGTGTGTTTGTGTGTGTTCCATGGGAATACAGCTGTTGTAAATCAAAGGCCTACTTGTCTGACCAAGCAGAATAAAAATAGTCATTGATTTTAAAGAGATGAAAAATGAGGGAAGAAAAAAGTCTTCTGCAAAAGTTCTACAGATGGTTGTCAAGCTTTTCAGAAAAATACACAAAGCAACATTTTGAAAAGGATTTATATCTTTTATATATTCAAATACCATCTGTTATTTAAAAAATATAGCCCACACTGAAAATCTAATATAGACAATATAACGTTTATGAGATAATAGCTTGAGAATTACAATGATAATAGTAATTTTTAAAAAGAGAATATAGGCTAGGCACAGTGGCTCACACCTGTAATCCCAGGAGGCGTGGGTGGGTGAATTACCTAAGGTTAGGAGTTCAAGACCAGCCTGGCTTTTAAAATGGCAAAACCTGTCTCTACAAAAAAATATAAAAATTAGGTGGGCTTGGTGGCACACATCTGTAGTCCCAGGTACTTGGGATGTTGAGGTGGGAGAATTGCTTGAACCTGGGAGGCAGAGACTGCAGTGAGCCGAGATCCCACAACTGCACTCCAGCCTGGGCAACAACGAGACTCTGTCTCTAAATAAATAAATAAAGAAGGAAATAGTAAACATCATTAGTAAGAAGAATAGCAAACAGTTCAGTTCTGGAAATACCCAGAATTAGCTATATGATACAAAAACCCTCATGGATCATTTGGATAATCCTCAGAATATCTGTCAATATAACAAAAACTATGAATTGACTTCATTTTGAATGATGAATTTTTAACAAAAATAGTCCATACTTTGGGCTATCTTAATAGTTCTAGAAGTGCTTTCTTCTTCTTCTTTTTAATTAACAGAATATTATCAAACTTTTCAAATGTTGATGATTATAAATTGAATTTTCCTTTTCATTAATACCTGGGGCTTATTTTTTGACTTGATACATTTCTCTACTCAGAATTAAGATGTGCAGAGCTTTAGGATAAAATGCATCATAAAAGTGTGAGAGTCAAGTTCCAATCTGTAAAGTACTTCTAGTAGACCCGGATAAAGATGACCTTAAGAAATGATTTTTTTTTCTCTTTGCAGTTTAAAAACAACAGTAGCAATAAGAATGATAAAACCTACAAAGCCAGCTCTGATAAAAGATGCTTTTTTATAACACAATCTACTTTTTGATATTTATCTATAGAGAAGATTTTCTCCTTATTGTTTGCTGAAATTTGTTTATCTTTAATAGGAATTTTATAGCCTTATCCCTGGGTAGAAATTCAGTTTTTTAAAAAGTAGATTACTAAATCTTAATTTGCTATTATTCTACACATGGTAAAACTAGTCAATAACTGTAATATCATTGAGCTGAAGGTTAAAAAGGAAAAAATATGACTGACTGAAAGAGTGGTTGTATTTTTGATTTCAGCATCACACTCAATTGCATCATTCAGTGGTTCATTCTTAGTTTTGGTGTTAATGAAATACATCTGAGATTTTTTTCCCCAGAAGCTTGAATCGTGTCACCACAGTGTCCTTTTGATTTATTAAAAGTTAAGCCTTTTCCAAAATTCACCATAATTTTACATGTCTCAAAAGCAATGTTATACTTCAAGTTTGTGTTATAATTCTACATATTTTATGAAGATTTTGATAGATGTCTAGCCCTGAGTTTTTTATTGCCTGTTAAATACTTATAACCAAAAGTGTGACAGCCTCATGAGCTGCTGCTGGGCACAGATCTGAGAGAGTACACTGAGAGTGTTGGCCCAGGAAGAGGAAGAGAGGACAAGGGGCAGTTCAGTGGCAGCTTGGCTTTGTGTGAAACATGCCACCTTAACCACTTCCTCATTCTTTTAGTGGCAAACTAGGTGACCTTCTCCTTCCTCTTTCCTGCCGAGTCCCCCTCTACTCAACACTCTAGAAGGCCCCTCTTCCTCCTCAGTCCTGACTCCCTGTCATTGACTTCAGGTGGCCTCCTTGCTCCGTTTTGGCCCCAGGGGTAGACAATCTACTCTTTCTGGACATGCCTCCCAGCAGCCCCAAGTTCAGGTTTCTTGGCAGTTTCTATGTTGTCTGGAGGATGCATGGTTGTGTGAGTTATTCCAGGGCTCAAGGCCCGTTCTGTGTCTGTGTTCCCCAGGAATCCAGGAATTTGCTTCTCTGCCTCTCATCCTCATCCTCATCATTAAAATTAGCAGATTTGAGCTCAGGAAATGCTTGAATCAATGAATAAATGAACAAATGACAGGTTATTTTTGAAAGTCTTGAGTTTCAGAAGTCTCTGAGCCCTGTTACAGCTCAATTTTCCCATAAACTAGAGCTGCTCTCTAAGGCTGTGACATTTCTCCTTTTTCTTCTCCTCAAAATCTACCTGTTGTTCTGATATCTCCCGGACAGTCACCTTAGTGAGACTCCATTCCATTTCCAACCTCTCTTTTGTAAGGGACAGAGAAATAGCTAGAGGAATATGGAGCCATGCACTCTGAGGACTTTAGCAGGCTTCAACTGTCTATTTACAAGTGAGTTTCACTTAGTGAATGAAATTGGAAACTTAAAGTGGGTAGGGATGAGGGTTCTGGGAGAGGATGTAACACCTCAATCTGGGAATTGGGAGCATCTTCAAAGGCACACACTCAATTCTGGGAGGTCCCTGTAGATTCCAGAGATTTAGGAGGGCTTCCCAGGACTCTGCTTCCCAACCTGTCATTGGACCAGTAGACCCTGCTGTCAGGCTGTTGTGGTGTCCAGCAGCATGCTTTGGCAAGGTAATGAAAGATAACATGACATGGACGTATGGGAGACATCCTGGAGAGATGACAGAAGCCTCTGTTTAAGGACAAGATTTGCCATTTAGATTTTGCACCCACTGTATAATAAGAGCCTTAGGATTGGGCTGGAATCGCCCTAGCAGGCATGATAGCAACCCCTCTGGACTGGCAATATGCAGCTTTTTTGCAAGTGTTCCATGTCCAAGTCACCCCACCCAGCTTTCTACTGCTCCTGTGGAAGCTCTGGTGAAACTCAAGGAAAGCAGCTGTTGTTGACTGGATTTTTCTTTCACATGAAACTTTGAAGCCTCATAGATGCTTATTGGCCTAGATGCTATTAAACCTTAAAAAATCCTTTTTTCATCTTGACAGTATTTGAGAAACATGTCAGGGGCATTTTGCCCACCCTCCTCCAGGTTCTGTGTCATTGGGTGATATGGTTTTCCTGTGTCCCCACCCAAATTTCATCTTGAATTCCCATCTGTTGTGGGAGGGATCTGTGGTAGGTAATTGAATCGTGGGGGCAGTCTTTCCTGTGTTCCTGTGATAGTGAGTAAGTCTCAAGAGATCTGATGGTTTGAAAAAGGGGAGTTTTTCTGCACAAGCTCTTCTTCTCTTGGCTGCCTCCATGTGAGATGTGCCTTCCACCTTCGGCCATGATTGTGAGGCTTCCCCAGCCACATGGAACTGTATGTCCATTAAACCTCTTTCTTTTGTAAATTGCCTGGCCTGGGATATGTCTTTATGAGCAATGTGAAAACAGGCTAATACAGTGAGTCTCGGTCAGGTAGTGTTTATGTTGAACATGGTGGACTCGTGGTGCTTGGTGTCCCCAGGGCACCCTGTGGGGAAGGTTGGCCTGTGGCTTTGCTACTTCCAGGGGGTTTGACATGGAGAATGTGTGTTTTAAGTAATAGATATATTATGATTGAAGTGTGTTACAGGCTGAATTGCATCTCCTCAAAAAGGCATGTTAAAGCCCTAACCCCCAGTATCTCAGAATCCGACCTTCTTTGGAAATAGTGCCTTTATATAGGTAATCAAGTTCAAGTGAGGTCATTAGCACCAGCCCTAATCCAGTAAGGACCGGCATTCTAATGAAAGTGGAAATTTAGACACAGAAATAGACATGCACAGAGGAAGATGACATGAAGAGACACAGGGAGAGGACAGTCATGTGACTGGAGTGCTGGGTCTGCAAGCTGAGGAATGCCAAGGTTTACTGGCCAACATTGGAAACTAGAAGGGGCCAGAGTGGATCTCCCCTGAAACCTTGAGAGAGAGCATGGCCTTGATTTCAGATATCTAGCCTCCAGAACTGTGAGGCATACATTTCTGTTGTTTTTGAAGCCACCTAGTTTTTGATACTTTGTATGGGAGCCCTTGGAAATTAATACAAAGTGTATTAAAAATAGAATTTTCTTCTATTGTATTTTTGAAGCAAAAGAAATAAGGAGCTATTGATTTAAGGAAGAAGGTTTAGCTCATCTAGTAGAGACTTGGCTAATCATTTACTCTCATGTATTTCTTTTCTGGCCACCCAAGTGGTTCACTGAACTGGCTTAGAAGTTGATTTATAATTGTAAGAGTTTCACGCATCAGAAGTTGATTTATAATTGTAACAGTTTCATGCATCTACCTCATAAATACCTTGTAAAAGATTTTAACCTTCAGAATAATGTTTTCCTCTGGTACTTTAGTAGTTTATCCTTTTTTTTGCATCTTTGATGCATTTGAATTCATTCTGGTATGCTATGTGAGGTGGGGCTCCAACATGGTTTTCATACAGATGACTCCACCATTGTTTCAATTTCATTTGTTGAACAGCCTCCTACAGAAGTATTTTTCAGACTTCTTTTATACTTGACTTCCAAGTTTGCTATTGGTTAAGAGCTTCCAAGTAGGGGGAAAGATATGACCCATTGGCCTACTTGTTGGATTATTTTTTCCAATTCTGAAATCAAAAATTTAAAAAAACTTATTTATTCAAAATTATAGTTTCACTTAATTTATATTAACTGCATAGATAGTGTGATTCATGTGTCCTGCTTGGACGTATTTAGTAACTTTTAATTAATCTTAGAAATAAAAGATAGAAATCCATGAGACTTGAGACATTTAAATAAGACCAGTACTGATAGGTAATCCGGTGAAGTACCATTTGTTTGTAATAGGACATCAAAATTGTTCCCCAAGAGTAAAGGATGTTCCATTCTCACTTTTCCCATCTGTCCTCCCAAATTCTTTCATTCTTCCTACCGCTTTGAACCAACTTGAAAAGTTAGTCCACTCAGAGCCTCAGCTGTTAACTTTTAGCCTCTGCAAACAAACTAGCTGTTTCCCTCTTTGTCCCTTTACCATCAAACTCAGTTGCTTCTCCTACTCCTCTCCCTTCTGCCAGGGTCTCCATCCTTGTTCCTTATTCGACAGTGGAATCATCTTTGTGCCTGACTCCTCTTTACTGTGTACCACTGGCTCCTCCTCTTCACCATCTCTAAATTTATGCTTCTTTCCTGTTCCACTGTCACCAGCTTGGTCTACATCCTACTTTATCATTTGGATTTAGGTCCCACCCTAATCTGGTATGACTTCATCTTAACTTGATTACATCTGCAAAGACCCGATCTCCAAATACAATCACAAGTAAAGGTTCAGGTGGACGTGAATATTAGAAGAGACAACACTTCAATTAACAGTTTGGCATTAGGACTGTATTATTTAGCTTAGTAATTGCTTTAACAGGTAAATAATAGTATCCCCTAAAGTTTAAAATGCAGAATCAGATTATGCCTCAGGGTACCTAACCCCTAGGTTAACTTTTCTTCAACAGAGTCTTGGGAAAGACCTTTGTAAAAAGGCTGGTGACCATTTTATTTGATTTCTACTTTCCAATATTATCTGCTTAAGTCAGACAATCTCCTTGGCCCACCCTTTTCCCTGCCATTCTCCCCTTCACATAATGTCTTAATTTTATTTTTCCCTTGTTTTATTCCCTGAACTCCCTTCTCTCTATTCGGATTCTCTACTCATTTTTTCCCCTAATGAGACATCTGACTTCCTACCTCCTTTCTGAAACTTCAAACTGCTTAGCAAATACAATTTTGAATTGAGTTTGCTGTTACAGAACAACTAGTCCTTGGTCCAGAGTATCTTGCAGGACTGAATCCACTGGGGTCTAAGACACAATAATAACTCTTAATTATTTTCTTCTTTCTTTCATGATATATTTGTTGCTGGATGATGAGTTTATATTATGGTTGAATTTCCTTTTTGAAATGAAAAGGTGAATAGTCTTTATTGGCTGGGTATCTATTTTTATCCAGAAGACTTTGCAAATGAGAAGTATTTCTACAATCTGAGTTTAATTTGCTTAAGCCGTGAACTTGTTCTTTAAAAGTTGTATATGTGCAAAATAAATTTAAATTAAATAAATCATATTTTAATGTAGTCAGGGTAGCATTCATTTAAATAAAACCTATGACAAATAACCACGTGAAGTTACCACTTCTTTAACAAAACAAGTGTTCTCCTTTTTTATTGAAATATTATTTTTCACAAATTGAGATTCCTTAATGTGATGGCCACTTGGGCTGACTATAGTATAGCTGTGTTCTTAGAATGACCCTGAAACCATGTGGCTTCTCCAAGATACATGTGACTGACTTTCTGAGGTGACTGCATTGAATCCTTCTGGCTTAATTTATTCTGCATCCAGATCCCTGGAAGCCATTTATCCCCCACAGTGGTGTATATTTAGACCCATTGTGTGCTAACCTCTCTCTGTCCCTAAGTATCAACATAGCTAAGCCAAAGTTCCAACTTTACTGCCTACAAGGGAGGTTACATCTTAGTGATGAAAGAGGTTAATTTTCTTTAGGAGTTGAAGACCAGAGAACTGCAAAAAGGGGAGAAAATAGGTGTGGCCTCTAATTAGAGCTGAGTGAGTGAGAGAATAGAAAACAGTGAGGACCGGCCGGGCGCGGTGGCTCACGCCTGTAATCCCAGCACTTTGGGAGGCAGAGGCGGGCGGATCACAAGGTCAAGAGATCAAGATCATCCTGGCCAACACGGTGAAACTCCGTCTCTACTAAAAATACAAAAAATTAGCCAGGCGTGGTGGCAGGCGCCTGTAGTCCCAGCTACTCGGGAGGCTGAGGCAGGAGAATGGCGTGAACCCGGGAGGCGGAGCTTGCAGTGAGCTGAGATGGCGCCACCGCACTCCAGCCTGGGCGACAGAGTGAGACTCCGTCCTAAAAAAAAAAAAAAAAAAAAAAAAAAAAAGAATACAGTGAGGACCTTGGAGGGAATCTTACAGTGGAGCAGAATTAAAAGAGAAGAATTCACCTGTTTCCTATATAACTCCCTAGAGAAAGCTCACTGAATATATTTGAAATTTGTTTCATACCACTTTTATGTTATTGCCTTCTTTCACAGGAACCAGAGAGCTCTAACCTGTAGATTTGCATGGTTGTCTTTACTTTAGACTACAGTCTAAACTGACTGTTTATTTTTGGCACAATTATTACTTCTCTCCTCTTACCCCACCCTTTCTTAATTACCCCCATTAGGCATTTTTCTTGCTAGCGTGAACTAAATCCCCTGTCTCAAGAACATGGTTGTCTCAAGAACATGGTTGCACATTGAAATAGAATGTTAATTCATGACGAAATTAACTATTCCTGATTGGGAACCCCTAGTTCCAGGGAATCTTAGGGTTTCAATTCTGTTGCCTTGGTTACTAAACTGGTCCATGCAGTTTACTCAACTTCGAATGGGTACTTCTAAGGATCATTCTCCCTTGTAAGTAAATTGCTTGACGTGTTAAAATCTAAGTTCTGTTTTAAAATTCTTGAGACAAATTCACCATGATTTAGTTTTAAAAACAAGTGGCCTTGTCCTTTTAGTCTAGGATTCATCACTTAGCTGCATCTAGCAGAGCCCCTAATACAATAGTAGGAAAAAGCAGAAGTGTGATTGCTAAATGAAGGGGAAATGTAATAAAACGATGGAAGTACCCTTTTCTTAGGGGGAATTAAAGTTTCTTTTTGTAGTGTTACATGTATTCATTATGTGACTTTCATAAATACAGATCCCAATAAAACGGTGGGCAGTTCCCTCTCTGGAGGTGTTAAAAGTGTCTCTTCATAGAATAACATGGCACATCATAACATTTGGTTCTTTTTACCTGGTCAAGATGTTTGCTTATGGCATTTGAAATGCATATTTTAAAACTAGGTAGATGAATGGTTTAAATATAAAAATTCATTCAAGGCCCTGAGCTATAGAAGAATTTCTTCCAAAACATGCATTCAAGTTCTATCTGTCAGCGTTTTTCTTTTTGCATCAATAAGGCAGAATGGAATACAGTCAGGTTTGGTTTTTTCTTTATTGCTGTCTACAATTCAGAGATATAGCCTGAAAAATATGTTGTCTCTTCCCAAGTAGATCTTGTAACTCCCTGAACCGCGATCCAGACCAATGCTGCCTTTTCACTGGGTCTGTGGAAGTGGGAGGGTCCACTGAACCTGGTTAGGAGAGGTTTCAAATTAAAAAGATTCACAAATATGTAGATGTATAATCAAATAAAATCAAATAGTCAATTGGTATCTAACATATACATGTCAAAACACGTAGCCCCAATCTCGTAAAATCAGAGAGATCTACCTAAATAGATTTGTTTGCCTAACAAATAGCAAGACCACTTTGACGGAATCTTTAGCATGACAGTGATTGTCAAAATGGGTAAATGGTTATTATTGCCCAGTTAAGTAATTTTTTATTTGCTTTGCCTTGATTACTTTTAATAAACTAAACTTCACATATCACAGAAGCGGTATTTTTTAAAAAGAGGGTATATTCTAGAGCTAGATAGTGGTGTTGGTTGTGCAACAGTGTGAATGTACTTACTACCATTAAACTGTATACATAAAAAGGGTTGAAATGGTAAATCTTATGTTATATACATTTTACCAAAATGAAGTTACATGACTTTTCGTAGCATATATAAAAAAGAAACAGACATTTCATAGCAAAAATAGAATAAAAATAATATTAAATTCATAGGGGATTTCTCTTATCTAAAACTTTAGATTTGATTCTTGGATAAGAATATAAACACATTGCAAGAAGATAAATCAATAAGCCAATGAAGTAAGGTAGAATAAATAAATAGAAATAGGTGATACTTGTGGCTCTGACAGCATCTGATAATAATAGTACAAACAGTTTCATTTCATTTAACAGTTCTTTGATGAACTCCTGTGTGCTAGGAACTGTTATTTTAAAAAAATATTTAATTTTTATTTTAGATTCATGGGTACATGTGCAAGTTTTTTATATAGGCAAACTCGTGACTTGGGGCTTGGCGTACAGATTATTTGTCACCCAGGTACTAAGCATAGTACCCAACAGTATTTTTTTTCTGAACCTCTCCTCCTCTCACCCTCCCTGATATAGGCCCCAGGGTCTGTTGCTCCCCTCTTTTTGCCCATGTGTTCTCATTATTTAGCTCCCACTTCTAAGTGAGAATATGCATTATCAGGTTTTCTGCTTCTGTGTTAGTTTGCTAAGGATAATGGTCTCCAATTCTATCCATGTTTCTGCAAAGGACATGATCTCTTTCTTTCTCTTTATGGCTGCAGAGTATTCCATGGTGTATATGTACCACGTTTTCTTCCTCCAGTCTACCATTGGTGGACATTTACGTTGCTTCCATGTCATTACTATTGTGAATAGTGCTGTAGTGAACATACACGTGCATGTGTCTTTATGGTAGAATGATATATAATCCTTTGAGTATGTACCCAGTAGTGGGATTCCTTGGTTGAATGGTACTTCTGTTTTTAGTTCTTTGAGTTCTGTGTGTGAAAATACACCAGAGAGCAAAATTGACCAAATCTCTGCCTTCATGGAACTTTCATTCTACTGCACCAGTTATTTCATGAGGAATATGAATACTGTTATTAATATCTGCCCATTTCACACATGAAGGAGCAGAAATGGAGCAGAGTTTACTAATTTATCTGTTGCAGATAGCAGCTAATTGTGTGCCAGGTGCTGTTTCAAGCATTTTACCCCTATTAACTCAACCGAGTGCTTTTATTTTCCCCATTTTATTGCCAACTTATGGATGACACCACTGAGGTAGAGAAAGGTTAATAACAGAATAGTTTAGTATTAGGGAAACAATTTGAATTCTAGGACATTTTTATTGAAACTCTTAGCATAGGCTAAAGAAGTGACTGTGCATGTTTAAAGAGTTGTATCATTTTATCATTATTTGGCTCTTTTCCAAAAAAAAAAAAAAAAAAACCTTTCTCCTTTCTCTGTCTTCCATGTGACAAATACATGTCTGTATATTACAGCCATTGAAGGACACAGCTTTTGCCATAGGGCAACCCAGTCCCCTAGTAAGATTCAAAAATATTCGCTATTATCATTGTTGGTGGTTTTGAGGATTTCAATATAATTAATTTGAGCCTAAGTTTTTAAGACTGTTACGTAGCTGAACAGAAAATCATGAGAGAACCTGGAATTTTGCAAAACTGGGATAGAAACCAGTTTCTAAAAAGCATTTTAAACATTCAGCTTGTGTATTTCTTTTTACATGTGTTTTGTGATCTGCCTTCATGCTTTCATGCCTTTATTTTCTAACAATCTTATTACAACTAACCAAAAGTGATTAAAATTTGATTGTTTTGTTTTTACATGTTGTTACAATTAAGAAAAAAAAATTCTAGCTATTGACCCCTGCCAGTTTTGGGAGTTAATATTAACTAGATTTGGGGCTACATTTAAATGCTTTAAGTTATCCTACAAGCTTAAAGTATTTATACATGCAAATACTTAAATGAATTAGGTACAAGAATACAGAGGTAAGAAATAGAATCTATTATAGAATAAATCCTATTTCAAATGTGACTGTTTTAGGATTTGAATCAACCACATATTACAGAAAACCTCAAGATAAAGCCTTGGCATAACCAAGACACAGTTTATTTTTTCCCTTACATAAAATTAATCTAGACATATTTTACCAGTGGTATGGCAACTCCACAGTCAAAGGGACCCAAGCCCATCTGACCTTCGGTTCCCTTATCCTGGCACAGGCTTCCATTCTCAAGGTGGACTCCTGGCCTAATGGGGCTACTGGAGCTTCAGCCATCACACTCTGTGCTTCCTGTTATATCCACTGGTCAGAACTTTAGATACATCTGTCTAAAAGGAATGCTGGAAATACAGTCTTTAAGCTGTGCACATTGTACCTGGAATAAATGAGTTCTTTTAATAAAAAGAGTTGAATGGATATTTGGTGGGCAAAGAGCAGTCTCTGCTACAATAATAAACTTCATAATTTTAGAATGAGGTATCCTGTTTAATGAATATTTTGACTTGGTGAGTGTCAACTTATACCATAGATAGATTATAAATTTGAAAAGGAATTAGAACACAGTAATATAAAATTCACACTAAGGCTCTTTTGGGGAAAAAAAAATCTCTACCATTTATTGAGTGTTTATTATCTTCACAACATCCCTATGAGTTAGGGACTATTTTTGTGGGCATTTTGCAGATAAAGAAACAGAGGCATCGAGATGATAAGTAGCTTGACTAAAGAGAGGTGGAGCTCTGGGCAGTGTGGTTCCTGTGCGCCCATACGGCCATTGCACAATGCTGCTTCATCTTGTAATTCAGAAGGTGTTCCAGGATGTGGCAGCTGGTCATTGTGAATTTCATTGTTATCTTGTGGCTTTGTGAAAAGTTCTGGCCATTCAAACAATTTGACTGTTGAGATTCTGTGCACATAACATTGTACTGTGTGCATGTTTCTAAAAATGTATGTTATAGGTCAAAATGCACACACTCATTTACCTCTAAGAACAGTTCTTATATTGAAGGGAAATTACCTGTACGTGAGAGAACAATGTGGTTTTGAGTACAAGTGGTGAACAGACACTGAATAGCTGTTTTCAGAAAGCATCACTCCCCTGTACCTCAGAACCCAGCCTCAGTGCCAGTTGTGAGCCAACAGCTTTGATGACCTGAAGTTTTTGCATCACTTCTCTTTTGCCCATCTTTGGGATTCAAAGATGATAAATTTGAAGTCGAGTTCTACCGCTTCCATTGGAAGAGAAAAACTTCCCGTGTGTGTGTGTGTGTGCGTGTGTGTGTGTGTGTGTGTGTGTATGTGGTTACGGAGAGATGTTCTATGCATCTGCAGGGGGTGCTGCCATCAACAAGGAGGGCAAAGTGGGATGAAGGGCTTGGGAGGCCAGGATGGGCATCTCTGATGAGCTCCAGAACTCTCCACCTAAGTGTGCAAGTGTAAACACTCCCTGATGTGTGAACTGGCCATGTCAAGACTAAGTATTTAGCAGGAAATGCCCCCTATTCAACCCTTGCCTTCTCAGGTGTAGAGGTTGGGTTGTCTCTTCCATCTTTGTTTGAATCATGTCATTAATCAACCTTAGTGAAAGATCACTTAGTCATTTGTGACAGCATAAGTTCTTAATTGTTAGGAATCACTGGTGCGGCACACATCTTTTTCTATCCATGAACAAACTCAAATGCTTATTTTCTCATGAGCTTTTATTTTTTCTTTTTTAAAAAAGTTTCTTAGGATAAATAATCACAGCCTTTTTCTTTGTCTCTCCCTTGCCCCCAGTCTCATCTTTTTCTTAATCTTTATATTCCTATATTTCAGTGAAGCGTCCCCGTGCCAACGCTGTGCTGTGGGAGGCTCCTACCTCCATCAGCTTTTGAGGGGGTTGTAGTCCTGAAACCTTAGAGGTTCCACAGCCAAGCTGGGGGTCTTTCTGGAGCATGGATGGTGCTAAGATCTATGAACCCAGGAAGCCTGACACATTATTGTGGTGTCTCAATTCTTTTTTTTTTTAATTAGAAAATTTGTATCAAACTGCATTTGGTGAGAGCAAAAATAAACTGAGGTTGGTTGAGCTTTGGGAGACTACAAGCCACTGTAATATTTAAGATTTCTTGACCTCCAGAACTAACATTTGTCCTATCAAAGACAATAATTGCTCCTGTTGAGAATGCATGCATTAAAGTAAGATGTTCACTACTCTATATGATCACCAAACATTAAATAATATGTTTTACACATGTATGTACTATGTGTTCAAATGTTTATAAATCCATGGAGCCAATAAAATGTAAGTTCTATGAGGGCAGAAATTTTAATCCATTTTGTTCCTAGAACAGTACCTGAAACATACTGGTATTAGGGGTAGGTCTTCAGATTTTATTAATCAAATGGAATCTCCACACTTAAAAAAGCTTAGAGAAAAACTGCTTTAATGTGTCCATAGTCTGGTTGGAAATGGCAGCTCCAGGTTCATTGATTACTTTGTTCATTCGGCACTTTTCACCGGACAGGCTATGAGCCCAGCAGTGTTCTGGTTTTTGGGATACACCAAGCCCTGCCTCACTGGTGCTTAACGTTCTAGTGGGGGAGACAGAAAGAAAGCAAACATGGTGGACAACTTAATTATCTATTTTTGAAAGTTGACAAGAACTGTGGACAAAAGAAAACAAGAGCTGGAGATAGCAGTTTAGGAGTGCCAGAGCAGGGTGAGGGTCAGGTTAGAGTAAGCCTCATTGAGAGATCCTTTGAGCAACACCTGAAGGAGGAGGTGAGAAAGTTAGCCATGTGGAGGGAACAGCATTCCAGGCAAATGACCCAGCAAGTGCAGAGTCCTGACAGCAAGAGCAGTTCTGGAATATTCTAGAAACAGGAAGAAGATCAATGTGGCTAGAGCAGAGTGAAGCAGGGAGTGGGAGAAAATGTGATCAGGAAAGTAAGGGGGTCCCTGTGGCAACTAAGATTTTGGCTTTTATTCTGAAGGAAATGAGAACTCATTGCAGGACTTTGAGAGCACGATCTGACTTGTCACAAGTGTTCTCTTTGTCTGCTGGGTTAAGAAGACATCCAAAGGGAGCCAAAGATTGAGCCAGGGAGAGCAGGTAGGACAGGTTCCAGCAATCTAGGTGAGAAATGAAGACCGATGGTGACTCTGACAAGGGTGGAAATGAAGACATGGTGAGGAGTGATCATGTTTCAAATATATCTTGAGGTAGAACTGACAGGATTTTCCCAATGGTCTGGGTGTAGTAAGTGAGAGAAGGAATTCAGTTATGGATGATTATTTTGCCCTGATCAATGATAAAGTTGAGTCAACAACTGATATGGGGAAGTCTACAGGTGAAATAAGTTTTTGAGGAGGGAAATCAGTTCAGTGTTGGCTATGTTGAATTTGAGATGTTTTTAGACCATCTGAGTGGAGATGTCTGGAGTTTGGGAGAGAGTCTGGACTTGATATAATGTTATGGGTCCTCAGCATGGAGATGATGAATGAGATTAGCACAGTAGTGAGTGTAAAAAGGAAAGGGAAGGAGACCAAAGGTTGAGCCTTGGAACACTCAGAAAGAAGAGAGGGAACCAGCAAAGGAGATTGAAATGGAGTCCATCTCACTGTGGCATCATGAAAGACAAATGAAGATGGTGTAAAATGAAAAAGTGATCAGCTGTATCAAATGCTGCTATTGGGTCAAGTAGGGTGAGAATTGATAATTTTCCATCTTGTCAACAGCAGCCGTGATAGAGGGAGGGGGTGGAGGTATACTTGGAATGAGTTCATGAGAAAATGGGACGGAAGGTATTGGAAACATCCTTCCGTATAAGCAGCTCTTTCAAAGGAGGGAGATGGGGAATGGCTACTGGGATGCCATCACATAGATAGGACGGTGGAACCCTGTGCACTGGAGGAGGGAATGTCTTCACAGAGGAGGACAGGAAGGAAGGGAGAGTGGGCTGCTCTGGGCACATGTGGTTCTGTGGATGTTGTCTTTTGACAGCCTCGATTCTTCAGGGAATTCGGAGCAAGTTCATCAGCTGAGAGTGAATGTGGGGCAGACAGTGTGAGAGGTCAAAGTGGCAAGAGTAGTTGTGCAGCAGTCTTTTAGGAGAGAGGGAAAGTAAATAGAATAGGGAGGGAAAGTAAATAGCATGGCTGCTGAGCTGTGTTGCTAGCCTACCTGGTGTTGGGTTGTGAGGTGTAGTTGTGGATTCTTCTTCAGTCGGATCATCTGCATGGGCGGCTGGCAGACAGTTGAATCTGACAGGGCAGCAGTTCTGAAAAATGAGTATGATGAGTCAAGAAAGGGACCAGGAAGTGGAAACTGTGTGTGAGGCAGTGATGCTAATGAATGACCGTGGAAAGCAATGGAGGTGAGGAGGGAGCAGATGTTGAGTGGGTAGGGGACAGTGAAAAGGGAGTAGGATCCACTAGTATACTGCTTGTCTCTTATTTAGGCTCAAGAGCTTCTGGAATCTTCTAGGCATTCTGCTGCTTCAAGGGAGTCTCTGAGGTTGGGTTCTGCATAGATGTATTGAAACATGCACCTAGGTGTGTTTGGAGTACTGCCAGAGATCTGCTTTCCCTTTATTCTTATCCTGAGGCCCTTTAGGAGGCTCAGATGGAAGAATTTTTGTGGTTTCTTCAAACCCAAGTGGGTTACCTAAGCCATCCCAGTTCTGCCCCCTGTTCCCTGAGAGGACCATGGCAGCACCCTGAAATGGGGTTTCCACTCTGCCATCTCTCACTTGCCTGTTTGGGTGTTGACCTCAGCCATCTACATGTATCCCGGATGTAGTGTTGGGCCCCTGGTTGATGTCATTCCTTTTCAAATGGGATCTTTTACTACAGCAATCCGGCAACAAATTAAATAGTGATAGAGTTTTCTTTCCCTTACAAACCACAACCACGACCAAGGGAAAAACCAAACCAAACCAACCAACCAAACAAACAATAGTATGTGGCTTCTTACCACAGCCCCCTACCTCACCCAAGCCTTGTGGCTCTTTGATTTTGGTGTTCTGAAATTGCATAATCATGTGCTCTTTTTCATTTATTATGCTGGGCACATACTTAATGGACCCTTTCAAGTTGGTTTTCTTTTATGGGATAGGGGTAGGCAGGACTATTTTTAAAGATTTCTTCAACTTTGTCTTCCAGTTGTTCTAATGAATTTTTAAAAATTGTGCCCGTCCTGTTTTTAATTTTCAAGAGATATTTTTTGTCCTCTAAATGTTTCTTATAAATATATATAAAATGAATAATGTAAATATATATTTTTGCATAGATTTGGGTTCGTTGTTACAGTGCTCCCTTATTTCTCTGAGGATATTCATTATAGGCTTTTTAAAAAACACTTTTTCTGGTCCCCGAATTATCTCTTCTCTCTAGACTTCCTCCATTCCTGCCTTCCTTCCTCCCTCCCTGCCTTCCTTTGCTCTTGCTCTTGATTTTGAAGGCTTGTCATAAATATTTGACCATCCATTCGTTTTCTACATAAGGAACTAAAAATGTTAATTGGAGCCCTGTGTGCTCCTTGAACAGAGTGTTTGGATTAATGAGCTTCATTGCAATGTTTTCTCTGTAATGGATTGATTTCTCCAGATCTATAATTTTTCAGTCTCTTTCCAGGGGGTAAAAGCCTGGTTGTCTGTTTCATGAAAGTTACAATGTGGGTAAGAGTGATCCCACCATTCAGAATGCAGACGTAGTAGCTTAGTAGTCGCTTGTTTTCAGTCCTGGGACTTCACCCACCCTCACCACAGCTGGTATTCCAAAGTGTGAAACTCCTTAGATTATCTTTCTCAAGAAAATCAAACTCTAGATATTCATGTCCTTTGGCCATTTTTGATTAGCTTATTTGTTTTCTTCCTTTTGAATTGTTTGAATTCCTTATATATTTTGAATATTAACCCCTTATTAGATTTATGGTTGCAAATATTTTCCCCCACTCTGTGGGTTGTCTTTTCACTTTGTCAGTTGTTTACTTTGCTGTGCAGAAAGCTTTTTGGTTTCATGCTATCAAACTATTTTTGCTTTTGTTGCCTGTGCATTCAAGATTGTATCCAAAAAACTCATTTCCCAAACCAATGTCATCGAGCATTTCTCTTATATTTTCTTCTAGTAGTTATATAGTTTCAGCTATTTTTTAAAAATTTTAATCCATTTTGAGTGGATTTTTAATATGGCATAAGTGTCACTTCCATTTTTTTATACGTGGATATCCAGTTTTCCCAACACCATTTATTAAAGAGGCTGTCCTTTCCCTATTGTGTATTCTTGGCACTTTTGTTATAAATAAATTGATCTTACATATGTGGGTTTATTTCTGGTCCTTCTATTCTGTTCCATTAATTTATGTGTCTGTTTTTATGCCTGTATCATACTGCTTTGATTACAGTAGCTTTATAATATATCTTGAAATCAGAGAGTTTGATGCCTCTAGCTTTGTTCTTTTTGCTCAAGATTGTTTTGGTTAATTGGGGTCTTTTTGGTTCCATACAGATTTAAAGATTATTTTTTCTATTTCTGTGAAAAATGGCATTGGAATTTTGATAGGCAGTGCCTTGAATCTGTAGATCACTTTGGATAGCATAGATTTTTTAACAATATTAATTTTTCCACTCCATGAAGAGGTATACTTTTTTCATTTATTTGTGTTTTCCTCCATTTCTTTTATCTGTGTTCTGTAGTTTTTGGTAGTCAGGTGTTTCACCTCCTTGGTTATATTTACCCCAAGTATTTTGCTGTTTTGGTATTGTAAATGGAATTGTTTTCTCAATTTCCTTTTTGGATAATTCTTTATTATTATATAGAAAAGCTACTGATTTTTGCATGTTGATTTTGTATCCTGCAAATTTACCACATTTGTTTATCAGTTTTTAGATGAAATTTTTGGTGCTTTCTGTATATATGATTATGTCATCAGCAAACAGAGAAAATTTCACTTCCCTATTTTCTTTCCTTTTTTTTTTTTTTTGCTTTTTGTTTTTTGAGATGGCTCTGTGGCCCAGGCTGGAGTGCAGTGACCCCATCTTGGCTCACTGCAAGTTCCGCCTCCCGGGTTCACGCCATTCTCCTGCCTCAGCCTCCCGAGTAGCTGGGACTGACTACAGGCGCCTCCCCACCACGCCCGGCTAATTTTTTTGTATTTTTAGTAGAGACAGGGTTTCACCATGTTAGCCAGGATGATCTCGATCTCCTGACCTCCTGATCCTCCCACCTCAGCCTTGCAAAGTGCTGGGATTACAGGCGTGAGCCACCGCGCCCGGCCCCTATTTTCTTAATCACGCGATATATACGGGCTTGTTGAAAAACATAGAAATGATAAAGAAGTTTATATATTAAGAGGCAAAAGCTATGATGCTCAACTCCTCTAAAACCACTTCTTAGTAGGTGAACATTGTTAAACAGTTTTGTGAATCTGCTTCCAGATATTTTCTAGGCATGTTCATACGCATATACACATAATTTGTTTTTACCCAGTTGCGATCATGTATCATCTGATCCAAAACTCGCTATTTTTCAGTTCATATGCAGTGACTGTCTTTCGAAACCATGGTATATATCTCTAAGGATGTTTCAAATCTGCTATAGTTTTTAAACATATTTATTGTTATATACATATGTGTATAAGTTACTTATTTGCTTATTTCTTTGAATATATTTGTCTAGCTTTGGAATTACATAAATGAGTACAAATGGTAAAAAAATTTCATGTGGAAGGATATATAGAAAAAGTACAAGTCTCTCTTCTCATCCACTCGGTCTCATTACCTAAAGGGTTATCCTTAGAACGTTATATAATACATCCCTGAAGTTTAGATCATTTTATTGCCTTCCAAATATTGTGAGTAAGGAATTTAGTACATACAGCTTCCCTTTCACTTTCCTACCCTCTACCTACTTAATGATTTTGATTATAGTTTTTCAGTTCACCCACTGTTAAGTAATATGCCTATATTTATAATATACCTATATTTATAATATATCTATAATAAACCTATATTTTTGACTTACCAACTTTAGACATATCTATTGGTGACTTGTGATGAGAGATGAAATAATTTGCACATTTACCTTTCTTTCCCGTTCTTTTCCCCTACCCATTCTCCCCTTTTTGGTTAAATGATTGCTTTTAGGTTGGTAAGGTTTATAATAGCTACTGTTCTGTGGTTATAAAATTTGTTTCATATTTATGTAAAATTTGATTATACAACTAGCATTCACAACATTATTATGTAAATATTAGTTACTGTTATCACACAGTGAAGCTCAAGGAGGAATTTACTAAGCATACAGATCATTCCTTCTGGATCAAACTCAGCAGTCCTTTTCTATGCCTTACCTCATCTTTCTTGGATTCCTTTTCTTTTGATTGCAGTATATCCTCGAGTAGTTTTTCAGAATGAATATGTACTGTCTGAACTCTCTTGTACACAAAAAATTTGCTTTCACATTTGCTAATAGTATGACAGAGTGTCAAATTCTACTTTCAAATTCTTTCCCTCATGGCTTTGAAGATACTGCCCCACTATATATTCTAAAATCTATTGCTGCTAATGAGAAATTCTGGCGTCAGTCTCACTCTTATTTCTTTCATATCGCTTGGCATTTTCTTCTGGGAAAATATTACTTATCTTCCGAATGACGAACCTTCTCTATCATGTCTCTAGGTGTTAGGGCTTCTTTCATTGAATCCTGTGGATCCTCAATAGGCTTTTTAATTAAAGTCTCATTTTATTCGGGCTGTGTGAAATTTTTTGTTATGTTTTGGCTTCTTTTTCTCCTTTGTTGTCTCTATTTTCTCCTTGAATGTCTTTCTGATAGATATAGAATTCCCATTATCTATCATGTCTTTTAGATTATCCTACATTTTTCTCTTTGTTTTCTTTTTCTGCCATGTTTAGAATTCTCTTACACATAAGACACCACTTACTAGATCTTCAGTCATATCCTTTTTGTTATTCAGTCTGTGAGTTTTTAATTTTCAATTTTGCAACCATATTTTTAATTTCTAAGAATCTATTTTGCTAATAGTACTTTTGTCCTGAAACCTTTTTATATTCTGCAATATTTAGAAAGAGCACACCCTTATCCACAGCTGATTAGGAGTACACTCTGAATGCAGGGCACGATGGGCAAACATTTTGTTACTGTCCTCCTCAAGCCTCCATGCCCAGAAGTTATTGCCTCCGTCAGAAACCCTTCTTCTCTTTTGTTCTATGCCTCACTTCTAAATGAAGTTCCAGCTTCATCTTTGCTGTCACTGTAGTGAGACAAGCAAATCCCTATTTCATGTGATCATTGCTCAGACCTCTATTGACAATCCTGCTGTACATTCCCTTATTTAGAGTGGGATGGAAAATAAAGGCTATGAAAGGGGAAGAATCTGTTCCCACCATCCTCCTTTTTCATTGTGGTTTTCTCCTGTTTTATGGATGCAATAAGCTGTTGCAATCGCTCAGGATGGAAAAGGACATTTTAAAACTACTCTACTGCCAGAATGATCTCTTTTTTTAAAATTATACTTTAACTTCTGGGATACATGTGCAGAACATGCAGGTTTGTTACATAGGTATATACGTGCCATGGTGGTTTGCTGCACCCACAAACCCATCATTTACATTAGGTATTTCTCCTAATGCTATCCCTCGCCTAGCCCCTCACCCCTTGACAGGCCCGGTGTGTGATGTTTCCCTCCCTGTGTCCATGTGTTCTCACTATTCAGCTCCCACTTATGAGTGAGAACATGTGGTGTTTGGTTTTCTGTTCCTGAGTTAGTTTGCTGAGAATGATGGTTTCCAGCTTCATCCATGTCCCTGGAAAGGACATGAACTCATCATTTTTTATGGCTGCATAGTATTCCATTGTGTATATGTGCCACATATTCTTTATCCAGCCTATCATTGATGGGCATTTGGGTTGGTTCCAAGTCTTTACTATTGTGAATAGTGCCACAATAAACATGCGTGTGCATGTGTCTTTATAGTAGAATGATTTATAATTATTTGGGTATATACCCAGTAATTGAATTGCTGGGTCAAATTGTATCTCTGGTTCTAGATCCTTGAGGAATCGCCACACTGTCTTCCACAATGGTTGAACTAATTTACACTCCCGTCAACAGTGTAAAGGCATTCCTATTTCTCCACATCCTCTCAGCATCTGTTGTTTGCTGACTTTTTAGTGATTGCCATTCTAACTGGCGTAAGATGGCTTGTCATTGTGGTTTTGATTTGCATTTCTCTAATGACCAGGGATGATCAGCTTTTTTTCACATGTTTTTCGCCACAAAAATGTCTTCTTTTGAGAAGTGTCTGTTCATATACTTCACCCACTTTTTGATGGGGTTGTTTGTTTGTTTTTTCTTGTAAATTTGTTTAAGTACCAAAACAGATACATAGACTGATGGAACAGAACAGAGGCCTCAGAAGTAATGCCACACATCTACAACCATCTGATCTTTGACAAACTTGACAAAAACAAACAATGGGGAAAGGATTCCCTATTTAATAAATGGTTTTTAGAAAACTGACTGGCCATATGCAGAAAACTGAAACTGGACCCCTTCCTTACACGTTATACAAAAATTAACTCAAGATGGATTAAAGACTTAAATGTAAGACCTAAAACCGTAAAAACCCTAGAAGAAAACCTAGGCAGTACAATTCAGGACATAGGCGTGGGCAGACACTTCATGACTAAAACACCAAAAAGTAATGGCAACAAAAGTCAAAATTGACAAATGGGATCTAATTAAACTAAAGAGCTTCTGCACAGCAAAAGAAACTATCATCGGGGTGAACAGGCAACCTACAGAATGGGAGAAAATTTTTGCAATCTATCCATCTGACAAATGGCTAATATCCAGAATGATCTCTATTTTGTTTTTTATGACATATTAATCATGTTTGTTCTCTTGTGTCCTCTCTTTCTTTCTCTCGATTTTCCAGTGGTCCATGGTGGTCTATTTGTAGGGTTCATATTTACAAATGGGAGTCAAGGTGACTCCACTACAGTTATGTGAATAAGTTTCCTTGCCATGCCTCTCCCTACACTGGGCGAGCTGATCTGGTTCCGGGTCAGTGGATGGATCATTTCCTCTTGCAGGCACTCCTTCAGGCTGGTGGGAGCAATGTGGGCCATGGACTGAAACCATGTCAATGGAGAAGACTTCCTCTGTGCCAGGTCCTGGTCAGAGCTGCCATCTTGATTTATTTGTATCCCTCTTTCTGTCTGTGGTGAAGATCTGGAGGTTCTTAAGCTCTCTCTGGCCTCAAAACCCACAGCAGGAAACTTCCTCACTCAGATCACCCACACTTTTAGCAAGCAGAGCTTCGGTTTTGAGTGGAGGGCAGGAGTATTGGGCGGTAGGGAAGGACACAGTTCTCCACGCTGTTCTGAATGCAGTGCATTAATAAACTGTCTTCACAGTTGCTCCAGGGTTCTTTGCATTCGTGAACTTCTGGCTTCTAGGAAGAACCTGGTTATCTCTGATGTGTTGGGTTGTGGTTCCCTCTGCTCTAAATTCTGTGCCAATCCATCTCATCCGTTTCCCACCATTGGTTTATTTTTTAAAAAGATTGTATATTTATATAGATTCATGAACTTGATTATTATACCATATTAGTGTTTGGGTCCAGAGTCAAACTTTTATAACCCTATAATCAAAATTTGGCCTTTATTTTCATGTAGAAGGAAGTAGCAGACCAAAATGGAGTTCTGTGTTTTGAAATGCTGTAAAATGTTTTTCTAAATAAGTCATTGAGATGTAGAGCAAGCAAGTCCCCCTTTGTGGGAATGTGTGTGTGTGCACACACATGCAAGGGTATTTCCCCATGTCTCCCATCCTTCAATTATTCCAGTAGACAGTGGGCCAGCGGCAGGTGGTGGCATAACTTCTCCATTTGCAGTGCTGTGGCTGTGGTGGGGATCTGAACAGGAGGCAACCTTGGCAACAGTAGGAAGAGAATATGGAGTCAGCAGGAAGCACTTTTCCCTCCCACTTACCTGTCTTCTTGTAGCAGACAGCAGTGGGGGCAGCTTCAGCTGGCTTGCTTAGCCTGTTTCCATTGTGAGCCATAAACACCTTAGACATTTTTTCATTTCAGGATGCTGGAACTTGATGAAATTCAACTATACTCATTGTCTCCCCCAAATCTCCAATCCTATTCGATGCTTTTGTTGTTGTTGTTTGTGGTGTGTTTCTCTCTCCACTTGGCTTTCCTTTTAAAACACAACAAATTGTTTTCTTTAATTTTAAATGAACTTATTCACTGCCTCCCTTGTGTGTCCCCTCCTTTCTAGTGATATTGCTGTTGTTCATTCCCAGCTGTCCTGGACTCTTGCACAAGACTCTTTGCTGGCATTCTGCCTTCTAGATGCTTCACTTTCCTGTTTTTTCTTCCCTCTGCCCTGGAAAGGCCCTTCCCGTGGCTCTGATGATGATGGCAGCTGACTCTTTTCCAAGATAGAATCCCCGTATGATTCCTTGATCTCATAATTGCTTAGCACAGTGCTCAGCATTCAGTAAATAAGGTTAAGGAAGGCCAGTGATGTACAGCTAGTAGAAAACAGCAGTTAATGAAGGCGTGCTTTCTGTCACAGGTTCCTCTTCTCCAGGACCTCAGCATCTCTGCCTTTCTGTCGTAGCATACAAGTCAGCATCTCTGTCTTTCTGTTGCAACTTCCAGGTGAGAAACCCTCCCACAAGCATATACAAATTTTATGGGAACATACAAAAATTGGTAGGGAAGCAAATCCCTTCAAGGTTGAGAATTTCTGGGCTTCCAGAAGGTAACCTTGGTGATGGGGTAGTCACGGCCCTAGTGCTTATGGAACTTCGCCATTTGAGGACAGATCTCAGTTAACTAAAGAAATGCTATGGCACAGAGTACCTTGAATCTCCTCTAATTTATGCTGTGCAGGGAATTATTCACACTTCATTGTTAATAACAGATTACATGGGGGAACACCAGACAGCTGACCAGGACTCCTGTGCTTGAAACAAAGCCTCTGCTTTTCAGCAGAGCAGTCAGCCTCTTCTCGGTTTAGCACAGTGCTTTTTGTTCTCCTCACTCTCTCCAAACTCCTGTTCAAGACAACTTCCAATTCTGTTGAATTCACTCATTTACCTCTTCTGTGCCTTTCCCCACCTCATTCTCTCCCCTTCAGAGTGCCCATTTCTGTGTTTCAAATCCCGCAAGGCCAAGCTTAAATGCTATTTTGTCTATGACATTCTCCACTTCTATCCCAATAAAAACCTTTGATTTCATCTTGCTGTTTGTATCTTTACTCTGTTATATTTCACCCATACCAGAGTTGTTTGTGGACATGCCTCATTTCCTTCAGGCTGTAGGCATATTTGATTCATTTTTGTACTCCATGAGTGCCTAGCATAGCACCTCATACACCACAGATAATAAATAGATGCTTGTTGGCTGCATTTGTATTAAACTTTTACCATTTACTTGTCCTGGCTAGTAGAGACTTGGGGGGACATAATGATAATGGATTTTTACTTATTTATTTATTTTTTATTCCCATACGTGTTTGAGGAACAGGTGGTGTTTGGTTACATGAATAAGTTCTTTAGTGGTGATTCTGAGATTTTGGTGCATCCATCACATGAGCAGTGTACACTGTATCCAGTTTGTGGTTTTTTATCCCTCACTCCTTTCCCTCCCTTTCTCCTGAGTCCCCAAAGTCCATTGTATCATTCTTATGCCTTTACATACTTATAGCTTAGCTCCCACTTATGAGTGAGAACATATGGTATGGTTTTTCATTCCCGAGTTACTTCACTTAGAATAGTGGTCTCCAATTCCATCCAGAACCCTCAAAACCATGCACTATGGAAACGAAGCAGCCTGCTCCTGAATGATCATTAAGTCAACAATGATATCAGGATGGAAATTCAAAAATTCTTTGAACTGAATGATAATAGCGATACAACTTACCTAAACTTCTGGGATACAGCAAAAGCAGTTCTAAGAGGAAAGTTCATAGCATTAAATACCTACATCGAAAAGTCTGAAAGAGCAGAAATAGATAATCTAAGGTCATACCTCAAAGAACTAGGGAAACAAGAACAAATCAAACCCAAACCCAGCAGAAGGAAAGACATAACCAAGATCAGAGCAGAACTAAATGAAATTGAAACAAACAACAAAAACATACAAAGATGAATGAAACAAAAAGCTGGTTTTTTGAAAAGATAAATAAAATCGATAGAACACTAGTGAAATTAACTAGGAAGAGAGAAGATCCAAATAAGCTCAATGAGAAACGAAACAGGAGCTATTATAACCAATACCACAGAAATAACAAAGATCATTGGAAGCTACTATGAACATCTTTACACGCATAAACTAGAAAGCTTAGAGGAGATGGGTAAATTCCTGGAAATATACAACCCTCCTAGGTTAAACCAGGAAGAATTAGAAACTCTGAACAGACCAATAGCAAGTAGCAAGATTGAAATGGTAATAAAAAAATTGTCAACAAAAAAAGTCCAGGACCACACGGATTCACAGCTAAATTTTATCAGACATTCAAAGAAAAATTGATACCAATCCTATTGAAACTATTGCACAAGATAGAGAAAGAGGTAATACTCCCTAAATCATTTTATGAAGCCAGTATCACCCTAATACCAAAATCAGGAAAGGACATAACCAAAAAAGGAAACTACAGCCCAATATCCCTGATAAATATAGATGCAAAAATCCTTAACAAAATACTAGCTAACTGAATCCAATGGCATATCAAAAAGATAATCAGCCATTATTCGGGGGGTTTTGTACCAGGGATGCAGGGATGGTTTAACCTTCACAAGTCAATAAATGTGATACACCACATAAATAGAATTTAAAAAAATCACATAAGCATCTCAATAGAGGCAGAAAAGCCATTTGGCAAAATCCAGCATCCCATTATGACAATTTTTAAATATGTGGAATGGTCTTCATGGAAAAGTAGATGTTAATGGCACCTGTATTAGTTAGGGTTCTCTAGAGGGACAGAACTAATAGGATATATATATCTCTCTCTCTAATAGGATTATATATATATATATATATATATATATATATATATATATAAAGGGGAGTTTATTAAGAAGTATTGACTCACACGAATCACAAGGTGAGGTCCCACAATAGGCCATCTGCAAGCTGAAGAGCAAGGAAACCAATCTGAGTCCCGAAACCTCGAAAGTAGGGAAGCCGACAGTGCAGCCTTCAGTCTGTGGTATAAGAGTCCACGAAGCTGAAGAACTTCAAGTCCGAAGTTCGAGGGCAGGAAGCATCCAGCACAGGAGAAAGATGGAGGCCAGAAGACTAAACCGGTCTAATCCTTCCGTGTTCCTCTGCCTACTTTTATCCTGGCCATGCTGGCAGCTGATTAGATGGTGCCCACCCAGATTGCGGGTAGGTCTGCCTCTCCCAGCTCACTGACTCAAATGTTAATCTCCTTGGGCAACACCCTCACAGATACACCCAGGAACAATACTTTGCATCCTTCAATCCAATCAAGTTGACATTCCATATTAATCATCACAGCAACCATAAGGTTATCTCATTGAATCCTTACAACAGCTCTGTGTAGTGGGTATATATTTTCATTTTGGTGAAGAGGAAGTGGGCTTAGACAGGTTAAATAGTTTGCCCAGAATACCTAGATAGTAGAAGATAGTAGAGCCATTATGTTCTGTCTGCATTCCAAAGCGTGTGCTGCTTTATTTGTTCCTGAATTGCACACAAGCTAAAGAATACAACTGGATGTTCAGTCTACTCCTATTTTGATAACTTGGCTAACTGTGCTACAGAGTCTGCAGAGGTGACCAATTTTACTCTGGGAGATACCAGGGAATCCTCCATGTAATTCCTCAGGCTGAGTGTTTTGGAAACACAAAGCTGTCACTGCTATAAAGTGATGTTATTTCCTGAGAGCCTACTATGCTCCCAGCACCAGCCTCTGCAGGACCTCTGTCTACCCGTTTTCTGTCCTCTTGTGTTCCAGCAGGCACTGAGAAAGTCATTGTAGAAGTTACCACGACTTTCCAAATGCTTCCAGAAGCAGAACACAATTTCACAGAAGGGCCGATGAGTATGAATGCCACCTTGATAGAAAGTGAAGATTTGTGTCCTGTGGACATTCAGTAAATGCTTCCTGAATAGATGCAGGATTGGCAAAATATAGCTTCCCAGCTTTCATAATTCAGACTCAGAGGCCCTTCCTGCCCCTGTTATTGCTATTACTTCATGTCAGGTACCTAAAAGGGTTGTTTTTCAGTTTTCATCATTGATTTAGAGCAGAAGTTGATAAACTTTTTCTGCAAAGGCCAGGTAGTTAGTATTTTAGCCTTTGTGAGTATTTGGTCTCACAAAAGCAGCCATATTTGATATGTAAATGAATGTGCATGGCTGTGTTCTGATAAAACTTTATTTAAAAATGAGGGGTCAGCCAGGGCTGTAGTTTTTCAACCCCTGATTTAAAGCAAAAACAAAATGTGCTATGCCTATTAGATGCTACTACATTTGATTCTGTGTTTTCTATATATTTCTGAAACATACTGAACAGGAAATGACCACACTGATGATACAACGATCTAATTTAATCATTGAGTTAAGAGTGGTGCTAACTCTTCTCGAGTATTGTGTGTCAGGCACTGGGCTAAGCACTTTACATGTTTTCTATGATTTATCAAGCAAATATTGTTATTATCTTCGTTTATTGCTGAGGAAGGAACGAAGTCACAGCCAGCTTACAGAGGCTGCCAGAGGTCACACGTCACCAATATATTGAAACACGTGGTCTGATTACAGGATCCGTGATCTCCTATACAGATCATAGTGATATTGACCTGAGAGGAAAGAGCCTAGGACTTACAATCAGAAATCTGGGTTCACATTCCAACTCCATTCCATGCCAAATTACGTTAAAACTGGGCCTCAGCTTTCCAACCTGTGAAAGAGGAATAATACTAGGACTTGCCCTCCCAACCTTAGAGATTGCTGTGAGGATAAAAGCCTATATGAATGTGCTTTATAAACTATAAACACCATACAAATGTTTATTATAAGTCTGCCATTTGGATACATCTTAGTCTTTTTTTTTTTCTTATGTGAAATAAAACATTTTAAGGCAAGCAGTGAAATTCTTGAAACTATAACAGGTTTTTGATGGTGTTGATCCCCAAAGCCATCTTCACTATTTTGCTCCCTCTCTGACTTGCTCTGTCTCTGCCTAGCAGCACTAGTCTTTTCTACGTGCTTGAGCTGTTGTTCCTGCATTTTGGCCCATCCCTACTACACAGCGGAAGTCAGCTATTTTTTCTCTTTCCTTTGCTTTGCTGAGCAAGATGAAACTCTTTTCACCTGAAATATTCCTAGATCACTCAGACTGGGTGGAAATGCGGTAGCCGTGAGGCTGGGATGTTACTGTACAATTCAAATTTATGATCTGAACTTAACTAGATCTTGCTAGAGATTGACCTGGCTGGCACAGTTTTGAGGCACCTCTCTCTCAGTCCCTTCAGTCCCCTTGGCCTGACCACTGGCCACACATGAGTAGCTTACTTCTAAGGATGGAATGCCGTACATCTCCTACAAGGTTGTCTCCGTGCTTCACACAAAGTAAAAGAATGGAGGCAACTTTAAATACTGCTCATTTTCACTCAGGCAATCCCTTTACAATATTGTGCTTAGTAAACTCCCCTCACTATTTTTTTCCCTTAGCTTATTTTTTTTCTAATAAAATTCTATATCAATTTGATGTAGTAGTTAGGGTTCTCTGGAGAAACAGAACCAGTAGGATCAATTGATTGATCTATCAATCAATCTATCGAGACAAAAAAAGATTTATTTGGAAGGAATTGACCCATGCCATTGTGGTCATTGGCTAGTCTGAAATCTGTAGGGCAGGCTGACTGTCCGGAAGCTCAGGCAGGATTTCTGTGCTACAGTCTCAAGGCAGAATTCCTTCTTCTTAGGGAAACCTCAGTCTTTATTCTTAAAGCTTTTGATTGATTGGATGAGGACTACACACATTATGGAGAATAATCTGTTTTGCTTGAAGTCTACTGATTGTAAACATTAATTATATTTAAAAAGTACTTTCACAGCAACATTTAGACTAGTGTTTGACCAACAACTAGGCACCATGGTCTAGCCAGGTTGGCATATAGAATTAGCCAGCAAACTTGGTATTCATACTCTGTCATTATACGCTATCTATAAACCTACAGTTTAGAGAAATGCTGGTCATTCTGAACAATTCCCTGTGAATGCAGAGATCAAGGAGCCTCTCCTTAACTCAGTAGGCAGTGTGAAATATCTGCAGTGTGCTTGACCTTACTGTTCACCCACTGGCCGCTGTTCCTACAGCTTGGCTTCATATATATAATATTACATTGACTAATTTCAAAGAGCATTGTTTTCCAAGGATAGAGATGGTGATGGTGTAATGGTGTATATTATTTTTACCAGCCCCAGAACTGTAAGTGGTTCTCATCTCTTTCAAGATTTTTTTTTTTTTTTTTTTTTTTTGAGAAAGAGTCTTGCTCTGTCACCCAGGCTGGAGTGCAGTGGCGTGATCTTGGTTCACTGCAAGCTCCACCTCCCGGGTTCACACCATTCTCCTGCCTCAGCCTCCCGAGTAGCTGGGATTACAGGCACCCGCCACCACACCCGGCTAATTTTTTTGTATTTTTAGTAGAGACGGGGTTTCACCGTGTTAGCCAGGATGGTTGTGATCTCCTGACCTCGTGATCCACCTGCCTCGGCCTCCCAAAGTGCTGGGATTACAGGCATGAGCCACCGTGCTCGACCGTTTTTTTTTCAATGCTCAAGAAAATAAGCTTTATTCTTTCATTAAAAAACAAATCTCGGAAGAACAGGGAAGAAGAGGATAGCCTACAAAAGTGTGATTGTTATTTGATACCATCGTGACTTAGCTTGTTTTCACCCAAGACTCTGAGATTCTATTCTGTTTATGTGAGATTTGGGCTGAGTTCAGCTACTATCCATATTAACTGAATAATAAAATAATGAATCCATCTTCTGGTTACCTTTTGGTGGGGAGGGAGCATTTAACACAACACTAAGCCAGATATTTCACTATTTTTTTTTTTTTTTGCAGCAAATTGACTTAACTGCTTGCTTTCACACCATGCCTATAAAACTTTTTTGGTTTTAGAGGTTCTAAGTGTCTGGAAAGTACACTGAAGTATCTCATCAGAATAGTATTAATATTTCATATGTTCTGATATGGGTTAATGGAGAAATATCATAAGAGTTGTAATTCTCTTGCTGTTTGTTATTATTTGTCTTATGTAGACAAACAGGACATAGAATTAATAAGAATTCAAAAAACTTTAACCACTGATAGAGATTAAATTATGTTTATTTAAGACCTAATGTCTTAAATATTTAACCTTTTATGCAATGTTTTCCTCTCTACTTGGGTATGCCCTTAGCAGTAAAGAGTTTTGATAATGCTCTCCCTTTTAGCACTCACAGATTTGCTATACATCTATATGTGTGAAATATATGTAAATATAAAAATATATAGTTAAAAAAATAAATCTACCACTAAATATAGTAAGGGAGTTTTAAACTGAGGTTTTTGAAGACTTCAAGAATTTATTTAGAGACTTCTTTTGTTGGACGTATGGTGGCTAGATGCCCTGGAAAACCCACTGAAAACAACTGTAAGTACCAGGTTATATGTTGAAACATATCTTTGGAAATGTGTTACTGAGCTGGCAAGAAAGTATGCCATTGTGGAGTTAAAATAAGTGAAGGCAGAATCCTGGGAGGTAAGCGAGCCTGAAGATATTTATGACACTGGATGGCCTTAAGTTTCCATTTTGACTGGCACGTAGTCCAGTCAAAGATTCCCACAGAAATCTGAGGTTCTGAATGGTAAACCCATGGCGACATTGGGGTGACTGAGAAATGAACTCTGTGCAGAAAGGAACGGTAACAACACTTGTCTCGTACGACTTTGGCTCTGGGTAGAGGAAAGGAAAACAGTTTCCTAGAGAAATGTTAACCACAAGCTAGCCCTCATGAGAGGTTTCAGCTAGGATGGGTGCTATCTGTGTAGTGGAAAAAAAAAAAAATCCATAGCCAGATTTTGTGCTTTAATGTGGACCCAGGCTAATAGTGACTGCAAAGCCAGAAGCAGTGGCTCACCCCTGTAATCCCAGTACTTTGGGAGGCCGAGGCAGGTGGATCACCTGAGGTCAGGAGTTCGAGACCAGCCTGGCCGACATGGTGAAACCCTATATCTACTAAAACTATAAAAATTAGCCAAGAGTGGTGGTGGGTGCCTGTAATCCCAGCTACTTGGAAGGCTGAGGCACAAGAATTGCTTGAACCCAGGAGGCGGAGGTTGCAGTGAGCCAAAATTGCGCGACTGCATTCTAGCCTGGGCAACAGAGTGAGACTCCATCTCAGGGAGAAAAAAAAAAAAAAAAGTGACTGCAGAGGACTGGGAAGAGTAAACACAAATCTTTACTGGGGAATAGAATTTCAAGTATATGCACCAACCCTTAGAAATCACAAAACATCTGACCCTTCCGAAAATAACCACCATGAGTGAGACAGCAGGGAAAAAAAAAAAAAGAGAAAAAAAAAAAAGAGAAAAAAAAAAAAGAAAAAAAAAAAAAAAAAAAAAAAACAAGGAAAGAGAGGGAGAATAGAATCAGACTCATACCTACCAAACTTAAAAATTAAATAAAATGGATCAGACTCAGAGGCTTCACAGTTTGATTTAAATACATTATACAAAAGTTGTATGTGAAATATGTTTAAGATGTAGAAGGGTGCTTGAAATGCACAAAGTCAACAGCTGAAAAAATGACCAAGCAGATTTGAAAATAAAGCCCAATAGAGGGCTTCTGGAAATAAAAAAGTATAATAATTATAGTGAAAAAATTATTAGGTGGGTTAATTACTAGAATGGATATAGCAGAAGAAAGATTTAGTCAAATGAAAAATATATCCAAAGAATAGGTCCAGAATTAAGCTTAGGGAGATAAAGAGATGGTCAATATGAACATTAAGAGACATGGAGAACAGTGTATGAAGGTGTAATAAATTCTAACTGGAGTTAAAGAGGAGATAGTTAAGAGAAAGAAAAAACACAAAATTCAAAAAATGTAGTGGCTGAGAATCTTCCAGAAGTATTGAAAGACACCAATCCTCAGATTCAGAAACCTACAATTTGCAAGAAAAAGTAAAAAGAAATTCACAACAAGATCCATCTTTGTGCACTGGCAGAGCATAAGAGATGAAGAGCTTATCTTGAAAATGCAGCCAGAGAGAAAAAGTCTGTCACAGTCAAAGAGGCAAGCAGATGACTGAGTTCTCAATGCCAGCTGAAAATGAGAAGCCAGTGGTGCACCTTCAGTATGTTGGGAGAATATAATTTTCAACTTAAAATAGTGTACATTGTAAAATCACATTTCAAAAAAGAGGGTGGTATATGACATCCAATGAAAGCCATCTCTTCTAACAAATATCACTAAAGAAACTTTTGGAGGATGTAGTTTAGGTTTCTAGAAAGAATGTCTGATATGCAAGAAAGAATGGTAAGTCAAATATTGAGAAATATGTGAGGAAATAAAAACAAGAATAACCAATGAAGCAATGATACTATCTAATTTGAAGGTTAAATGATTAGGCAGAACTAAAATACGAAGCAATAATAGTATGTAAGTTGGGAGGAGGAGGATGAAGTGCTGTATGCATCTTGCATCTCTGGTGTCTTTTTTGTGTCCAAATGTTTTCTTCTTTCAAGGACATCAGTTAGATTAGAATTAGAGTCCACCTAATGACCTCATTTTAACTTAACTTGTATACCTCTTAAAGGTTCTATCTCCAAATACGGTCCCATTTTGAGCCACTTGGGGCTAGAGTTTCAACAGATAAATTTGGGGGGGGAACACATTCCAGCTGATAGCAATTATAAATACAACTTTTGTAGCAAAAGCCCGTCTTCCAGAACAGGTAGAGAACAAAGTTACTTTTTTTTTTTTTAAGAACGAAATTGGTTTAAAGGATTCAAAGTGGCTATTTATCCTAAGATGATTTTAGGAGAAAATGAACATTAAATACACATTTCCTCCTTTATTACTTTATTGATGACTTGATATTTTTTTTTAAAACTCAGTAAAATAAATGACTAGTCTCATAACCGTAAGAGTTATGCCCTTATTTTAATGCTGTAAAACTGTGACCTCTGAAGAAATACAATCACATAAAATCATATTTTAATTTACTTTTGAGAATGTACAGTAACTCAAATTAGGAAGGCAGAGTGTGGAACCTGCTTTAAAGAATAGATAAGAATGATTGGCAATTAAAAATTAATTATCTATAATTCTTCTAAAGTTCTTGAAAATAATCTCTTCTAACCTGGGTAAATATTCCTCCTTTTCAGAAATGTTTGCAATGTTGCTTTTTTTAAAAAAAAATTAATCTCTTTTTCTTAGATAGTGGAACATAAATCTTAGACACGTTTGCTTTGTAAATACCAAATTGCACATAGATTAAAATTTAATGAGCTTTTACTGCTGTAATCTCAACAAGCAGAGTCTTTGTTTGCTGATGGTTTTTCAATAAGAAATACTTTGTTTTGTTACAGAGTGGTCATTAAGAACCTTAAAAATAATCAGGACAGATTTTCCAAATTGCATGATGCTATTGCCTAGCTATCTGCATTTATTTTTTTTTTTTTAATGACAAGACATTTCATTACATATTTGCTTGCCTGACGTTGAAAGATTTAGACAAACAGTGTACTTCTAGCTGTCACTTTTTCAAAAAGGTTCTTAGGGAAAAATTAGCCGTTTCGTTGGCTGGTAAGTGATGGGTTTTCTTGGAACATGTTACTTACTAATTTTACCAGAAAAGAAAATAAATTCAAATGGTCAGCTACATTCCAATTCGTATTCTTCTTTAAAGTCCTCCCTGTTTGCATTCTTGGATTTTGACACTCCTACACACCAGTTAAAGCGCTTGTTAGAGTGTCCAAAAAATTGTTGCAATTAATTTCCTAGTCTCTTCTCTCTTTGATGTGTCACTATAATGCTTTGAGTAATTTTCAGTGTCTGGCGTCTGTTCAAGGACAATTTCTGGATTTTAGGAGGGGGAGAAGCAATAAAGGAAACAACATAAGTTTTTTCCTAAATAGGAGGCATTTCTTGTTTGTTTGTTTAAACAAAAATCTAAAACTTTCTTTTCTGCATAGGTGACTAAAAGATACACGACTCATTGGTTGTTAACTACCACTGCATTCTTTTCGCTTGGAGTAGCCCTTAAGGACTGGATTAGATCAGTCATCTGCGTCATGTAGCATGTCTAGGTTACCTTTCCCAAAAGAAGTTCAGATAGATGAAGTTTGCAAACCAGAGCCATCTGAAGTTTGTTTTTCTTTTTGAGACAGAGTCTCACTCTGTCACCCAGGCTGGAGTGCAGTGGCAAGATCTCGGCTCATTGCAACCTCTGCCTCCTGGGTTCAAGCGATTCTCTTGCCTCAGCCTCCCAAGCAGCTGGGACTACAGGCGCGTGCCACCACACCCAGATACTTTTTGTATTTTTAGTAGCGAGAGGGTTTCAGCATATTGGCTAGTTTGGTCTCAAACTCCTGACCTTGTGATCCATCCGTCTTGGCCTCCCAAAGTGCTGGGATTACAGGCGTGAGCCACTGCGCCTGGCCCATCTGAAGTTTTAAAATGGCTGCAGGTATCTTAGTAGGAGACTAATTTTATTTTCCAGTGATTAGAGAAAATGACCAGACCGAGAACTCTAGGGTTATATTTCATCTCATATCCTGTGCAGGATGTTCTGAGAAGTTTCTATTTGTATCTGTGCAGTGGTCCTAGTCTTGTTCATCTTGCATTTTAAGGTTTGGAGGTATTCTATCTTGCCTTGCTTCTTTACCACCTTGCTTTATTTTCCCCCTATATTGCCATTTCTAAAGTAATGACTCATTTTCAAGGGTGGATCAGAAAGGAAACAAATGATAAAACCAGAGATCTGGAGGAGTTTCTCATTCATGGTCTTATTCACTTTTTAATAAGAGCATCTAGAACGGCGAGTGGTGCCCCAGCAGATATTTGGAAATTTTTGTGGAATTGAATTGAATTTGTCCTTAGAGTAAATGACAATAGAGAGAATAGTATTATGGAAACTTTCAACCCAAGGGAAATATCAAGGCTAACGTTGCTATATTCTTTTTCTTCTGATGGATGCTGAGTTTTTCTCCTTAAAAAACAAATCCACGTTTAAACATAAGGCATTGTTTGATGGCCTATCACATTCAGTAGAATGGATTTGAGAAATACGTGTAGGATGCCTGTTAAAAACTCTGTTTTGAAATTAAACCTAAGACTGTAAGATTGTCTGTTTACATAAATTATTGCTGCTGTAATTTGAGCAAATTGGAACTATATTGAACTTTAGAAATTCAAATGTGTGCAATCTTTTAGTACAACTTACTCCATTGGTAGACATAGTTCTTTGTCCCCCCTGGCTTCCAGCAGTTTGTCTGTCTGTCATTAGGCTAAACTCTTCACGTTCATAAACATGTTTTCCTCAAAAGGGGACATATTTCTTGGGTCAGATGTAAACATCAAGCTAAGGAGTTCTGCTGTGCGTCTAGACAAATAAGGTTCATTTTCATCCTACGTTTCATCCTATGATTTCATCAACATCTACGTAGTGTTAAACTTGAATTTAAGATCACACAGATTCCTTTACACGTTACCAATGTAATTATATAGACAATCTCACTTTATTCATTCACTCTGTTTAATTCATTCAATAAAAACATGTATATTGGCTGCCTGCTGTGTGCAAGTTGGTGAAGATATAAAGATGATTAAGGCAAGCGTCTGTGCTGAAGGAGCTCACAGCCTAAAGGGCAGGCTGACACACCTAAACACCAGGGAAAAAGAGGGATGAGACCTGGGCCTCTGAAGCCCTGGCGACCTGGCTCGAAGCTCACTTTAATATGCTTCTGGGTATATTCCATGACTTTTTAAAGGCGCCTACGTTTCCTTACTGATAAAGTATGTTTAACATGCAAAATGCTTATTTCAGTGAGTAGCTTTTAGAAAGTGTTCATAGAATGTCTAGAACAGTGCTTGTCTAATAGAAGTATAATTCAGGTCATGTAGGTAATTTTAAATTTTCTAGTAGCCACATTAAAATGTAAAAAGCAACAGGCGAAGTTAATTTTTTTTTTCTTTTCTTTTTGAGACGGAGTCTCGCTCTGTCGCCCAGGCTGGAGTGCAGTGGCGTGATCTCGGCTCACTGCAAGCTCCGCCTCCCGGGTTCGAGCCTGTCTCCTGCCTCAGCCTCCCGAGTAGCTGGGACTACAGGTGCCCACCACCACGCCTGGCTAATTTTTTGTATTTTTAGTAGAGATAGGGTTTCACCGTGTTAGCCAGTGTGGTCGTTAATTTAATAATATATTCATTTAGTCCTATATAAAACAAATTAGCATTTCGACATGTCATCAATAGAATATATTATTAGTCACCTATTTCACATTCTTTGTTTTGTATCATCTTTAAATTTCAATTTGTATTTTATACTGACAGTGTATCTCAATTTTGATGTTAAATTGTCATTGGAGATATTTGATCTCTATTTAGCTTTCATATATTTTTGGGTTGAAAAAGTAAATTCACATATCCAAGTTCTTCCAGATATCCTTGAAAGTGTTTCTGATAACTGAATTATCAATTTAAAAATGTAAGTTAATGACCATCAATGAAGGAAAAAGTCTGCTGCTGAGCTGCACTGACCATATTTTCAGTGTGCAATAGTCGCCGGTGGCCAGTGGCTGTCATATTGGATAATACAGCTTTAGAATGACAGTTCACTGCAATGAGCGCTATAATAGACACATGAACTGGGAGCTCCGGGAAGTTAAGAATGGGATCAGTGGAGTGGGTCTTGAAAAGCCAATAGAAATTCACCAGGTAGAGAGGAGGAGAGCGACTGCTCCAATTCTAACTTTTGAAAGCACGTGAAGGAGCAACAGTAGACTTGTTTGATTATTTAATAGTAATTTATTGAACATGAATTTTGGGAGATGCAGGGTCTGGATGCTGGTTAGACATAGTTCCTGAGCTCCAGTAGCTTACTGTCTAAATATTCATGGGCCCATTTTTCAGAAAGGATGGATATGTGTGTGATCGTGGGTGTGCCAAATGCTGTGGCTTCCTGAAGCTTAGATTGCCAGCTTGTCACCTTCAAGGTTACCTTGTGAATAGGACTTTTTGGAGCTGTAAACAAATTTACTTTGCCTATTTATTTCCAATGAAAGAAAGGTTTTTATTTTTAAAAAAAAAATAGATCTCATCTTATTGCATATGATTGGCCAAGAAGACATGGCCCATACAGAAGGTTTCTGATGGCTTCTGAGGTCTATTGTCATTTGCTTGTTGGCATTTCAGCTGTCAACCAGGATTCTGTCAAATGCCATTCCTGTCTTTAGCTCTTTTACTTGAATACCTGGGGCAATGGCAGAAGTGGTTGCTATTTGTCACCTTTCCAGGATGTTAGTCGTGTCCTTGAGACAAATAGAAAATTTAAAGTCAGAGCACTTGATTCCTCTGCCAGTTAAGACCTGTAGAGAGTCCTCAGCAGGTCGCTTATTTTTAAATTTCAAGTCCCTGGTAAGGATCAAGTAAACTCCTCAATTTGCAGATTTCTATCCAGTTGACTATGGATTTTGCCTGTTGCTTTGTTTCCACCAACTCTCCCTGAAGATGAGGCGCACACACAAATGAACAACTCACAGGCAAGAACAGCCTGGCCCATCTCAAAAGATTCTCAAGACAATTCGCTACAAGATGATTGTCTACTTTTTAAAATATTCAGTAAAGGAAATTTGTGCTGTTATCCTTGGTTGTGTTTTCAGTATCTCATCATCCTTCTATTTGTCGGAGGCTTTTCCTGTCATCTAACCCATACGTCTGTTGTCTCATCAGCTGTTAATGTTAAGGCTGCTTCCCCATCAATCTTAATTCTTTTTAACCTTCTGAGATGTATAGGTTAAGCTGAAATCAGAGACTTTCATAAAAGGGTAAGATGGCCATTTAAACCCAACTATGAGGAAATAATGTAAGCAGGATTTCCTGGAGAACCAAACACTAGCAACAACTAACTTGGTAATCAATGTTGGGACTCAAAGTTAGGCTAAAATCAAGAGTAAAGGCACTTGTATGTACAAATGCAGAACTTTTTACACACAGTGATTTTTCCCTCTATTATTATACACTAGCTGTGCCTGAGTAGATAGTCCAGCTCCACTACCTGCAGTCCACCCTGGGCTGTGTAATCTGAGCACTGATGGGCTGTTATTTGTACATATTACTTCTATGATTGTTTTTGTCTCAGTGTTAGAAATGCCTTTCTTTCTTAAATAAGCTGCTTCAATTTCTTATAGACAGATTCTGCTTTTATGACCCTTGTTTTTACAACGTAATCTCTACTCATGCTGAAATCTCAGACAGCTTTAACAAATATTTAGAGTACTTAATTTTCCTTTGAATTCTAAATATTATCCTACTTTAGTTTGCCACAGTTGGATATTTTGAGACAACTGTGGAGGAAACAGCACTGATCCTGGGGTCATGAAACCTGATTTCAAGATCTAGTCCCTTCTCTAATGTTGCACAAGTAATTTAATCACATTCATCCTTAATTTCATCATCACTAAAATAGGAGAGAACAATTCCTGTTTCATGGAGTTGATATGCAGTGAAATAGCATATCAGTGTATGCATGAATGTCCCCCCGCACAGAGTACTAAACAAATGAAACGTGTCACACAGCATAACGTATGTGCTGCTTCCTGCAACTGGATTGCACTCCAGCGGGATTTCATGCTGGTGAGATGGCTGTGCTACTGGACTTCATGGGACACCAATCTTTGAAAATAAGCCTGATCTGGCCAGGCATGGTGGCTTATGCCTGTAATCCCAGCACTTTGGGAGGCTGAGATGGGCGGATCACCTGAGGTCAGGAGTTTGAGACCAGCTTGGCCAACATGGTGAAACCCCGTCTCTACTAAAAATAAAAAAAGTTAGCTGGGCATGGTGGCATGTGCCTGTAATCCCAGCTACTTGGGAGGCTGAGGCAGGAGAATCACTTGAACCCAGGAGGTGAAGATTGTAGTGAGCTGAGATTGTGCCACTGCACTCTAGCCTGGGCAACAGAGTGAGACTCCGTCTCAAGAAAAAAAAAAAAAAAAAGAGAAAAAGAAAATAAGCCTGATCTATAGACAAGGTCAGTGGATCTTGTGAAGAGTTGTAAGGTCAGGTATCAGCCTTATACTATGTCGGACAGGGCAATTGTCATAACTTTTTAAAAAAATTATGTTTTGAGACAGTGTCTCACACTGTCCCCCAGGCTGGAGTGCAGTGGTGCATTTTCGGCTCACTGCAACCACTGCCTCCCGGGTTCAAGCGATTCTCATGCCTCAGCCTCCCAAGTAACTGGGATTACAGGTGTGTACCACCATCACTGGCTAATTTTTTGTATTTTTAGTACAGACAGAGTTTCACCATGTTGGTCCAGGCTGGTCTCAAACTCCTGACCTCAGGTGATCCATCTGCCTTAGCCTCCCAAAGGGCGGGGATTACAGGCGTGAGCCACCGTGTCTGGCCCAATTGTTGTAGCTGTTTAAGTGGGGTATATGACTGTCTCGGGCATTAGACATAATCAGTTAATCTGTTGATAAGGTTCTTCGTTTCCTAATTTTCAGTTGTGTTTTGATGTGTGTGGTCTCGGTGAGTGGCTCAGTGCTGCTGCTGTGGAGAAGGCATAGTACGGAAGGGATGTAACTGGTCCTTCCTCATCCTCATAATGGGACCAGGACTGGGGTGAGGTCTGTGAGGTGAATGAGGCACTGGTTTTGATACAAAATTTAAGAAAAATCAAATTCAAGAGGTAATATTTTAATATGACATTTTAAAAAGATCAAAATTAAGTGCAAAAATTTGTGATGAGCAAAATGTCAAAATGTTAGATAAAGGCATTGTTGCTTTTCTTTTTCGGTGTATGGTAACACACCATCACTTAGTGGAGAAACAAGCTCTCACTTTTCTCCTCCCCAAATATAACCATTTATGTTGAATTAAACTTCTGGTTCTCCTGCACCTGTGAGCATCCCCTGAGTACCTTGGTATGGAGAAAGCAGTTTATTTGTCTTAGTAAGATTATAAAAGTGAGCAATGAAATGTACATGTTTGTACATGTAATGAGCATAACGCACATTTTGTGGACTAACTCGTTTTAGATCTATTTTTGAAAACTCATTAGATATGTGCATGAGGCAAAATAATTCAAGTGCAGTTGGCTATTAAATGAAAAAATGTCAGGTCCCCTTTCTCCCATATTCTCTTCTGTGTCTTCATTTTTGACCAGTTCTTACAATTTTTGACCAGTTCTTACAATTCTGATGATTTGCCGATGCCTCCAATTCTTGCTTTATCAACTTCACGCAGAATGTCTTGACATCTTGGTATGAAAGTTAAAGAATATGAATCATTTGCTCTCTCCCTTCTCCTTTCCTCTTTCTCTGCCTCTCAGTTTTTGTTGTATGCCCACGGAGTATGTATATGAGCGTGTGTGTGTGCGCGCGCGCGTGTGTGAGCATGTGTGTGTGAACGTGTGTGTGCGCATGTGTGTGCACGTGTGTGAGCGTGTGTGTGTGCACGCCTGTGTGTGCATGTGTGTGTGTGAGCGTGTGTGTGCGCGCGCGTGTGTGTGCGCGCATTTGTGTGTGTGCGCGCCCATGGGTCCATTTTTGCGTGGCAGTCTTTATTTTAGAAAAATTGGTTACGACAGCTGCCCCACCTATGTCCTCTGCAGGGAAGGATTCCCTCTCTGAGACCTGGGTCTTTTCCAGGCGGATCACTTACATTTCCTCACAGGTTATTTCTCATCTGCAGCCTGGGTCCAAATGGGCTTTGCTGTGAACAGTGGCTCTCAGGCTTGTGGTCTCTGCTTGCTGTGACTGAGTTTCGTTGAGATGCTCCATCTCCTCCTACTGCACCCACCCAGCAATCATTTCTCTTCCAGGAATTCACCAAAGTCTTTTTTTTTTTTTTTTTTGAGACAGAATCTCGCTCTGTTGCCCAGGCTGGAGTGCAGTGGCACGGTCTCGACTCACTGCAACGTCCACCTCCCGGGTTCAAGTGATCCTCCTGCCTCAGCCTCCCGAGTAGTGGGGACTACAGGCACGTGTCACCACACCCAGATAATGTTTGTATTTTTAGTAGAGACAGGGTTTCACCATGTTGGTCAGGCTGATCTCGAACTCCTGACCTCAGGTGATCTGCTGGGGTCCATTTTGCATGGGAGACTTTATTTTAGAAAGATTGGTTACAACAGCTGCCCCACCCCTCTCCCCTGCAGGGAAGGATTCCTCCTCTGAGACCTGGGTCTTTTCCAGGCAGATCACTTACCTTTCCTCACAGATTATTTCTCATCCTGCAGCCTGGGTCCAAAGTGCTGGGATTACAAACGTAAGCCACTGCACCCGGCTCACCGAAGTCTTTGGGTGATTGATGTCATATCCCTCTGGTTGATGGCACTTGTAAGAATTTTTCCTTTTTGTATGCTGTTATTATTTTTAGAAGGCTTTTGGATTATTAGTGTTAAAGAGTATGCCATGTCTATCTTTTAACTTTTAAGCATCTACTGCTTTGTTACTTGGACTTTATATATATGTATATCCTTCCCCCAGTAAGACAAAGAGTGTAAATAATGACCTCCCTTGCCTGTTGTTTGGGTTTAATTCAGGATTCAGTGGAATTAAAAGTCTAAACTTAAGATAGTTTTAAAGCAGCAGTCCCCAACCCTTTTGGCACCAGGGACTGGTTTTGTGGAAGACAATTTTTCCATGGACCAGTGTAGGGGCTGGGGGGTAGTTCCAGATGATTCAAGTACATTACATTAATTGTGCACTTTATTATTATTACATTGCAATACGTAATGAAATAATTATACAACTTACCGTAATGTAGAATCAGTGGAGCCCTGAGCTTCTTTTCCTGCAACTAGATGGTCCCAGCTGGGGGTGATGGGAAACACTGACAGATTATCAGGCATTAGATTCTCATAAGGAGCGCGCAACCTAGATCCCTTGTGTGCACAGTTCACAATAGGATTCGTGCTCCTATGAGAATCTAATGCTGCCACTGATCTGACAGGAGGCGGAGCTCAGGCAGTAATGCGAGCAATGGGGAGCGGCTGTAAATACAGATGAAATTTCACTTGCCCCTGCTCACCTCCTGTTGGGCAGCCCAGTTCCTAACCAGGGTTGGGGACCCCTGCTTTAAAGAATATGTTTGTGGACTGATAGAGGGAAACAAAAGGCACTGAGGCCTTTCGGAAGGTGGAGGGTGGGAGGAGGGAGATGATCAGAAAAAATATTAATAACTAATGTGTACTAGGCTTAATATCTGGGTGTTGAAGTAATCTATACAACAAACCCCCATGACACAAGTTTACCCATGTGAGAAACCTGCACATGTACTCCAGAACTTAAAATAAATGTTAAAAATTTCCCCCCAAGAAGGATATATTTGCATTGGAGTTATATTTGTATGTAAGTATATATTTGTATATATAAATATATTTGTATATGAGTTTCCAATGAATATATCTTTTTTTTCATTTTATTTTCCAAACATTAAAGTCAGGCACATTGGTTAGGAATTACACCAATACTTTTTACAAAACTGAGGACTTGGATGATAAAGGCACTTTTTAAAAGATTACACAGTGGCATGGGGAATAATACCTTTATAAAGATGATCTATGTGTTCCTGAATATTCTGATGCATCTCCTAGCTGGATCTTCAGCTCCAGAAAAATTCATAAGATGAGATTCTTGAATTAGAATGCATGCCTTCATGTATTAAGTCAATGTGGAGAGAGTTATTTAGTCCATGTAAATTAAGTGGGAATATTTTTATTTGATTACTGTTTTATCTGGATCTTGCCCACTTAAGGCCTTCAAAAATGAAATTTAAGGCCTGTTAAGCAGACCCAATATCAACAACATATTCTCTCTCTTGTAAGTATTGTCTGGTTGATAAAAAATGTCAAAAACATGTCTTAATCAAAAACAAGATGATCCAGCACAAGTTTAAGAAATGTTTTGTGAATATCGCACATTCACGTCTCATTACTACAGTTTTCTTATGCTGTCTTGCTCAATAATTCCCCCCAAAATTGTAGTGTTTATGTTATGGCATTTATAGTTACCTCTGAACCTAAAAAGTTAACTTCAAAAGTATTATAAAATCATTATATTTAAAACCATTTCATGTTTAAATGGTTCATACAGGGCAATGAAAGGAAATGTAGTAATAAACACAGAATCAGATTTGGTCACTAATATTTTTCTGCAATTGAAATATGTGTAGACTGGCTTAGGGTCTAAATAGCATTGAATCCTGTTACCTTCCATCTACAATCGATTAACATATTATGACATTGTTGTCCTCAGATCATTGGGATCTCATGGCAAGTAAGTAAAGGGATTATTCTGTGCATTTTCCCAGTATCTATATGAGTTTTAATATACCTTTATGTTAATGTATGACACTGACACTTAGTAATTGGATCAACTTTCTATCAGAATTGGTTTTTCACCCATACTTTGTATACATGTCTTAAGGGGGGGGTAGATGTACATTGTTTTCTGTGTTAGCATATCTGTTTCTGTGACATGACATGCTTTCTGTCCTCCAATTTGTGTTTCTTTCCATGTACAAAAATGCATCATCTATCATCTACATCTACAAAACATGTAGACTTCCAATGTTTTGATATAAATACACTTCATGAGTCCTCAGTAGAGTGTTAGATGAGTGGTTGAATAGTAATGTTAATAAATGTAAATTATAATAAATAATAACATGATGTTAATAAATATGTTTACTGAACTTCAATAATTTAAACATCTTCTGAAATGTAGTAGAAATTATGATTAGCCATAACTAGTACAGTATTTTTTGCTTGTTTAATTTTTTTCAGTGATATTCCCTTTGTGGAATGAATGTGTGTGTGTGTGTGTGTGTGTGTGTGTGTGTGTGTAGTACAAAGAGAAAGGAGAGAAACATATCTGCATATTATGTTAGAAAGAGTAATGTTAGCTACCCTACCAAATTCTTCAAATTTGACTGGCTGAACACAGTACCTAAAAAAATTTTTTAGTCCATTGCTGGTGTTCCCTGTTGATGGGTGACTCTATTCCACATGGTGATGCAGGGAACCAGTCTTCCTCCTTCTGTGGCTGTGTAATCCTTGCAACCTTGAAGTCCTCTGCATCTAGCTTTAGGATGAGGAAAGTGAAGGTGGAGGATATAGCCCTCTTGACTGCCTTGACCTGGACCTGACACATCTCTTTTGCTCCCATTCCATGGGGAAGAACTAGTGACATGGTGGTCCATAGTTGCAGAAGGGAGACTGAGAAATGTAGCCTCTGGATAAGAAGCCCCCTCCCAGTGGTTACTGTACATTGTGGAAGGGAAGCTTGAATTTTGGTGGACAGTGAGAGCCATCCTCCACACGATAATGAAATGACGTCTTCTCAGCTTTGGCAATGTAGCATCCTGCGACTTAAGTATTTGAATAATTATCAGTAAAGGTCAGTGAAAAATTAGGTCACCTTTCCCTTCCACTTTTAATTCTGTAGTTTAATTTGCTTACCTGCCACATATTATACATATATGAATAGGTGAGATTATCTATAAACATATGTATAAATTTGTTTCCTATACTAAAAAGAAAAATGACAAGAAAGAATGTAGTTGCCCAAATCCACACAATACCACCAGGAGAAAGTCTAGGAACCATACCTTCTAAATCCAGGTCTACACTTCTTTAGTGCACTAAATTTTTGCCTAATACATCCTTTAGGAGACTGGTGTTTAACAGGAGGATGTTAAGCCAGAAGCCCATTTCACTTGGCTCTATAATGATAGTAAGTTAATTTCCAGGATGTATAACTCTTGATTTTCTGTGATGACAGAGAAAATACTGACCTGACTTGGGTAACTCTGAGATTTGAAGATCTTGAATAGCCTCATGTTCCTGAACTTCTTTACCATACATGAATTCCTTCTTAGGAAGAAACATTTCTTCTGTAGAATTTGGTTTTGCATTTCATTTTTATTTTCTTAGACACTGGTAGTTGGAAATTCAGGAAGAATTTGACTCCAAAAAAACATTTATTATAAAGAATTTCTAATCTCACCTGCTAAGTGCCGCAAGGAAAAAAAAAATACATTTTGAGCCCTCAAGGGGCTCCACATACAGTTGAGGGAAAATTAGACCCAGAAATAGTATATGATTAGGAGCAAAACGGTGGCAGAGAAATGAGAGTTTAGAGAAAGGAGAGATAATAATGAGTTAACTGGGAAGAGAAAATTTCACAGAGAAAATGGCCCCCACACTGATTTGGGGGAGATGATTCAGATTGGTCTCAATGGCATGAGGAGCAGGGGCCAGATGGGAAAGGTCATCGTGGTGGAAATGATTCCATGAGCGAAAGCTTAGAAGTAGTTCTGCTTCACGTCTGGGACTCTGCCTCTCCCCTTGTTTCTGCAGCGCTAAGTTGAGTGTAGTTCCCCACACAAACCCTGAGCTTTCTTCCCCTCCAGGCTGCTCCATCAGTCAGACAGGAGTGCCTTCTCAAGGGATCCTCTTCCTCATCTTATCCGGCCACTCATCTCGTCCCAGACATCCCCATACTCCTGGTTGACTTGTCCTTCCATCTTTTTAACTGACATGAGCAGGCATCACCTCTTCCAGGAAACTTCCCCGACACCAGGCTGAGTCTCCCTGGTGTCAGGGAAGGTTTCTGTATTACTGCATCTGCCATTTTGATTTAAGGGTTTCTGCTCATTCCAACTCAACAGTGAGCTCTTTGAGGGCAGATATTGTGTCTTATTCATTTTTCTTGTTATGCCCTAAAAATGTATTGTGGTAATATAGAAGTAACATACAATTTACCATTTTAACCTCTTGAAGTGTATAGCTCAGTGGTGTTAAGTACATTCACATTGTTGTACAACCATTATCACCATTCATCTCCAGAACTTTCTCATCATCCCAGGCAAACTCTGTACCCATGACACAATAGCTCTCCATTTCCTCCTGCCCTCAGCCTCAGGAAACCTCTCATCTACTTTCTCTTTCTACGCATTTGACTACTCATGTAGATGGAATCATCCAACATTTTTCCTTTTGTGCCTGGCTTGTTTCACTTGGCATAATGTTTTCAAGGTTCTTTTATGTTTTCTTATGCGTTTTTATATCTCTCTGTCTTTGATAGTACCCAATATATAGAAGACAATGAATGTTTTTGTGAGTGAAAACATAGGACCAGAAAGAAATAGGATGTCATATTCTAGGGACACTCAAGACACTTTCTTGAGGACAGAGACACTATCGCTTGGAATTTGGAAGACGAGGTTGGCAAGGTAGGTGGGGAAAGGATGGAAAAGTGATATGTTTCTTGAAGTGTGTGGATTTGCTTCCATAAGCAGTGGTGGACCACTGGGCACCCTTATCTATTAATAGAATGATTTTTTGTGTGTGTGACTCATGTGTCTTAGTTACCTGTCTTAGTTACCTACCCCAGTGGTAGATAAGAGAAGCAGATTAAAAAGGGGTCTGAACCTGAGGAAACGGAGACTGCCAAGTTTTTTGTAAATATGTCTATTATAACATATATTATCTAGTACTTACAATGCCTGTGCAGAAGCATGCTTTTTGGTTTAGTTAAGCCTACCTAGCTCGCTAATTTCAATAATTTTGGCTTGAATTGCAAAATGTTGATGAGGGAGACGAGGAGTCTCTGACAACCTTCCCCCACTCACAGGTTTGAAAAATAAAATTATGAAGAGGAAAAGGATCTTTTTCTCTGGTAAACTATACTTCATGACAATAAACGAGTTGTGGTTTTAGTGGTTAATTTATAAATTAGGCCATCTGGTTCTTCTGTAATCTAAAGGTTTTTATATATACGTAAAATACAAAGTTGTCTTGGGAAACTGCCAGTCTATAAAAGAGAAACCATCTTGAACTCTGTGGAGATAATAAAACCACATTCAGCTGCCAAAGTGCTGCTGACCTACTGTCCCATGGGACACCCAACACCTTTGCATTACAGCCAGCAAGGTGTGGAGCTAGATGTATTGATCTACTTAATATTAACTTCTCTTCTCTGGGTCAGACTTGGACCAGAGCAAGTGAACAGGACCTATCTATCCCCTTCTCAAAAGTCACAGCTTTGGCTGGGCGCGGTGGCTCAAGCCTGTAATCCCAGCACTTTGGGAGGCCGAGGCGGGCGGATCACGAGGTCAGGAGATCGAGACCATCCTGGCTAATACGGTGAAACCCCGTCTCTACTAAAAATACAAAAAACTAGCCGGGCGAGGTGGTGGACGCCTGTAGTCCCAGCTACTCGGGAGGCTGAGGCAGGAGAATGATGTAAACCCGGGAGGCGGAGCTTGCAGTGAGCTGAGATCCAGGCACTGCACTCCAGCCTGGCCGACAGAGCGAGACTCCATCTCAAAAAAAAAAAAAAAAAAAAAAAAAAAGTCACAGCTTTCTTACCAAATTGTACAACTCAAACCACAAAGGAGACAAGCTAAGGAAAGGACCAGAGAAGCACGACGGCCCATGCCATATTCCCAGACCCTGGGACCAGCTCCAGCTCTGGCTCCTTGCAGATCCCACTCTTTTCAAGTTCTCTGGCTTTGATCCTAGTTTTCTGCCCTACTATTCCTGACATGTACAGCACCTGGCAATTTATAACTTGCTTTATTATCCAATATCTCAACAGAACTTTTAAACAACCTGGCAGGAAGCAGAGTGGGTGTTAGTTAGTGTCCTCATTGCACAGATAATGAAATTGAGGTTCAGAAAGGTTGAGTGTCTTGCCCAAGGCCACACGGCTACTTAGTGGAGAAGCCAGGATCTGCACCGATGTCTTCCATTAGTCACACTGCCACTTAATAAGGTACTTAGTTTTTCTTTCTAGATGAAGCAGTACGAGGAATTCTACCATGGATCGATCTCTCTCTCTCTTTTTTTAAACTGCAAAATCATGATAATGATAACAATGAATACTTCTAGAATACAGTCTCTACGCCCGGCATTATTTGCTTTATCTATAGTAACTTGCCTAATTGTCCTAACAACCCTAGAAGATAGTTACTAATATTATCACCAGTTTTAAGTGGGGAAACTGAGTTATAGAGATGGTAAATAAGTTGCCCAAGGTCACAGAGCAGCCAGGTTGGTGAAAAAAGTTTGAGAGTTCTCAGTTTGAATTTTAGACGTTCTATGGATATGGTTTATGCCAAATCCCTTCTCCTTTCTAGACCTCAGTTTCCTCATGTATAAAACGAGTGGACAGCACTATACAACTCTGAGGTCCCTGCTAGCCTGAAGATGGGAGTATTTTATGCCCACATGATATGCAAGACATTCATGCTGGCTCTTTAAGACTTGACGCTTGGCATTTAAAAAACTAACCTCTACTAAATTTGCTGTAAACTGTCCAAATACAATCTCTGGTCTCTCATTTGTATCTCTCGCAGAGCATGAGCGATGCTAGGCACATATATACTCATTAAGAACTTGCTGAAGTAAATTGTAAAACATTCCTCCAGATACACTGTAAGGGTGAGCTGATGCCCTCATATGCTCCTCAGCTGCTGACTTAGGACCTGTGGGTGACAAACCCTGTCCTACTTGTTGCTCCGTCTGTGACAGTGGGCAGTCTCCCAAATGAGTGTCTTCATCAAAAGTGAGTCCAGGAAACTGGATCAAAGTAAGTAAGGAGTCTTCCTTGCTGCTTTTTCTCTAAAATGCAGTACAGCGCATTCCAGCTAGCTAGCAGTGTGCCTATAAATCTCATTTTAAAAATATCAAGAAACAGATGCTCATTGATAAAGAGGGCAAGAATGAGCAAGGGAGAGAGTCAAGCCTGTACATGTGTGCTTAGGGTATTTTCATTTGAGAAATTATCATTGGAAAGATCAATTTCCAAGGCAGGTATTTTATCTTGACTTAATAAATCAATCTTTATAAATAATAATTAAATCATGTCATTTTCCCAGATGCAAAGGGGAAACCATAATGCCTTTCATATGCCTTCTCATGTCTTTAGTGTTTCTTAAACCCAGCTGTGGAGTCTGTTTTAGGGAAGATACAAGGAGGGTGAGACCATGTGGAATACACACTCAGCAGCCACTGTGAAGTCATGAGTCCCCTTGCTACCTGTGGAAGCTGACAATCTGCATGAAAAGCAGCCCCTGGGAACATGGGTAGTGGCCCTGGATCCAAAACTCCTGAATCCATAAAAGGGCTTTTGACTTCTTGTTCCAGGACAACAAGTGACATCTGGCATGCTTGCCTGCCTGTTTGCCTTTCTTCCTTCTCCTATCCATCTTTCCATACATCTGTCCATCAGTCTATCTGTCCATCCACTCATCCATCCATCCTTCTATCCATTTGTCTATTCATCCATCCATCCTTCCATCCATCCATCCAAGATTTACTGAGCACTTACATGACAGAAAGTATGAGACACAAAAGAAAATTCTACACAGTTCTTGTAGGGACATGAACTAATGGTTAGCAAAAATACCATATGGGAAGTCCTGCTTCAAGTAAAATTATGACTTAAGATATACATCAGATGTTTGAAAAAGGTATTTTTAAGTTCAACACTGAAATTCTAACTACAACGTGTCCTTAATTTCTGTTTTCTAGTTAGACTTTTTGGAAGTTACAAATCTTCAACATTTGAGTTATCATTATTTTTGTTACTTGATTTTATTTATTCCACAAGAATGGTAAGAATTTTAGAGGAAGGTGGGGCCCTAAAAATGCATTTATACCAACTGATTGGATCACCTTGAATCACAATGAGTACAACAACTGCTCCAGAGAGGCCGCTAACACTTAATGAGTAATGACCAGGCACCAGACACTGTTCTAGCACTTTATACTTACTGGTTTCTTTCCTCTTCATGATAACCCTATGAGGAAAGTGCTCTCTTTTTTTGTTAAGCTCCATTTTCAGATGAAGAAGCTAAGGCCCGGAGAAGTTACATATCTTTCTCAAAGTGTCTCCACTACGAAGTAGCTGAGCTGGGATCTCATCCAAGGTCCTGGGTTCAGGCCACACTCTTAAGTACTCACAGCTACATCACACTGAATATCATCTCCCTGCACTGCCATTTCATTTGAGGAGGGCTTTGCCTGTCAAGAACATTCATATCTTTTGATAAACAGTGCATTTTTTCCCTGATAGTCTGTATGGAACAGCCTCCTTGTTTGCCTCGAAGGACAGGGACTTCAGGACCTCCTGCTGTGGTCACCAAAGAATCACATTCAACTTCTCAGCAAGGTGTTACAGTCCTCCTCAGTTTGCCTATGATCCATCCAGAGCAAGGTTTCCTTCTCTCAATACACCCTGTGCTTTAGCCAGGGGGACTTCCCACTGTCCTCTAGATGTGTTCTGTTTGTTCCTGACTGCAAGTTCCTGTTGGTGTGGTTTCCATGATCCTTCTTCTGCCTGGAATGCAGCCCCTCTTGAGCCCTGAGAGCTTCATTTCTGTCTGTCTGTTGGGCTGTGCCAAAGTCCCTCTGCCTTAGTGGGCTCCCCACTGATTCACTAGCAATTCTCCTCTCCTCTGGGCTCTTCTTAGCTTGCAAATGGCGCCTCTGGATTGGGTACCAAGACTTGCACTGACTTATTTTGATACCAGTAATATGAGACCATGTTATATGCCTCTTGAGATATCATTCCTTTTCTAGCAATAAACAGTGATAAGCATGCATGTACAGGGTAAAAATAGAACTTTGAGATTCGTCCATCTCAATATACAAAATAAAAGTAAAAGTATGCTAATTTCAATCCTTAACACAGTAAATTGAATGTAATAGGTCTTCAGTAACTATTTGAGGAATGAAATTGTTATTGATATATTGATTTGACTGAGAAAATCCATAAGTGCCATGCTTGGATTAAAGTACAGGGAATCCCATTTTTTGGGTAATTTCAAAGAAGTAGAGACCATCCACTATTTATTAAGAACAAAAGAGATTTGAGTGATAAATGTGTTCCAGACCATCCAATGGTGTTATTCTACTACTTCATCCCAGCTAGTAAAATGGGGCAATGAGCACCAAAAAGCAGGTACTGTCTCTCCCTTTGTAAGTAGACTTCCTAGTCGTGGCCAAAACAAAAACAAAAACGCAAAGCAACACAAAACAAAAACAATGTGAAGAGCATCTTACCGTTCATTGCTTTGGATGATGTGTGCAAACCTAGTTAATGGGCGTGGATCTGATCAGTCTTTGTAGGAAGTTGGTACTGGCATATGTCTGGCTTCTGAATTTTCCAAAAATACAATTATTTATTTTTAAATCCATTCAATCAACACCAAATTTACTTATCAACTACTAAATAAGTGAAAGACCCTATGGTAGATCCTTCAAGAAATGGAAATTGAGACATTAGGTCACTATAAACCCCAACCCTTGTAATCTATTTTTTTTTTTTTTTTTTGAGATGGAGTCTCGCTCTGTTGCCCAGGCTGGAGTGCAGTGGCAGCATCTCAGCTCACTGCAAGCTCCGCCTCCCGGGTTCACACCATTCTCCTGCCTCAGCCTCCCGAGTAGCTGGGACTACACCACGCCCAGCTAGTTTTTTATGTTTTTAGTAGAGACGGGGTTTTACCGTGTTAGCCAGGATGGTCTCGATCTCCTGACCTTGTGATCCGCCCGCCTCAGCCTCCCAAAGTGCTAGGATTACCCAGCCAACCCTTGTAATCTTTTTGTGGCAACCTTAGGAAACTTGGAATGCTTTCTACACTCTGATAAACATTTAATTGTGATCATAGCCCCAGTGTTGCAAAATGAGACAGAAGATACAAAGTATCTCATAGGATAATATTGTAGCTGTAGGTACTTCAAATGGACAAGTATAACACATTATGAGTGTTAATATGGATGCATTGGGAGAAAAATAAGCCCTGAGAAGCAATGTGCAGAAAAGCTATAATTGACGAAGGCAGATAGATCCATGAACCTAAGTTATTTTTCAGCATATCGTGGTTCCACTTTCACCTCTTTCTTGACATTGACTGTGTTTTTAGCAGGACAAAAGTTATCTGAAATTTCTGATAGAGTTCAAACTTTAAATCATGTTCACTTTGCTAAAACTCCACTGGATGGAGTGGCAGAAGAGAAAAAACAGAAATAAAAGAAAAGCAGTAATGGAGAATGGAAAATCTTTAAAGATGCTACCATCCTGAAAAGATTCGAAAGCAAGCCCAGGAAAGCCACGGGGAGGGAAAGAGCACTTAGAGGTGTCACCAAAGCTTTCAGAAGTGATGAGGGAAACCCCAGCTCTTCTTGTTACTTCTTGGCATTTTGTTCCTCTGTACGTTAAGCTTTTGGTTAATCTTTCATGTTGCTTGTTATCTCTGTTTTAAAATTTCACATCAGCTCATTGGTTTCATATCCCACTTAACAAATTAAATATTTTTCTTGGGCTTATTAATAAAATTATTTGCTCTCATATGTTATGGCTTTAGATTTTCAGTGCAGTTAGGACTATTCTTAATTTTTTATCTTTACCCTTGTTATTTCTCTGAAGCATCCCAATCGGGGTGGGAGTGTGGGGGTATTCAATGGTTAGGTAAAATTTACATGTAATTATGCAATTTACACATATCTTCAAATATAATGAGGCCCAGTCTAGCTGACCATACCAAGAGGATATTATAGTTGCCAATAAAATCAGCATTATTTCTTTTTTTTTTTTTCTGTTCTTTTTTTAGCTTCTTGCAAACATTCACTCAGAATACTTTTTGAATATTAATTTTGTGAAAAGCAACGTGCTGGGTTCTTTGGGAAAAGTAAAGACGAGTGCACAAATGCATCCTCCTTTCTAGTGAGTCCAGCACACAGATGACTCAGGAAGTCATGCACTGGAGGAGGAGTATCTTCTAGAACTGGGGAAAGGTTCAGGAAGAGGATCAGAAACTTTTTTCACTCAACCAATTACATTTTTCTGAAAGCATTTAATTAATCATGCATGATCTTGCAGACCCCAGATAGAGACTATATCACTATATCAGTTGTTTTCTTAAACAACTGGAGTTAATTCTCATATGTTTGGTGGCCTTTCAAGTATTTATGTTTAGGATCTGTTTTCTTCCCCTTAACTTACATTCCAAAGTTTAGGTATCCTTCCCCTCCATTGGCTGTCCAAAACAGCATCCTTTCATGTAGCTACATGCCATTGGAATGATTTGTTTTTTGCCATGGATTCCTAGTCCTAAATTTGGACTTTTATTGGTATTTAAGATGTCATGGACAGAACCCACAGAAGTTGTGCAAAATGAATGGGCTGAGTGGACAGTCCAACAGAGTTACATCATCTGTTCCAAACACCCTCGTAATGGTGGTATCAGCCTCAATGTCTGAGTGGCTGTCCTGGTTCTTCTGACCAGTCCTCAGCTGGCCATGTCTGTTCAGGTGCCAGAGAAAGCTTCATAGCTCAGGCAAATCTTTACAAGAGATTTGAAAGACAAGAAACATGTATTTTGGAGGTTTTACCTGTTTATTTCATGTATAGCTTCATACTAACAGATTTTGCTATACTTAAAAGTAAATGAAATGTTTTTGATATCTCAAAATCATTTTATAATTTATCAAAGAATTAATCTATTTCAAGGCTTGCCATTTACATTTAATCTTCAAATCTTGATGCATTTTCACAGACTTTAGTTAGTTAAGGATATTAATGACTTCCTTTAATAGCTTATGGAGTGAGTCATCATTGAAAGTGAGTCATTAAGGCCAACTCTTGTACCTGCTCTTAAATAGCAGTTGTTTTACTAGATCTGTACTAAAACCTTTTTTAAAAAATCTGTTTGTCTTATATATAACAAGCATTTCCAATAGTTAATAATACTTTCTTAGCTCTTCAATCATTTTATGAGAGCATTGCAAGAAAAGCAGGAGATCGGGAAAGGGGTTTCTTGTTTGCACTGTAGGATGCATGAAATTCTTATTTAGTCTGTTGTGTTTGGGGTTCGAGAGAAACTATGTAATGAATCAGAACGTTTCCTACAGTCTTCTGAAAAGATGTAATGAGACAGTCTTCCAGCAGCCTTTGATCATCTGGGAAGTCATTGACTTTGATCCTTATCCTATCAGGGGCTCTTACCCTGGGGTCCATAAATACCCAGGCATTCTTAAGAACTGGATTTCAGTATAACTTGTTTCATTTTGTGATTTTTAAAAATAGTTTATTTTATGCACTTAAAACCTTAATCTGAGAAGTCATCTGTAGACTATATCAGATTTCCAAATGGAATAAAAATATTTAAGAACTCTCTTATGTGTGTGTTTCAACCTATAAATTTTATATGTGAAGCTCATGGTTAGGTGGTAAGTAGATAACTTATTATCTGCATAATATTTGGTAATTTTTATAATGAAAAAGGAAATAATACAATGATAGGTACCATTTATTTGTTGACCACCCATATTTTCCAGGGAATTATATATTCTTTCTAGTTTTCACCATAACATGCTGCAGGGATAGTGTTACCACTCTCATTTTGCAGATGAAGAAATTGAAACCCAGAACAATTCATTCTTTCATTCAAAAAATATCCATAGAGCATACACTAAGAGAAGGCACTCTGCTAGGCACCAGAAATTAAATAATTCACCCCAAATCACTTAACTCATAAATGGCAAAGCTGAACCTAACAAAGCCCATTATCCTTTCTATCACACATTGCATCCTCATAATATCATATTCTATATAGAAAAACTTAACAGTCCTGCTGAGACACTTGGAACTCTAAGAAGGTAGTCAACAGATACTTTTCTCTTTATATAAATATGATATATAATTAGGTTTTCCTGGAAAGGAGTGATTCTGCCTTTTTAAAATTCTAGCAAATTAGAGCCCAGGTAATGATTTCCTGAGATAAGTAAATTCTCTTCTAGGACAATCTCTAGTCTTGTCATCATGAGATGGAATAACAACAGTCTGTCATTTCAGTGATGGCACCTGTATGTCCTTGTGTCTAAGAAAAGATACCTCCTTCTCTGCCTTGCTAAATATTTGTAAACTTTGCTTTAATTTGGTATATGTGCCATTGTTTTGTATGTGGGAGGGGTTTATTTTTGTTTGTTTGTTTGTTTTTTGGTCTTTTTTAGTAACCCCAATCCAAACTATTTTCATTTGTGACCTAAAATACTTAGAACAAGAGGCTTTGCAATCTTGAAGACCGAATACATTTTTACTACTAAATATAAGGCAGGTTTGAGCCACCCAATTTGTAGTGCTTGATTATGGCAACCTTAGGAAACTAGTACGGTTACTCTTTATCTTTATTAGGAGATAGTGCTGTAGTTCCTGTTGTAATCCTTAGGGAGCCAACATTGTTGATGAGACCCAGTACCAAGCTAGAGGCCACGTTGAGCTAGCAAGAAATAGGATAGTTTTTACTGTCAAACTAATTAGCATTTAGAGAGTTTCTCTTATAGAGTGGCCTGGTGTCTTAGTCTATTTTCGGTTGCTATAATAGAACACCTGAGACCGGGTAATGTATAACTTATAAGGATTTGTTTGACTCACAATCCTAGAGGCTGGGAAGTTCAAGATCAGACAGCCACATCTGGCCATCTTTTAATGAGGGCCCCATGCTGTGTCAGAACACAGCAGAGAATTGGAAGGAGAAATGGGCACACACAAAGAGAAAGAGAGGGGACAAAAGGGGTTGATGCACTTTGTAACGACGAGACTAATCCATTCCCTGGAGAACTAATTTATTCTCATGAGAAAGACATGAATACATCTTAACATCAGAATCACTTCTTAAAGGCCTCACCTCTGTACACTGTTACATTGTAACAGGCAATTAAATTTCAACATGAGTTTTGGTGGGGGCAAACCACATCCCAACTGTAGCACCTAGCTACCCACTCTATTTTTAGAGTGGTTATTTAATGACCTGGCAAGATCACTGTGCTTGTAAAAGAATCCACCACGAGTTAAAGAAAAATAGTTTCTGGCTTCCAATCTCCTTTTGGCCTCTCTCTGGAATGGCATATACAAGTTCAGTGATCACCGACTTCAAAGGTGGGGTGGAAGACGCTGAAATAAATTTTTCTCCTTTCTTTGGTTGGTTGCTCTCTCTGTTTGCTGCTGAAATTTGTGTAGAATAATGGAATGAACGTGGGAGATAGGGAACTATAGAAAGACTGGAAGGAAGGGAGAGGTCTCTTCTAAATTAAACCCCACGTGCTTGTGAGACCCTTGGACCCCAAAGGGCTCCTGACTGGCTGGGCCCACTCCTTCTGTACATGGAGCCGTGGGGCTTTTCTCTGGCTTCCCAGTTGAAGCATTGTCATGTGATTTGATGCTCAGCATTTCTGAGACCTCATGGCAATTTTACCTTATAAAACTCCCATTTCGGCATTCTGAACTTAAGTAGAAAATGGAAATATAAGCCTCTTTTTTTGCTCTTAATCCATTCCAGAACTATAAGTCCCTGGGTTCTTGGCAACAACAGGTGTTCCTCTAGATTTTAAATTGAGTGTGTGTGTTTGAGAGGAATATCTCACTAAAACGACAGTGTTGTCATCAATTTTGGCTTCATGGAGGGTCTTGAGCTGAGTGGAGATGGGAGGAAGCTATCCTTGTCCATGTGGTTTGGAGACTTGCTCTAAAAAAGAAACTGTCTACTTTCCTTTTAGTCTTTGTTTTGATGACATTTGTAGTGTTTACCAGGAGCATACAGTTATCTGGAAAATGCAGACTGATGACAATAGTATTTGAAATGCTCGCAGGTCTGCTTCTAGGTTGATGGAAAGAATGTATGTTCCAAGGTACAAGTGCTTGTTGACTTTTCGGATGCAGCCAGTCTGTGCTCTTTGTCAGGTAACTCAGAATCACTCCACAGAGGCTGTCCTTCCTGTCCATTTGACAAGCACTTAAAAGGGCAGTCTTAAGTACTTTACTTCATAGTTTATTATTTTTTTTCCTTCTTTAGTTTGCAATCTACTCAGAAACTGGAAAATAATTTCTTTTACCATTTTCCTCTTTCTCATTTAGGCTGAAATTGATTTCTTTCTGAGCGTGTAAGAAAAAAAAAAAAAAAGAAGCTGTGGTTAATACAATTGCCTTTGCTGAACAAAAATAAAAGACTAGTTTACCTTCAAGCTGTGCAGTATCAGAGTAAGGATCTGCTCTGTCACTCCCAGGAGATTTTGATAAGAGAGAGTGCAAAATTTCATGATATCTACATAGAATAATTGTAGCAAATATGAGAAGTAATAGAATTGTTTATTTGGGGATGAGGGTGGGGATGGGTTTTTTTGTGTGTGTTTGGAAAATTGGGAAGCTGGAAGATACTCTTAAATCCATCAGCTTCTCCAGAACTCTTCTCAAATGCTTATTGTCATGACAACCATCTCTTCGTAAACCAAGGCTCTGAGTGTAATACAGATGGGGCTGGTAACAAGGTAGGATTGCCATCTGCTTTGTTTTCTCTAAGGGACTTTTTTTTTGTGATCCCCAAGTCTCATCCTCAAGTCTGACAGTCTTGACTTATTTTTGTTTCTGGAGTCAGATAGAGCTGTGAGACTAATTCTTTTCTTCTGACAAACTACTTCCTCACCTGTAATCAAATAACTTACTTGTTGTTAAATGGAGGGGGAAAAGGGTAATTATGTGTGTGCGTGTGAAAACAAATATACATATTTTAATGATTTATTTATCTGTCTACTTTGCAAAGTCTCCTGTGAGGTACCTAGTAATTCAATAATACAGTCAAGCATGAGATCCAGAAACAAGTAGGAGTGAGGCGATCATTTTCCCATGAAACAGGTACAATTGTTATTGCTTTTGAACATTTTATTAACACCTGTGCTTCCTGATGGTGGGGCTGCATGAAGCTTGTAAGTAGTTTCATCATTCTTATTAGGTAACAAATAGGAGCGTAAATTATTTAGGAGAGGAAGACCTTTTCTTGTTACCAAATTTGGAGAGAAATTTGCCAAAGAAATGAATGTTTACAGGAGGGATACTGCTTAATATCTTCTTACTCCCCTTTGCCAAAGATACAAGTGACATTTTCTTATATCAACTTCCAAAAAAGTGAGGCCCATAACTTTTTAAAGGAATATACCTGGTATTTTAAAAGTTTGTATGTATCATGATCAGAATTAAGATATATCCAGCTTTTGAAAAAATATATATATTTAGCCATTAAAAGGTATGTGGTAAACTAAACTGATGAATAAAGGTTATGGGAAACATTTCATAAAATTTATATTTAAAGTAAAGAATAATTTCTCTCTTTGTATTATAGTTATTCTGTATAAGCTACAATATAAAATTCTAAAACCTTAATTTCTTGAGGGGCTTATGCTTCATTTTTATTTCTAAATAGAGAAGAAGTTCATACACTGCTTTTATGTCCTATATGTTGATGCGTAAAATTTTACAATATAAAATTCTAAAACCTTAATTTCTTGAGAAGCTTATGCTTCATTTTTCTTTCTAAATAGAGAAGAAGTTCATACACTGCTTTTATGTCCTATATGTTGATGTGTAAAAATAATCAAATACTAGTGGATGAGTAGAATGTAACTACAATATATTACACACACAAACACACAGGATGACTAAACTGTACACATGGGCTGATGTCCAGAGCAGGGAAAAGCTGCTAAGGAATTTTTGAAGTAAAGTTAGAATACAGTTTTGTGGTTAAGACCAATAATTTTTCAAAGGAGCATTATAAGGAGTGTGGTTACTTGGGTTGGAGTTAAAGACCAAGCAACGGTTGAGCAGACTTGAAACCAGTTTTGTCTTTAGATTTCTTTTCTTAACGACTGGTCTCCAATGAGTTAGCCACTCATTGTACTTAAGGTCTTGGCAAAGGAGAGACTTTCTTCACCGTGTAGTTTATACCTCATGTATGCATTACAATAGAAAGGTCCACGAAATACTGCAGGCCCTCTATTGGTTTTTATCCTCCATTTAGATAAAAATGAGGAAGAAGTAGAATTATCACAAACAATCCAATTGGCTTTTAGTTGGGATATACTACAGAAACATCACCTTTGAATCTGTATACGTAAAAAAAAAAAAAACTTCTCAGAGTAAGATGTAAGTTCTGTTGCACTGTTCTGAAGGAATGGGTAATGTCAGAAATGTCTTCATTACATTACATAAAGTAATACACGGTGCTGTTATCAGATTGCATAGTCAAAGTTGGCAAGTTTGCAGATTTACATAGATATCATGACTTTCATCATCCATACTTCTTTCAAGAAATGGTCATCTTAATATGGGGTATTTATTTGAGGCATACACCATTTATTTTAAGAAGCAGTACCTTTGTTTATCGTAAAACTTCTGGACTAAATTCTTCAATTTTTTTTCTCTAATGAATTCAGTTTTTTGGGGTTTTTTTCCCCCACTGATTTTTACTGCGTAGCGTTTGCCCGAAGAACACCACTTTGTTTCCTAAGGCAAGTAGTCACTACAAGGCAAGTTTTGTTCTGTCTATCCCAAGGCAAATAGACAGCAGCACACATAGTGTGGAGGGCTGCTGTGCTCAGTAGAAAACCATCAACTATTTCTAATTGGGGGTGTATGAAGACAGCTGCATTCTGGACGTGCTAAACCTCTTGAAATGCCTGGAGTGTAATAAAACCCAAAACGTGCTTTCCTTTCTCATTTCTTTGCACATGTATTTTAGGCAAAATACAATCCACATGCTCTTGTTCCCTCTCCTTTTAAATCATGAAAAGTGTTGTTTTTTAGGGCTATTCGAGGTCCAGGAAGCCTTTTTATCCTTTTCATTTATACATAAAAATAACCTAATAAAAAGAAAAACATAAACAGAAAACACAATATGACATCATGAATGAGGGCAAGCACAAACTGCCCAATTTAAGTTTGAAGTTATAAACCTAAAATATTTTAAAACAAAACATTTCTCTTGGTGTTTTGCAAAAGCATTGCTTTCTTCTATTGGGCAGAAATTGCAGCCTGTTGGGATGAAGTAGAGAATAGAACTAATATTTATTGAGTAACTACCGTGGCATTCTGGGACATCTGCTAACCCCTTAATTTTTACAATAACCCTAAGTGGTAGGTCAGTCCATCTGCATTTTACAGACAGGAAATGCTTTCAGAGATATTAATTAGTTGGCTGTAGACCACAGAAGAATTGAAAGTCAGGTCTTCTTGACTTTTCAGCTCATGACTTCATTACTTCTGCCCTCCTCATTCTGTTGGGAGATGGGTGGGAGTGTGCCCTTCAGATGATCAAAAAGTCCCATGTTGGGATGTGATTTGGAAATAGCTAGTCGTCAGGCCAGAGGACGAAGGCTATTGTAGCTTCAAGAAAGAAAGAGTCATCTTGGTATTGGCAAGGTGGTTATTTAGTATGGCAGCTGCATAAGAGCATTGGACAGGTGGTATGATATGGGATGGGGGTCAGGGTGGGAGCTGCTCACACCCCGTTATTATAGCAGAGCAAAACCAGAATAGTCACAGTGATGGTGATGTAGGGCAGGTTCAAGAGAAAGCTCATGTTCTTCTAGCATTGAGACTCACAATATTTCAAAACAAGTGATTATTTATTCCATTACAATTTATTTTGGTGATGGATATTGCATTTATTTTATTTTCTAACAGTAGTACATATTTGGTAAGAGTTGTTTGTGACTTTCTTTATTTAAATAGATTAAACTCATTTTCTGAAATTTTTAAAATGTTTGTCCTGTTATTGAAGACAGCTTAAAGTGTTACAGAATGGGAATCCTAGCTTTAATGAGTCTGCATATAAAAGAGTCCAAACATTTTTTTTTTTTGGAGAAAAGGAAGGTCATTTCAACTGTACTATAGGTATTATAGGGTCCATGATCCATGGTGTGGCAATAAGTTACTATTCTTTAGAGAATAAATTGCAAAATATAGGACATGAAGACTGCTTGGTATTTACATAGGAGTCTAGTTCTTCTGATACTATATGTTCTATAAGCTTTCTCCCAGAAATCCAAAGTTTTATTTAGCTTATAGCCATCATTGTGCCACAGTCTCCCTTCCATGATTTATTTTTTCCCATACCGTACTCTTGCACTGAGTCTTTGGCATTGAAGAGGAAAGAGATGAATTATTCAACTCTTCTTCTATTGAGTAAAAAGCCAATACAGAAAAAAATGCAACAGGCAATTTCATGACTGACATTTTGGAGAACACTGGGGTCATCATATGACTGAGAAAATGATTATCTCTTTTGAAGGTCAGGAAACCAGTATTTTCTCCAGTGAATCTATGAAGGGAACCAACCACCTAGCTTTTTGTAAATAGCACTCCTTAGGGAAATGTTGCTTTTTTCTTTTGTAGTGTTTCTGCTTTAAATCTTCATAGACTGTATCCCATGGAAGCAGGAATATAATGACTATAGCACTTACTTCTTTTCATGTCTCTACTGAAGAGCCACCCTGATTTATCTTTTCCTCCAAGGTAGTGTGGAACTTTACCAGGATTTAGATTATGTTAGTCATTTTGCTTGGAGATCTCTGTACACTTTTCAACATCGTTTCTAGGAGCCTTGCCACACCCAGTAAAGGAGGGTGAGGCTTCAAGAATCTCTTGGCGTACCAAGGCAAATTAGGCAATTTGTAAGAAGTCCCTAGCAAAGCAGAGTGGAGAAGAGGGCTCAGGATCTCGTGAGGACTGGGGCAGGGAGGTGGACATCCCATGAGCTCCTTTCACAGTCAACACAAAGTTAACATATCTTGGAGGAAAAACTATTACTGTATAATGGAAGGCAGAAGGCAGGAATGTCTGTGCTTGGTGATGAAGCTGGAAGTAGTGAGCTGGTTTATGATGGAGGGATAAATTTTGCCATAAAAGAGACATGCCTCAATTTTATTAGCCAGATTACTTCCCATACAGGGGGTGAGGAGTGAGGATTCTAAGGCATTTCTCTCTGTTTTCAATATATCCTTTCTGGATTCACTATTACTGTGACTTGTGAATATAGACTAGGGATTAAAACCTGAGTTTGCTTTTAAAAAAGTTTTGTTTTATTAAATGAGATTTCTGAGCAACTGATTTCACCTAGTCTTATCAAACTATTGTTACTACTTTTTCGATATGCATTCTGTCCCTCCTGTGTGAAGGCCACAGGGCACCTGCCCCCATGTCATTAAGATGGAGGTCCTCAAGTGATGAGGGGATGATTCACCTCTCACTTACCACTTGCGAGAATATCTACCACTGTTACCTCTCCTTATGTCCCGTAGCAGCTGCTACACTCCCACTTTATTATTAGCGACAATTTCTAGTGTTCAAGAGAGAACGGGATTTACTTTTTGAATGCCTCTAGGTTATTATAGCAGGTTCATTTGGAATTGCATATCAGAACATTCTTCCTATTTATCAGGAAAATAAACCAAGGTCTTGAATGTCTATCCATAGTTGGCCCAATATAATTTTGCTTGGGATTTATTACATTATTTTTCTCCATTGGCTATGAACTGAAGGCATCTCATGGTATATTTATTCAATGGTGAAAAGGTAGTTAGAGGTTGTGTGGTAAAGTCAAGACCAGTATATTGGAAGAAAAGAGACACTCCATCTAATAATCTTTCATAGTCTTCACATTCATTGAGAAGGTTAGTTGATAACCTTTCCTGCACACTGTCTCCCAACCCTGACCCAGGAACTTGCAGAGCACACTGTGCAACAGATGTAATAACCCTTGTCCGCAAGCAATATGCACAGCTGGGAAAGATAATTAAATAGACTCTTTTTGAGAGGTCTACAACATTTCAACAGAAGGATTGAGCAATCCTGCTGGCCTCCAACTGAAAACTATTACCAACAGACATACTTCAGACAGATTCCATGATCACCATACTTATGTGGCACAAGTGCTTATGAGGAGCTTCTTTGTCTTCCAAAAGGCCACTAAAACTGTCAGACCTAAATAATACTGGAATTGTAAAGTGGGAATTAAAAATTATAATTCCATTTAACATGTAAAGTTGCCATCAGAAAGCGGGCCTTTGGTTTTCCATATGGATTGGTTACATGGTCAACTGCAGTTCTAACTCATGAGACACCCCCAGATCTCATCCCGTGTGATTCTTTTTGAGGTTTATTTAGGATGTTAGATAATCTGGGGCAGGTTTCATCATGGGTGGCAATACTACATATAGCAAATGTCATGAGAAGAGAGAAAAAGCCTCCCTTTTGAATGTTAACATTTCTGCAAGTAAGTTTAGTTCACAGTATAAGTTTACATTACTATTATGAGACTTAAAAGATTGGGGTGAAATCTTAAAGAATTATGAAATTAAGAAATGAAACCCAGAGGGCTTTCATTTTAAGTACTGATGACTTAAACCAAAACTGGTTTGGCTTATCTGATTAGATCGTGGGTTTTGAGAAAGAGGAGCATTTACTGCTGCATCAGGAGATGTTTCCTCGAGAGCAAGGCCAGCTCCTTTTGACCCAGAACATCCCATAGGTAAATCACTGCACACTGTGGAGATACCTATTCCCTCCCTGCCCCAGCCTCCTGGGGATCTGAAACCAAATCATTGCTTTTTCATCTTTTACTTTTTTCTTATGAGCGAAGCCATCCACTTTCTCATGTTTCCTGATGCCAAGTCCTTCTTTACATGAGTGGAATCCACTCTTTTCAATGGAAAGACACCTGCTCTGAGACAGGCTACACCGTCATGAGCGTTGGCATGGCTGAGTGATGTAGTGGAAGGTGCAATAAATTTAAACTTTAAAAAAGCAATATTTGATGGAATCATGCATCTTGTGCCTACAATGAGTATATGCTGTAGCAGGATTTACAGATACATGCATGATTAATTTGAATACAGTGTAGCAAAATGATCTGTTAGAAAACACATGAGAAGAGGTGCAACATTATTAGTCATTAGGAAAATGCACATAAAACCACCATGCCTGAGTGATGCCTCTGTACATCTATTAGAATGTATAAAATCTAAAAAGACTGACCATAACAAGCATTGGTGAGGATGTAGACCAACTCGTGCTTTCATGTATTGCTGGTGAGAATGTAAATGGTACAACTACTTTGAAAACAGTTTGACAGTTTCTTAAAAAGTTAAAACATCCACCTGGCATACTATATCCAGATATCCTACTCTTATGTATTTAATCAAGAGAATAAAAGCATATATACATACAAAAACTTGTATATAAATTGCTTGTAGTAGCTTTATTTGTAATAGCCAAAAGCTAGAAACAACCCAAATGTCCAATGAAAGCATACATTGTATTTATTTATGGGATATATCCATGCAATGGAATACCACTTGGCAATAAAAAGAATCAACCCCTCATCATACGTGCAACCACATGGATAAGTCTTAAACTAATTATGCTGAGTTACGAAGTCAGACAAAAAGGTAAGAGACTGTTAGGAGCTGAATTAGTGTGTTAAAAGTGGCAATGAAAAAGGAGAAAATTATAGCTACCTCAAGATAGAATTGATGAGCTTTGATTATGAAATGATGGTAAGAGAGGGGGCCATAGACTCTGAGGTCTGTCTCTAGCTTTGGTTTCCCTATGTGGATCATTATCTCTTTGTATATAACAATTATCTGAAAGATGGTACTTAAGCATGTAAGAAACGATAAGCTACCTGTTTAATGCTGAGCTTTTGTTACCTCCAAGAACCCCAAGAAGAAACATCCTGTAAGCAGACCATTCATACTTGATTGTTAAAGGAAAACAAAATTCAATTTTGTCTTTTTTATCAACACAAGTATAGCTAGCTAATAAAAGTGTAATATTCGTGAGAGAAAAAGAAAAGAACACACACACACATACTCAACGGGATTCCTAGAGCCATTCCCATGGATAAGAGGGAAGGAAGGGTTGAGGGCAAAGAGAGAAGGGAGGGAAATAGACTACGATGGGATATCTTAGGGCAAAAGAATAGGGGACTGATTTGGAAGGCAGCAAACTTTATAGATACTTGATTTATTTAATGTCCCTGTCACTGGCATATCTTAGTGTGCATGGTATGTGATTTATTTAGTCACTTGATCCAAATTCTCTAATTAAGTGTAGCTCAGAAGAGATAGTGTCCATTGTGGTCAAGGACACAGGTTTTGGCTTCAACAGACAAATAAGCTCTCTGAGCATCTGTCTTCTCATCTGTACAATGGGAATATCAGTTCCTACCTCTTCAGGTTGTTGCATTCATAAATAATTGTGTATAAGAAACATTAGGATTGCTTCTAAGGGCTCAACAAACTTCCTTCTTCTTCTTCCTCTTCTCCTCCTCCTCCTCCTTCTTCTTCTTCTTCCTCCTCCTCTTCCTCTTCTTCCTTTTCCTTTACTCCTTCCTTCTTCCTTCCTCCTTCTCATTAACATTATTAGGTAACCTCAATACTATCAGTAATGATTGGAAAAAGCTTTAATCTCCTAGTTCACCATTAGAAAACAAGAACACATTTTGGTGGTTATTACCTGAAGTAATCATAGTATCACCTTTTTTTTTTCATCTGACTCATTATCCCAAGTGATTTATTTAAATGTGGAGTTTTCTGAGTCTTTCTTTTACATATTACAAAAAATGAGTGTGACTTAGGGACGTAGAAAAGAAATAGAAATTTGGTGACTTTCATTCTGCCTGTGCTCCAATTCCTATTTGGTCTAAGACAAGTAATTTAAATTTCTTGCACCTTAGCATCTTCTACTCAAACAGAAATGAGGAACAGTCACAGAGTGCTATGATAAGTCTAAGTAGAATCCACACAAGTTTTCACACTGAGTATAACTTTATAGAAAGCTAAGTGTGTTACTCAAGTTGGTACATTTATGTAGATGTGACACTATGGCACTAAGAACTTAATGCCACATTGAAACTCACTGAGATAGCTAGATTTTAAAAATAATTACTTGACTTCACTATAAAGTATGTTCGTATTGCATTTACTCTGTCTAGTAGAAAATAGACCTTGTCAGTTCAAATCCCTGTTGCATTAATTTCACCAGTAATGAGTCTTTTTCATTTGAGTCAGCAGGGTTTTTCTTGCTTGTTTTCAGGCTTTGTGGATTTGACCCTCCATGATCAGGTCCACCTTCTAGAATGTGCCTGGCTAGAGATCCTGATGATTGGTCTCGTCTGGCGCTCCATGGAGCACCCAGGGAAGCTCCTGTTTGCTCCTAACTTGCTCTTGGACAGGTAAGTGACCTGGCTGTAGCTTAGGAGAAGCATGTTCTTTATGATCATAGTTCATTCATGAAACTATTTTATTCATCTCTCTGTGAAGCTTCAGAGAACTTTATTATGGGTGCACTGGGGGTGAAGAAGGCTAGTCAAATTCACAGAAAGCTAAGGATAACTTTCTTCTAGACATCACCTCAGAAGAACTCTAATATTTCTAACACATACACACACACACACACACACACACTCATTATGAATGGTAATTTTCTAACTCCATCTTCAACTTGTGTCATATAAAAATTATAATAATCTCTCTTTAATTAAAATCTATTTTTGCTTTTTGTACATCCAAACCACAATAGTCTGTTCATTTTCTTCTCCAATTTTCCCATCAGTAAAATGAAAAAATTTGACCAGAGTTCTGAAGGTCACGTCCAGGTTGACAAATTCATTTTCGTTTTCAAATATGTTACCTTCCTTAACATACCATTGTGGGGTTGCCTTGGAATGTGGGTCCCATTGTTTTTTTTTTTTTTTCAGTCATTGCTTAGAGTAATAGAATTTAGATATTACTCAATAGCATCTGCCACTGACAGAGTCTCCACCCTGCACCAGCTGCTATGCTAAACACTTTACATACATCATCTCATTTAATCATCACTGGACTCCCAGGAGACAGGAATGCCATCATCCATGTTTTACCAGAAAGGAAACTAACTCTCAGAGACATCCTGCTACTTGCAAAAAGGAGAAAGCTCGCCAATGGTGGAGACAGAGTTGAAATTCAAGATCTTTCTGGCTCTGGTATGCTCTATTACCTCCTGTCCTGGGCACATGGTCTTCCCACTCTTTCCTGTTCAGTGATGCCTCCTTTGGTCTGCTGCCACAGCATTCTGTTTTCCAGGTAAATCTTGTCTTTGTGGGCTACATAACATTTTGGATGAGAAAGAACCATTTTGTTGTTTCTTGCAATCCTATTTTGCCTCTGTGCCGAGCAGTCTAAGGCTGCCAGGCTGCCCACAGTGCATCTCTGCATGGTCCTTTACTTCAGAGCATTTCACTATATTTCTACACCTGCCAAGCGCCTGGAGCAGAGTTGCAGCAAAATTTGTTTAAGTACTGGAGAATTGTACAAGGTGTTGGTTATTGTTTTGTCATTTTGTGTTAACATAGCTTTTGAAAAACAGTGGTGATACAGTTCAAGAAGCAGATTTTGCTGTCTGTGGAATATATTTTGATATCACAGTTTCACAAAATTATCAAGAATGGCCACTAGTCTTGTTCCTTAGAACTGTACTCACAATGTATTCTGTCAGCCTTCTAGAAGATGTCTTTACCGTGTTCTATCTTTCCATTTCTTGTTTTCCTTTCCATTTTTTCCTATCTCATTTCTCCTCTCTTTTCCTTTGCTTTCCTCTTTCCTTCTTTCTCCTATCCTCTTAGTTTTTTTGTCCTATAGCAGTGTGGTTTTGTAACCAGGTGATATCAAGTTTGCAGATGAAAATCTTAGACCACACATAATATCTCCCTGCCTACTGCCCGGAGTGTGTCTACCATGTTTAGGTTTCTGGACATTCATAACTCATTTGCTCCTTGATTCCCATCCTCATCTGTATCTATCTTCTTTTTTAAAATTTAATTCAATTTTTATAACATTGACACAATTGTGCAGATTCATAGGGTATATAGTGATGTTTTGATGCATATAATATGTGGTGGTCATATCTATCTTCTTAAGTACACACTTGCTTGAGGACAGTCATCAAATAATTGCATTTTGAATATGTAAAGGTTTTTGACATTACTGCACCCAACACACTCATATTCCCAATGAGGTGATATGGCCTAGGATTTTATCAGCTACAGCCTTCTCTTTCCTTTCTCTACACTCTAGTGGTAGCTAATTTTCTTTCCTATCTCTCACAGAAGTATGATTGACTAAAAGTTCTCATCTCTATTCATTCATACTTTCTAAAACTTCAGATTGGAAGTTTTAATTCCCTCTAGACCAGGATTTGTCAATCTCTTTACTATTGACATTTTGGGTCAGATCATTCTTTCATTCTTTCTTGGTTGAGGCATTGATATTGTTTGGCTGTGTTCTCATCCAAATCTCAAATTGTAGCTCCCATAATTTCATGTGTCATGGGAGGGACCTGGTGGGAGGTAACTGAAACATGAGGGAAGGTCTTTCCCTTGCTGTTCTCATGATGGTGAATTTCTCATGATATCTGATGGTTTTATAAAGGGGAGTTCCCCTACACATGCTCTCTCTCTTGCCTGTTGCCATGTAAGATGTGACTTTGCTCCTCCTTCCACCATGATTGTGAGGCCTCCCCAGCCACAAGGAACTGTGAGTCCATTAAACTTTTTTCTTTGTAAATTACCCAGTCTCAGGTATGTCTTTATTAGCAGCTTGAGAACAGACTAATACAAGAGGCTGTATTGTGCATTTTGGGATGTTTAGCAGCATCCCTGGACTTCACCAGCTAGCTGCCAATAGCAACATCCACTTCCTCCAGTTATAATAACCAACGATGTCTAACTATCTTCTAACTATCATTTCTAACTATCTTCTGTTATGTCAGGGGTGGGAGAGGTAAAATTGTCCCTGGTTGAGAATCACCACTCTATGCTTTCCCAACTCAATGTTCTATAGGCTCCTCAGACACACTATAGTCTAAACTGAACACTTTATCTTCTGCAACAAGTCTGTTTGTTTTGTCTTTTCTTTTCTTTTCTGTCTTGGTGACATCAACACTCACCTAGACACTAAAGCTAGAAGCTTTAAGTTACCCATGGATTCTACCTTCTCCCTCACCAAATTATCCAGTTAACTATCTATGAACTGCTTCCAAATCCAGACCTCCCCTCTATCCCCATTCCTCTGCATGGCACAGGTCCTGGTTGTCCCTGCTGCAGATTCCTTGCTTCTGTACCACGGACTCACTTTCTTGGTCCTGCTACTCCTTCTTTCCGTCCATTTCCCATAGTGCTGCTGGAGAAGGCACAGCTTTCTAAGGCACAGCTGTGATCATGATACTTCCTGACTCACCTTTCAGTGGCTCAATTCTTAACACAGAGAAACCCCGTCTCTACTAAAAATACAAAATTAGCCGGTCATGGTGGTGCATGCCTGTAATTCCAGCTGCTTGAGAGGCTGAGGCAGGAGAATCACTTGAACCTGGGAGGCGGAGGTTGTGGTGAGCTGAAATTGTGCCATTGCCCTCCAGCCTGGATGAAACTCCATCTCAAAAAAAAAAAAAAAAAAGAAAGAAAAAAAGAAAATACTGTCTGTGTAGACTTCTTATCCTAATAATCATGAATCTCTATAACAAGTGTCTCAAACACAAATTTCTGAAGAGTTATAGGTGACCCAGTGAGCTCTTGTCCAGGCTAAAAAACACCTGGTGGCTGAATTCAGAACTTCACACATTTGAATTTCTCTTCCATTGCTTCCTAGAGACCCTCCACCATTGCGGTTCCTTATCAGAATCATATCTACCTATAAGGCTCATTTCACGTGCCGTCTTTTTATAAAATCTTCCTTCAAACTTTCTCCTCTTCAGCCTTTATATATAAAAGGCTTTTCTTTCTTTTCCAAGTTCCTATTGTAGTTGGTTTTCTTTTCTCTTTATTATTTTCATTCCACCATATTAGTTATGATTGGATGTCTTATCTTCCCTACTAGCTCATAAACTTCTTGTGGTCAAAAACCAGATCTTGCTCATCTTATGTGATCTCCAGTTTACAAAGTCTTGCACGATACCCAACGAATGTTTGTTAATTGCACAGGTCAAGGTCACCCAGGTGGCTTGTGGTCAAATCAAAATAATCTACATCTTCTGATAGTCATGGCAGCTGTTACTTCCATCCAACTCACTTCTTGTGCATTGCTACTCATCAATTTCTGGCTTATTCCTTTAAAAACATTGCAGAAATACATATCTATGTGTTTTGGAAAGATTTTCTTAATCTATAAGTGCATTTGGCATGTGCTTATATGTCTGCTTATATGCCACCGACTTGTTATGCAACTTTGAAATGGGGAAAAGCAAAGACTCTTATCTTTACCATAACCAAACCCTTTATGAAGCAAAATCCTTAAGGTCTCACTACAGGTTAGAATAATTAGATGATATGATTTGGTTGTGTTCCTACCCAAATCTCACCTTGAATTGTAATAATCCCCAGGTGTCAAGGGTGGGGCCAGGTGGAGATAATTAAATCATGTTTTCCCCATACCATTAGTGTGGTAGTGAATAAGTTTCATGAGATCTGATGGTTTTATAAATGGGAGTCCCCCTGCACAAGCTCTTTTGCCTGCCGCCATGTAAGATGTGACTTTGCTCCTCCTTGCCTTCTGCCATGATTATGAGGCCTCCCCAGCCATGTGAAACTCTGAGTCAATTAAACCTCTTTCTTTTATATATTACCCAGTCTCAAGTATGGCTTTATTAGCAGCATGAGAACAAACTAATACGTTAGGTATATGTTAATGATAAGGAATGTGTATAAATACATATACATTTATATTTAAATATAATTGATATTTACAAATAACATAAGATATTAAAATATGATCTATAATTTTAAAAATTATCTACTTTTCTAATCATTAACATGCACTAAATATTATTAAATTTCAATATTATTTAATTACCATCTTGGTGTTTGAGGATAGCCACTTTTGATGGCATTGATAGATGCATTAACAGTAAAACATTGTGACCAACAGCCCATCTGAGATTTTATACATGTAGAAGATAGCTTCTGAGTGACAGCTGAAAACACTATTTATGTCTTTGCCCTACAGGTTCCTAACCCCTTTAATAAAATAGAGCTCTCTGATGCACATGACACATGGGTCTTCCTTTTGCTCTTGTCCCATCACATTGTACATAGTAAACATTTTAGTAACAAATGGTAGATACTTGTAACTTTCAAAGCTAAGTGATTGACAGCTGAGAGGCAGATGATGGTAATTTCATCATTTTTCTCATATCTCAGGCATTGTGATGCTACCTCTGGAAGGTCTGCAAGATCAACTGCCTCCATAGGCTATTTTCATATGCGTAGAAATAGGGGAGAAAGATAGCTTGAAGTCAGTAGGAGTCCTGCAACCAATGGATTACCAATGTTGCTAACTGGAGCCTGGATTTCATCTTCAGTTGTTGTAATGATGTCTTGTTCTCTCAAATCTTTGCAAATCTAGGCATTTATAAGACTATCTTGTAAGTCCCTTACAATACCATGAGGATGCTAGAATTTACCCTAGTCTTTCCTTGTAATTGCTTAAATGTTAGTATTGGCAAATGGGGTTTGGTGATTATAGGAGTAAAAAAAAACCTGCTGCCATCCCACATTTGTGAGCAGAGGATATATTTCCCGTCTTGTGTCCATTTAAAAGGATGATTGCTTGATTGGCTTCCTGATGACAACCCATGATACATTGATTCTGTTAGTTTGTAACTTTCCTAGTAGTCATATACTTATAGGCCAATTTTATCCTTGCCATGCTTAGCCTACTCACAGTTTCCAGTTCTTCTCTGTATCCTGCAGCACTGAGTTCCAAACACTTAATGTAGTCATCTCTTCCTGTCAAAACCAAGAAATAAAGGTTATTATAAGGTATAAATAAAGAACCCAGTGATTTCTCTTGGGGTGTGTGTGTCCATGTGTGTGTATATTTTACAAGAGGAAAGTTAAAGATACTAAGAATGCCTGTGAAAGTAATCAGGAAATGGAGAAAACTTGTTTTCCATTCTAGCACCTAATCCTTTGGTGTGTTTTGGCACTAGAAAACACAAAATATGTCCTCTGTGTCTACTAGGAATGCCTCTCTTCATTTAGCCCTGCTTGAATGCTTATGATGGAAAAATATAGACTGAAAACAGGAGCAAAAGTGTTCATCCTACTCATTCCTTGTGGGGTCTCTGCTTTCAAAGAGATGTTAGAGATGTTAGTAAATGGTGTTAGAAGAAACAATGCAAATTGTCAGTTTGGTGAGACGATTCAGTTTCTAAGGAGCTGTTTTACTGGCGCCATCCATGCTAACAAATTCTGAGAAATATTTGCGGATTTCTCAGTGAAGCCAAAGCACTCTCTTTTGACTCCTATTTACTCTCAGAGAAAAAAACTATTCATCCATTTGAAAAGCAGGGACCAATTCAACAAGCAGAATATTCCCTCTACTAAGCCTTTGGCCAGAGAGTTGTTGCTCTAGTTCTTTCCATCACTCCTGCATGAGGAGGCTCTGCCTGCAGGAAATAGTATTGGACAACAGAAAGTTCTTTTACTTGTAGGCATAAAATAGGAATAAATTCTCCTCCTTAAGAGAAAAACAGGTTGCTGTATCAGAAAGAACATTTGCCTCTTCTACTAAATAGCAGACTGTTTTCTGATGATAAACTCATTTTAAATAGAAAAAAAGTCATTCTTTACAAACAAGAACGTTTTCATTTTAGGTTGTTTATTGTAAATATTTCAGAAAAAAACATGCAAATAAAAATATGCCCCCCAAAATATAATAAATGCTTCCAGTAACATATTTGTCAGCTATCTTTTTCTCCATGTAAAACTTAAGGTAAATTCTTGGCAGATTTTTTTTTTTTTTTTTTTTTTTTTGAGACGGAGTCTCGCTCTGTCGCCCAGGCTGGAGTGCAGTGGCCAGATCTCAGCTCACTGCAAGCTCCGCCTCCCGGGTTCACGCCATTCTCCTGCCTCAGCCTCCTGAGTAGCTGGGACTACAGGCGCCCTCTTGGCAGATTTTTTACTTGGAAAAATAAAACAAAAAAGTTCTGAAATGAGTTGAATTCATCCACATATGTTTTTGGGGCATGAAGAGAAGGACCTCCCTTTATGTTCCCTCTTCAAATTCTCCCCTCTGAAAAATGTGTGCTATACTCAAAGGAGGACCGCACACATTGTAGTAGCTGGGGGAGTGGGTTATGGGGGTAGGAGGAGCAGGTTTTGGAGGTGGGAGGAGCGGTGAGTGATCCTTTCAGTAAAGTCAGTCCTGGGCAGGAGATGGTTTTAGGAATACTGTCAGCCTTACTGGATTCCACCATCGCTTTCCAGGACTGCTTAGGCCCTGGGCCCTTGAAGGATTTGCATGCATCTTGGTTCCATTCATACCTCAAGAACTTTGTGCACAGTATTTTTGTTTTTCACTCTATCATATGGAATTGAGTGAAAAAAGAAAAAAAAAAAAAAAGGAAGCCAACACTTACTTAACTGCTTTAATGTATACGACCCTGTTCAGTGTTGTCTTCTAAACTGTATTTCATTCAATGTGTGAGAATGCAGATAAGAAAGAGTTTTGCTAGTTTATATTTTGACCGTGGATCTGTTGATTCTTTCTGGTTCTGAGCCTTTAATTGCTCAGCTGCAGATGCCACTTGACTGACTATTAAAAGTCTTTGGTTTATTGCCCAATTCTGGCAATATGAAACTGTAAAGCTGTAAAGGAGAAAAACTGAGACCAAAAGATAGGGGAAGTGAGCCAAACTGCCATTATGATTGCTACTTCATATTGAAGATGAGTCAAAATATCCATTCGACTAGATATCAATTGAATTACGCACTTTAAATGGGCCAATACCTGAACTATATCTCAAAAAAGGTGTTAAACACAGGCACACACATACACACACATATTGAAATTCCAGGAAAAGTCACTTTGATCAACAAGATTATCAGTCTTCAAAGTGCCTGGAAGGGTTCTGTTGGAATAAAGGTAAAAAAAAATCAAAGTAAAGTTTCTCCTTAAAAACAAAAGCAATTAAGCAGCACTATATTATAAAATGTGCTAAGCCACAAGTCAAAATTCTTAAGAGACTTAAGCCTGTAAGCAGTAAGGATCCACTTAATGTAAAGTTACTCCAGAGGGAAAGGCATGAGCCCAACCAAAGTATTAGTCCTGTGTAGGAGGTTAATTTGACTCTTCTTAACATTTTTATACACCACATTATGTTTTATTCACCATTTATTATTAACTGAATTTATTAAAGTATAATCAAAATAATATTTTTGACAGTTTTAAAAATTCTTATAATATTTAAGTTACATATACTATGCAGGGACAGTCAAGTAATTCCACTCTGACGTCTGTATTTATTACTGCCACCTCTCCATGATGGTATTAGAAAGATCCTCATTTGTTTTAATGGGTGCCCCTAAAATCCAGCTTTAAAGGGGAGGGTTGGCCACTTTCAGGTTTGTGTTAGTTAGGATTCAGTTTAACCCAGCTCAATAGGTATTTACTAAGTACCAGCATATCCAGAGGGCACTGTATGATACTGGAGGACACACAGAAAAGATGTGTAAGAGCCACGCCTGCCCTCAAGGAGTTTACTATTGACTGGTAGTGTAATATGAATAAACAAATGGATGTTCTCAAAAGCAGGACATTCTAAGCAGGCCCTCACCAGCCTCTCTCATCATTCACATCTAGTGTATCCTCCTCCATCACCTTCTAAAGGCTATGGATTCTGAGTGAAAACCAATTCCTGGTTTATACATGTATGCATATATGAATTCATTCTTGACATTGCCATGCGGAGTATTTAGTATAACTAGACTCATTATACATTTATCCTGCCTAGAAGCATACTGTAATATACACAACTCTAAAAGCAAGATCATTCCATATGTTGGTCCTTTTGAACTGGCAGGGGGAAATCAGAGTATGTTGGCAGGGGTCTATCAAGGTAGATGAGCTCAGTTTGTACATCTTTGAAATATTACCAATGCCAATGTGTTAGTACTGCTTGGATCTCTTCCTATGACAACAGTTCTTATTTTTTCCTTTTTCCTTTTTTTTTTCTTTTGTTTTTTGAGACAGGATCTTGCTCTGTCACCTAGACAGGAGTGCAGTGGTATAATCCCGGCTCACTGCAATTTCTGCCTCCTGGGTTCAAGCAATTCTTGTGCCTCAGCCTACAGAGTAGCTGGGATTACAGGCATGCGCCATCACACCTGGCTAATTTTTGCATTTTTAGTAGAGACGGGGTTTTGCCATGTTGGCCAGGCTGGTCTGGAACTCCTGGCCACAAGTGATCTGCCTGCCTTGGCCTCCCAAAGTGCTGGGATTACAGGCGTGAGCCACCGCACCCGGCCCATTGGTTCTTAATTTGATGAGTGGATAGAGGTTTGGTTTCAAATAAATGGAGTTAGTCTGTGAATATCTGTTTCTTTTAAAATTTGCAATTTTTATTTTTAGTGTCATGGTATGTGCCTTTAATGATCTAGAATTAAGTTCTAATCTCTACGCTGGTATAACTGATTTCTCCCTGTGGGCTCCTAATGTAAAAAGAGAGATGAAGTTTTTCTTTTAATGCTTTTAGAGACCTTCATTAAGTCATTTAATATTCTTATTTGCTATTTCCCAGTGTGATGGTTAAGACTGAGTGTCAACTTGATTGGACTGAAGGATACAAAGTAATAATCCTGGGTGTGTCTGTGAGGGTGTTGCCAAAGGAGATTAACATTTGAGTCAGTGGGCTGTGGAAGGCACACCCACCGTTAATCTGGTGGGCTCGATCTAATTATCTGCCAGCGAATATAAGGCAGGCAGAAAAACGTGAAAGGGGAGACTGGCCTAGCCTCCCAGCCTGCATCTTTCTCCCGTGCTGGATGCTTCCTGCCCTTGAACATTGGACTCCAAGATCTTCAGTTTTGGGACTCGGACTGGCTCTCCTTGCTGCTCAGCTTGCAGACAGTCTGTTGTGGGATGTTCTAGAGATCATGTAAGTTAATGCTTAATAAGCTCCCCTTTGTATATATCCTATTAGTTCTGTCCCTCTAGAGAACCCTGACTAATATACCCAGTGTGTTCTTTTATCAAATAGAAAGGAGATATAGAAAACACATTGTCCATGTCTTTGTTACACCACAACAGAGATTCAGTTTCTTAACCTGCTTCCTTATTTACCATTCTCCAATGGTGCCAATTCTAAGATCCATCATGACTTTCTCATTGGAAAAGGGGATGCAACAAACATGATTAGATGTTACCGGAAGGCTGCTTACCGCATGATATGGTTTGGCTGTGTCCCCACCCAAATCTCATCCTGAATTGTAGCCCCCATACTTCCCACATGTTGTGGGAGGGACCCGGTGGGAGGTGATTCAATCATGGGGGTGATTTCTCCCATCCTGTTCTCCTGGTAGCGCATAAGTCTCACAAGACCTGATGGTTTTATAAGGGGTTTTCCCGTTCACTTGGCTCTCATTCTCTCTTGCCTGCTGCCACGCAAGACATCCCTTTGCTCCTCCTTCATCTTCTGCCATGATTGTGAGGCCTCCCCAGCCATATGGAACTGTAAGTCCATTAAACCTCTTTTCTTTGTAAATTACCCAGTCTCATGTATGTCTTTATCAGCAGCATGAAAACGGACTAATACACTGCATGCTCAGGATACTCAGGCACTTTGGAAACTAGATTTCTACTTCGGACCCCCGAGAGAAAAGGGTTATGTATCTCCAAGTGTGGTCATGACAAGCATCACTGCTGTGTGCAGTTGAGCCTGTGGATTGAGCCACCTTAGCCTCTGAGGAAAGCAGAACCTGAGAGCGTGCTTAATTCAGAGTGTGTGTGACTTGGAGTGTGGAAAGGAAGATCTCCAGATTTGCAGTATTGGCGACTGAAAGGATGGCAATGCTATTGATGGAGATTAGGAAGACAGGAGAGAGGTAGATGTTGAGCTACTCCGAGGAGATTTTCCTTATACATGTTGGGTTTAAAGTGCAGGGAAGATATCCTGAATGTTATTCCAGGCAGAAAGTTGGAGCTCAGAAGAGACATCAGAGCTGAAGATAAAAAATTTGAGAGCCAGCTCCATTGTTAAAAGTGTGGAACAAATGTGATGACTAGACAAGATAATAAGAGAAAGGTGTCCAAAGGGCTGAGGAAAGACCTCTTAAAAGACTGGCTTTTCAGGGTTTTAGGTAGAAAAAGAGTCCCAGCCTGGGGTTAAGGCAGTTTTTGAGAAGTAGAGGTACAAAGTTCCTTGTTCCAAAGGAAGCGTGTCTTTCAAAAGAAAAAGGATGGGCCGGGTGCGGTGGCTCAGGCATGTAAACCCAGCACTTTGGGAGGCCGAGGCTGATGAATCACTTGAGGTCAGGGATTCGAGACCAGCCTGACCAACATGGAGAAACGCTGTCTCTACTACAAATTCAAAAATACAAAATTAGCCAGGCTTGGTGGTGCATGCCTGTAATCCCAGCTACTCAGGAGACTGAGGCAGGAGAATCACTTGAACCTGGGAGACAGAGGTTGCAGTGAGCCGAGCTGTCACCATTGCACCTGAAACTTTGTCTCAAAAAAAAAAAAAAAAAGAAAAGAAAGAAAGAAAAAGAAAAAGGATGGTGAATCAGGCCAAATACCAGAGAGGTGGACAGGAGTAAGAAGAAAAGGACTAAAGATTTGCTCATAGGAGCCCATTGTTTCTAAAAGGAACATTTTTAGTAAAGATGAAGGAGGAATAGAATGCATATAATATGTTAAATGTAAGTATAATTTATAAAAGAGAAAATGGGGGTGGAATATTAGAAAAAAGGAATTGTAAACCAGCTCTTTGAGATATTTGTCAGTGAGGAAAAGAGTGGGCTCTAGTTTTTGATAGCAACAGCATCAAACGGAACTTTTTAAACGAAAATATGAATTTTTCAAACTGAAATAATAAGAGAATAATACAAAGAAATCTCATCTCCCCATAATCCAAATTCAGTAGTTATTAAAATTTTGCCCCATTGCTTAATTCATTAATCTCATTTTGTCCTTTTTCTTTATTTTTGGCTAAAACATTTTAAAGACAAATCCTAAATATCACACATCAGTATGCATTTACAAAAAAATGTCTTGATAATCACAATGCCATTCTCATACCAAATAAACTTATAATAATTCCTTGAGATCATCTGAAAACCAGTTCTTTTCTACATCAAAAATGCCTGTTTATAGTTGATTTATTCAATTCAGAGTCCAAACAAGTTCCATATATTAGACATTAGGTCATTAATGTCTGTCTATTTGAATTTATAAAAATTTCCCCTTAATTTATTTTCTCCAGCTTCTGTGGAGATTAGGTCAGTTGTTTTGTAGCTGTCTAGATGTATCTGACTGCTTCCTTGTGGTGTCATTTAACTTGTTCCTCTATCCTCAGTGTTTCTGCAAGTGGAAGTTAGCCTCATAGCAGGGGTTGGCATACTTTAGCCTGCTTACCAAATATGGCTCCCTTACATTTTTGTAAATAAAATCTTACTGGAATACTGTTACGTATATTGGGGTCATAGAAAGAGTTTCCCTGTCCCCAAGTTATAATTACATTCACTTGTTTTCTTCTAGTAAGTTTTACTCTTACATATTAGGGGTCCATTTGGAATTTCTCTTCATATGCAGTATGCAATAAAGAATGGCTTTTATATTTTTTCAAAAGGATATTTTTCAACTATTTTTTCAAATGGATATTCAGTTGTCTCAATACCATTTATTAAAAAGTCAGTATTTCTCAAGTGATTTGAGATGTATCCTTAATTACACACTAAATTTCTCTATAGTCTTGTCTTTTTCTAATATGTTAATTCTCTACTAAGATTTGTTTATCTGTTAATGGATCAATATCACGTAGCTTTGTTTATAGAAGGTGCACATTGTTTTAATTCTGGCCACGCTATCCCACCAAGTATTACCCTTTGATTTTTCAGAGTTTTACCACGGATTCTTCCTTGTTTCTTTTTCTATGTGACCTTTAGAATTAACTTGTTTAATTCCATAAGGAAATTTATTGATAATTTTATTGAAATTACATAAAATATAAATTGGCTTAGGAAGTACTGACATCTTTATGATGCTGTCTTCATATCTAAGACCAAAGTGTGCCTTTTCATTTGTTAAATATTCTTTGTGTCTTTCAGAAGTGTTTTCAAGTATCCTTATGTATATTTTGCACAAATGTTTATAATTGTGCCTATTGGATGCCACGTGCAGTGTTAAAAAATGATTATACCTTTTTGTATAGATATATATTATATAAGTATATAAAATATATATGATATAAGTAGTTATACATATATTTTAATATATTATATAATATTTACATGTATTATTTGTATTTATATATGTATTTATATGTGTATCTATAAATATACATCTATGTATACATATATACATATATATACATTATATGTATGTTTATACACATATAAATGCATATATAAATATACTAAGAAGTCCATGGGGTTTCCTAGTATACAATCATATTGTCTGCAAATAGAGATTGTTGTACCTTTTCTTTTCTATCCCTAAGTGTCTAAAAGATTTTTTCTTAGCTAGTGGCATTGGATGACACCTATAATATCTTCTAAAAATAGTAGCAGTCATAGGCACCATTTTCTTATTCTTGTATATTCATTCATGTTACAAAGTTTACAGGAATTTCTGAATTACTAAGTACTTTTAATGGGAATGAAGGCTATTGTCATTATTGCATCAAAATTCATAAGAAAGTTTGGTGTCAAATTTGTGCTTTGTGTAGTCTTCATCACGTTTTTTTTTTTTTGTTTATTTTGTTTGTTTGTTTTTATTTTTAAACCAGTGTTAAACATTCATTACAAAAATGGTTTGAAAGTTTTTCTTTCTTTTTTTTTTTTTCCTATGTCCTGGAAGGTGTAAGTAGCATTGGGATTATTTGATCTTTAAGATGTAAAATATTGGTGGAATTCCCCCTTTGGAAGCACCTGGACATGGTGACTTCTTATAGGTGAGCTCTCTGGAAACTTTATTTCTTCTGTAGTAATTGGTCTCCTTAGACTTTCTATTTCTTCTGGAGTCAGATATTGTATAGCAGATCTTCTGTTAAGGTTATCCATTTCTTCTGGGTATTCTAATTTGTCTTATTGAGTTGGAAAAATGATTTCTGATGATGTTTAAAAATTTTCTCTGGTTTGATGGTTACTTTGACCTTATAATTTATTTTGTGTATTTATGCTTCGTTTAGAAACTTAGGTCAGCTAGTGGTTCCTCTATTTTGATTCTTTTCCTCAAAGAACTAGTTTGAGTTTATTTTATTAGTTCTACTAGTTTTCTGCTTTCTAACTCATTAAGTTATGCCTTTAGCTTTATTAAATCCTTCATTCTGCTGTCGGTTAATGTTTTAGTTCATTTTCTAGCTTTTTGAGTTGATACTGAATTTATTTTTGTTTCATAATATAGGTAACTGATGCTCAGAATTTTCTCAAAGCACTGTTTTAGCTGGGCTCCACAGATTCTAATACATCTTACTTTCATTATCATTATTCCCTAAAAATTCAGCAATTTCACGTTTTATTTTGTCTGTCATTCAATAGTTGTTTAATAGACAGTTTAATTTCCAGGTTGGATGGGCATTTTTTGTTTGTTTGTTTTTTGTTCTACTGTTTATAAATACTTTTGGCCTTGGGATCAGAGAATACTGCTTGTATTACAATTATTATTGAATATTTTTGTAGTCTAATATAATTTCAGCTTTTAAAAATGTTCCATGTGTACTTGAAATGAAAGTTTATTTACCCTTATAAAGATAGAAGGTAAAATATTAGCTATGCCCCTGTTTATTTATCTTCTTATAATTTTTGCTTACTGAAAACTAATTTTTCTGCTACCTACATATTTATGTTTGCTTTGTCTTTATTATGCCTTATGGCTTTTGTGTTAAAAAGCTATTGGTTTATTTAATATTTTGGGAGGACTGAATTTTACCCTATCTAATATCAAGATCATGACTCTTGATTCCTTTTTATTTTCACTTACTTAACATATCTTTCTTCTATCTTTATTTTAAACACAAGAAGAGTTTTGCTTTAGGTCTCTATTTTACATAGTCTACAATTGGATTTTACTTATTAATCAATCTAAGAATACTTTTAAAAGATGAGTTATACAAATACATATTTATTGATACCAACACTGTTTAATTCAAGATCTGTTCTACTATTTTATGTTTATAATATATTAAATTGTCTTCTTTATTTGCTATTGGTTTATTGAATTTCTTTTGCTTTCAGGTATTTTGTATTTTTGTTCTGGTTGTTAGGTTTATGCATACTTAGCCAACTCTTCCTTTATAAAGCATTCATTTTCTACTATGAGCAGTAGTAAAATTAGCTAGTAACTTACCAATTCCTGAGCACTCTTCAATCCTAGTCACTAGTAATAATGCAGTGTTAAACTTTGTAATATTAATTATACTTAAGCCTCTATTACTTGGTTTGTCAGAATCAAATGATATCAATTTACTTCCAGCACATACCTATGAGGCAATTGTGAGCTAATAATAACTTCCATGACTATTCTTTTCTCTCTTTTTTTTTTTTTTGAGATGGAGTTTCGCTCTTGTTGCCAGGCTGGAGTGCAGTGGCACGATCTTGGCTCACTGCAACCTCTGCCTCCTGGGTTCAAGCAATTCTCCTGCCTCAGCCTCCCAAGTAGCTGGGATTACAGGCACCAGCCACCACACCCAGCTAATTTTGTATTTTTAGTAGAGACAGAGTTTCACCATGTTGGCCAAGCTGGTCTCGAACTCCTGACCTAAGTGATCCACCCCCATCAGCTTCCCAAAGTGCTGGAATTAACGAGTGTAAACCACAGCGCCCAGCCTCTTATTTTTATTATTTATATTTTTTTACATTGTTAGAGCTTATAATACTTATACACTCATTTCTTTAGTCCCTAACCCCATTTTTTGACATTAGCTCTGTTATTAAATATATTTAATGTCCACCTTCAGATTATATGCTGATGATTCTCTAATCGTTTTTGGTTGTCTGGAACTTTTTTTCTGTTTATTTTCAGGAAAAGCTCATGAGAACTCTTCTTTCTTTGGTTTAAAAATGTTTATAATTATTTTTCTCTGACCTTTATGCTGAGAAATTTGGCTGCATACAAAATCTCTGGCTTATATTTTTTCTCAAGTATTTTTAAGTGATTGCTTCATTGTTTTGTAGTATAAAATATTGCTGTCAAGAAGCTGGATTCCAGTCTGATTTCCTTTCCCTCATTAGTGATTTGGACTTTTTGTCTGAATGTCCAACTTTTAAGTATAAACTTAAATTGCAATGCTTTTATTAAGGTATGTCACAGCATTAAACATTTTAGGTTTGTTTTCCTAAGTCCATAGAATGTCTTTTGAATATGTAGACTCGAATCAGACTTCTTGATTCTCTTGATTTATAGTTTTAAATATTTGTTTGGCTGCATTGCTTTGATTTTCTTCTTTAGGGGCCTGTTCATCCATACAAAGGATACCCTTTACCTGTCTTCTATATGACTTTCTCTTAAATCCTTTCATTCTTTTGTTTTACTTTTTATCTTCACATCCTTTATTTCTGTCACTGTGCTGTCCATGGAGTCTGTCTGCTGTGTGTCCTGTATAATTAAGTCTATGTTCTGAATGTTTTTCCTTTTTTAGAAATTCAGTTCTAAAATGTTTCTTTTCTTGTATTTTTTTTTTTTCTGTTGCCTGACCATATGATTTCTGAGTTTTCTGTTTCTGAAATATGCAACTAACTATTTCAAAGCATTGACCATATTCTTCAGTCTTTTTAATTCATTCTGAAATAACTGGGCTAGTTTCATCTGCTTTGTGGACAGAAGTGCCACAAAGAGCCGAATTGTCAAAGCAGACCCCCATGAATCGTAGATCTTAACCAAGTTTTTACTAACGACTAGCAAAGCATACAAGCTAAAAATGGGTACAAACAAACACAGCATCATCCATCACTGGAAAGATTCTGAACTATCACATGGAACTTCAGAAGGATTCTCCCTCTTTTCTGCAATGTATTTTGATTTTTGGAGTGATAGATGTTTGCAAACTATGCACGTGACAAAAATTTGCTTAGAGGAAGCCATGTTAGGTTTGATGCTACACAACTTTGTATTTTGTTAGTCATGAGATAGAAAGCCTGTGAGATTACTTCCCCTTCTTTTAGCAGCTGCATCCCATAAAATTAAAAATTCCAGTTTTTATTAAACCATGAGCAATTTAGTCAGATTTAATATACCCTATTTAAAACATTCTTAGATAAGAACTTCCTTTGTTAATTTGCTAATACGCAATCCCACCAAATGTCTACAAGAAGGGCTAGTTAATCAATATACCAAAGATCAAATCTATTTATATACAAAACATAATTATACATATATAATTTTATATAATTTAATTTATAATTATATACATTTTATAGTAGCAATCAAAACTATCATGCATTTTGGGATGAATTTAATAAAGAAATAGGACCTCTATAGAAACAAGTATGAACCTCTATTGGAAGACAGTAAGATCATAAAACATTAAAAAGAAACCTATACCATGTTTATGGTTAGAGAGATTCACTATTGAAAATACATCAATTCTTGACAAATTGGCCTATAAATTCAGTGCATATCCAATCAAAATATTTAGCTCATTTAAAATGTATATGTAAAAGGCTAAGTACCAAAGATAATCAAATGCTCTTTGAAGATGAAAATTAAAGTTGAGAGATGGGGTAAAAAAAAAAAAAAACTATAATTCAGTTCTAAAGTCATAAAGCTATAATAATTAATACAGTATGGCATTGGCATAGAAATAAGCACATTGACTAAATAAATGGAAAATACAGTTAAGAAACCAACCTCTACATTTATGAAAAACTGACCAATATCAGAACGAGCATTGAGACTACAAGAGAACAAAGGAACTAGTAACTTAATGGTGCTGACACAATTGATATCTACATAGAAAAAAAACCTTAATCCTTCTTTATTCTATGTAAAAACAATTAATTCCAGATGAATGTAGGACTTAATTGAGAGCCAAAACTAAAACTTTTATGGGAAAATATAGAAAAATACCTATCTCAGGGTCGGGAATTAGGTCTTCAAATATGGCACCAAAAGCACTAACCACAAAAGAAATATTAATGAAGTCAACCTTTTTAAAATCAACAACTTTAATTAAAAAAACAGGGCCAGGCCGGGCGCGGTGGCTCAAGCCTGTAATCCCAGCACTTTGGGAGGCCGAGACGGGCGGATCACGAGGTCAGGAGATCGAGACCATCCTGGCTAACACGGTGAAACCCCGTCTCTACTAAAAAATGCAAAAAACTAGCCGGGCGAGGTGGCGGGCGCCTGTAGTCCCAGCTACTCAGGAGGCTGAGGCAGGAGAATGGCGTGAACCCGGGAGGCGGAGCTTGCAGTGAGCTGGGATCTGGCCACTGCACTCCAGCCTGGGCGATAGAGCAAGACTCTGTCTCAAAATAAATAAATAAATAAAAAATAAAAATAAAAAAACAGGGCCAGGCGTGGTGGCTCATGCCTGTAATCCCAGCACTTTGGGAGGCCGAGGCAGGCGGGTCACGAGGTCAGGAGATTGAGATCATCCTGGCTAACACGGTGAAACCCCATCTCTACTAAAAATACAAAAAACTAGCCGGGCGAGGTGGCGGGCGCCTGTAGTCCCAGCTACTGGGGAGGCTGAGGCAGGAGAATGGCGTGAACCTGGGAGGCGGAGCTTGCAGTGAGCTGACAGGGCACCACTGCACTCCAGCCTGGGCGACAGAGTGAGACTCATCTCAAAAAAACAAACAAAAAAACAGGTTGCTGGAAAAATACTTATTTTTATTATGCTTTTAAAAATATGCAGTTTATATTATCAAACTTCTTTTGTAAGACTCAAATATTACACTGAGAATATGGCAAGAAAAAAGAAAACAACCTCTACCACTCATAATGGCATTCCCTTTACTCACCATCAACTAAGTCAGGAACCTGCCTCACTTTCAAGTTTTCTGAAATGTGGACTGAAAATACTTGTGGAGGGCCCTCACAGATGCATTTAGAAATGGTATGTTCTGGAAAATACAATTGAAATGTTTTAGTGAGAGTCATGGGCCCAATCCTTGAAATAGAGGTTGGTGGAGTTTTCTATAGTATGTAATTACAACACAATAAGACTCAAAAACATTTCAATAAAGTGTGGGTGGAAGGCAAGATACTGCTTCAAGGGCTTCATTAGCTTTCTGCAGACTGGAGCTCTCCAAGCCGTGGGGAGGAAACCTGTTTACTTTGGTTGTGAATCAATTTTAACCATCATTGAGGGCTAGGTCAGAGTGCAGTATTAAGTCCTTGGGAATACACTGGGTGGGAAAAGAAAAGAGAGCAATGTTTTTCTAAAAGCCCACATATGGGCTCACTGTGTTTACCAGTTGTTTCCAGGATAATGTATTGCAGCGCGCCAATTGTGGATGAGATGGTAGGATTATACTTCAGTCCCTACTTCACGTTTATTTCTTTAAGAAGCTTCTGGTAAATTAGAGCAATAGCATCGACTTAGTTTCATGTTGTTCTGTTGGACTAAGGATATCAGTTCTACCTGTATGGACGGGCCTAAAGCCTGGGAAATATTTAATGAAGGAAGGGAGGGGGAGAGAGTGAGCATGCAAAAGAGAGAGATACAAACAAATAACAAAACAAAAACCAAGACATTGCCCTTTATAGTAAGAATGATGAGGAAAACATATTTAGCCATACAAGATACCAAGATCATTCTCTTATTTATTTCTTGAAAATGCAAGTACAAATGCCTGCAAAGATAAAATATCCTCTGGATGGAGTAGAAAGGGTTCACCAGGCCTCTGAAATCACATGGATGATGTTGCACTTTGCTGTTAATGAAGCTCGGTGCATTTTTCATTTCAGTTTCTACTAAGCATTTATGAGCTATTACCTTTCCCTTCCCTATATTGCATTGTTTTTAAAAAAGCCTTAGAGGCATTCCTTCTAGAAAATAAAGGTAAGTGTTAAGTGGTGATAATTTGGTAGTATGTGTCATGCTTGTGGTTCATAATGTGTTACCCTACACATTTTCTCAATTATCCTAGAACAGCTTTCTAAGGACATGAAGATAGACCTTACAAAGCACATCTTTCTGCTGGAAAAATGACGTTTATAGTGGTTAAGTTTAGCTGGTTACGATCACAAGGCTAGAGAGTGGCAGAATCAAGACTCTTCACTCTAATTTCAGTGCTTTTTCACTCCACTATTAATAATTATTGTTGATAATTAATATCAACACTTTCCTAGGTGTATTAGTCAGGGTCATCTAGAGGGACAGGACTAATAGGATAGATGTATATATGAAAGGGAGTTTATTAAGGAGAATTGACTCACACCATCACAAGGTGAAGTCCCACAATAGGCCCTCTGCAAGCTGAGGATCCAGGAAGCCAGTATGAATCCCAAAACCTCAAAAGTAGGGAAGCTGACAGTACAGCCTTCAGCCTGTGGCCAAAGGCCCAAGAACTCCTGGCAAACCACTAGTTAGTTCCAAGAGTCCAAAAGCTGAAGGGCTTGGAGTCCAATGTTCGAGGGCAGGAAGCATCCAGCATGGGAGAAAGATGGAGGCCAGAAGACTTAGCCAGTCTAGTCCTTCCATGTTCCTCTGCCTGCTTTTATCCTAGCCATGCTGGCATGGTGCCTGCCCAGATTGAGGATGGGTCTCTCATCTTCCAGTCCACTGACACAAATGTTAATCTTTGGCAGCAGCCTCACAGATACACCCAAGAACAGTACTTTGCCTCCTTCAATACAATCAAGTTGACACTCAATAATAACCATCACAAGTCCACACCTTGTCAACTTGAACCCATACACATCTCCTTAAATCATACATAATCTCCAAATAAAGACAATCATGTCATAATTACACTGAACATAATACAACTATCGTCCATACAACCGGAAATGCACCAATTCCCAAACCAAATGTTATTACATAAAGTTAACAACACTTAAATGCTGATATGAAGTCAATAATTTTTTTTTTTTTTAAGATGGATTCTTGCTCTGTCACCCAGGCTGGAGTGCAGTGGTGCGATCTTGGCTTATTGCAACCTCGGCCTCCCGAGTTCAAGCAATTCTCTGCCTCAGCCTTCTGAGTAGCTGGGATTACAGGCACCCACCACCACGCCCGGCTAATTTTTGTATTTTTAGTAGAGACGGGGTTTCACCATCTTGGCCAGGCTGGTCTTGAACTCCTGACCTTGTGATCCACCCATCTCGGCCTCCCAAAGTGGTGGATCCCAAAGTGATCCACCCACCTCAGCCTCCGAGGTGTGAGCCACTAAATCTTATGTCACATGATAAAGGAGAAAGAAAGGAAGTAAAATGAAGGTATTTTCTTAGTACAAGTGTATACATGCAGAAACATGTTCTTAACAAAATAAGGAGGAAATACTCATGACAATTACAGTAACCTGGTTTCTGCAACTCATCACATGGTCGTAGCTGGTACTGATGACTACTTTCTTCTATAACCCATTCTGTTTTCCCTTTGCCTCTAGCAAGTACCTCAGCAGGTCATGGTTTTTTACCTGGTGGAGTGACCCAAACCTTCATTCCTGAAGGGTCTGGGCCAATTGTAGACCTGCCTGGATTGGGTTGTTGTCGTTTCTTATTGACCTTAATCACAGGGCATGGTAATACTAAGAGACACCCTAAGGAATTTCCTGTGTTCCACACATATTCTTCCTTACCTTCATTATGGAGTAGTAGACTGATTTCATCTTGATAGGCTGAGTAAGTCCCCCAGCCAACACTGTAACTCCTTTCTTAGCCTGTTGACTTAGAGGTAGGAGGAGCCCCAGATGGCAATCTTAATTTCCAGTTTAATAAAATCATTGTTGTGTCTCCTGGTGGCAGCATTCGTCCCCTGGAACTGAGACTTCTAGGCCAGCAGAACATAATGCCGTGGAACAAGAAGCAAAAACTTTACTAGCGGGTCACTAGGGGTGATGGTGAGTGGTGCCACTTCCATTTGCACCCCTTTATTCCTGGACCCATGAATCCTGGCTATGGGAGAAACAGCACCGTATACTGGGCACTGATTTGGAGCATACACGGCCTTGCTGGAGAACTTTGCCCCAGCCCTGCAAAGTATTGTCACCTAGGTGGCATTGTAATTGTGACTTCGAAAGGCCATTCCACCGTTCTGTCAATCCAGCTGCTTCAGGATGATGGGGAACATGGTAAAACCAGTGAATTCCAAGAGCATGAGCCCACTGCCGCACTTCTTTAGCCGTAAAGTGAGTGCCTTGGTCAGAGGCAATGCTGTGTGGAATACCATGACAGTGGATAAAGCATTCCATAAGTCCATGGGTGATAGTCTTGGCAGAAGCATTGCCTACAGGATAGGCAAACCCATATCTAGAGTGAATGTCCGTTCCAGTGAGGACAAACCGCTGTTCTTTCCATGATGGAAGAGGTTCGATATAATCAACCTGTCACCAAATAGCTGGCTGATCACCCCAAGGAATGGTGCCATATTGCGGCCTCAGTGTTTGTCTCTGCTGCTGGCAAATTGGGCACTCAGTGGTGGCTGTAGCCAGGTCAGCCTTGGTACGTGGAAGTCCATGTTGCTGAGCCCATGCATAACCTTCATCCCTGCCACCACAGCCACTTTGTTCATGGGCCTATTGGGCGATAATAGTGGTGGCTGGGGAAAGAGGCTGAGTGGTATCCACAGAACGAGTCATCCTATCCACTTGATTATTAAAATCCTCCTCTACTGAGGTCATCCTTTGGTGAGCACTAACATGAGATACAAATATCTTCACAGTTTTTGACCACTCAGAGAGGTCCATGCAACCACATACCTCTTCCCCAAATTTCATTGTCATCAATTTTCCAATCATGCTTCTTTCAAGTCCCTGACCATCCAGCCAAACCATTGGCTACCTCCCATGAATCAGTATATAATCACACATCTGGACATTTCTCCTTCCAAGCAAAGTGCACAGCCAGGTGCACTGCTCAAAGTTCTGTGTATTGGGAAGATTTCCCTTCAACACTGTCCTTCAGGGATGTCCTAGAAAGGGGCTGTAGTGCTGCAGCTGTCCACTTTTGGGTGGTGCCTGCATCATGCAGAGCCATCTGTAAACCAGGCTCGTCTTCTCTTCGTCAGTCAGTTGATCATAGGGAACTCCTCATGAGGCCATCAGTGCAGGCTGGGGGAGAGAAGGCAGGAGTGGGGACCATGGGCATTTGAGCTACTTCCTCATGTAAAGTACTTGTTCCCTTGGGACCTGCTTGAGCCTGATCACGTATATACCACTTCCATTTGATGATGGAATGCTGCTGTGCACAACCCACTTTATGGCTAGATGGGTCAGAAAGCACCTAGTTCATGATAGGCAGTTCAGGTTGCTTGGCGATTTGATGACCCATAGTCAAACATTCAGTTTCTACCAAAGCACAGTAACAGGCCCAGGCCAAGAGTTGTCTCTCAAAAGGAGAGTAGTTATCTGCAGGAGATGCAGGGCCTCGCTCCAAATTCTTAGAGGTCTCCCCTGTGATTGACCTATGGGGGCCTGCCAAAGGCTCCAAACAGATCCCTGTCTGCCACTGACACCTCAAGCACCATTGGATCTCCTGGGTCATATGGCCCAAGTGGCAAAGCAGCTTGCACAGCAGCCTGGACCTGTTGCAGAGCCTTCTCCTGTTCTGGATCCCACTCAAAACTGGCAGCCTTTCAGGTCACTTGATAAATGGGCTGGAGTAACTCACCCACATGAGGAATGTGTTGCCTCCAGAATCCAAATAGGCCCACTAGGCATTGTGCCTCTTTCTTAGTTGTCGGAGGGGCCAAAGGCAGCAACTTATCCTTCATCTTAGAAGGAATATCTTGACAGGCCCCAAACAACTGGACCCGTAGAAGTTTTACTAAGGTAGAAGTTCCCTAAATTTTAGTCGATTTTATTTCCCATCCTCTGGCACACAAATGTCTCACCAATAAATCCAGTATGTTTGCTACTTCTTGCTCATTGGATCCAATCAGCATAATGTCATCAATGTAATGGACCAGTGTGATATCTTGTGGAAGGGAAAAACGATCAAGATCTCTCCAACAAGATTATGACACAAAGCCGGAGAATTGATATAGCCCTGAGGTAGGACAGTAAAGGTATATTGCTGGCCTTGCCAGCTGAAGGCAAATTGCTTCTAGTGGGCCTTATGGACAGGAATGGAGAAAAAGGCATTTGCCAAGTCGATGACTGCACACCAGGCACCAGGAGATGTGTTAATTTACTCAAGCAATGAAACCACATCTGGTACAGCAGCTGCAATTGGAATCACCACTCGGTTAAGCTTACAATAATCCACTGTCATTTTACAAGATCCATCTGTCTTCTGCGCAGGCCAAACAGGAGAGTTGAGTGGGGATGTGGTGGGAATCACCACTCCCGCTTCTTTCAAGCCCTTGATGGTGGCACTAACCTCTGCAATCCCTCCAGGGATGCAATATTGTGTTTGATTTACTATTTTTCTAGGTAGAGGCAGCTGTAATGGCTTCCATTTGACCTTTCCCACCATAATAGCCCTCACCCTACCAGTCAGGGAGCCAATATGGGGGTTCTGCCAGCTGCTAAGTATGTCTATGCCAATTATGTATTCTGGCACTAGGGAAATGACCACAGGATGAGTCTGGGGACCCACTGGACCCACTGTAAGTTGGACCTGAGCTAAAATTCTATTAATTACCTGACCTCCAAAAGCCCCTACTTTAACTGGAGGACCACATGATGTTTTGGGACCCCTGGACTCAACGTCAGCTTAGAGCCAGTGTCCAGTTGTCTCTGAAATATCTGATCATTTCCCTTTCCCCAATGCACTGTTACTCTGGTAAAAGACCAGAGGTCTCCTTGGGGAAGGATGAGAGAAAGATTCACTGCATAAATTGTCAGTAATGTAGTGGGGTCCTTCCTCAAGGGGACCCAGCCTCCCTTTCATTCAAGGGGACCCAGCCTCCCCTTTATTCAAGAGGTTCTGGGTCTATAAACTGGTTCAAGTCTGGAAATTGATTGAGGGGCCATGATTCTCTGTTTTTATAATTTTTAGTTTAAATTGGTCTTCTGTCTACTTGACCTGGACGTTTTCTGCTTATATAAATTAAGCAAGAATGCAGTAGGCTTCTTGTCAATTTCACTTTTTAGGAACACTGGGATTACTTAGCCAATGACAGAGCTCTACACAAGTCAGACTATTCTGATCGTTGCCTTGCCTCTGCTGTCCATTATGGTAATTGCACCTACCTTGCCTTTGATAGTTGAGTGCCACCACTTGGCCCATGCCACCTCAGGATCCAGTTATTCCCATTGTATTTAAATTTTGTAGTTGAATGACTGTGGTTCCCAGTATAGGATCTAGCATACAGAGAAGAGCAATCACAGAGCTCGTCAAGGATGCAGGTGCTGCCCTCACAAATCTATTTCACAAAGTATTGGCGAAAGGTATATCTTCTGGACTCTCCCAGCTGGGATGAGTAGGTCTAAAATGACTAATCCACTCCACCATTCCAATCTCCCTAAGCCTTTGGATCCCTTCCTCTACATTAAACCAAGGGAGATCAGGCATTTCCAGCTTGCTCACAGTGGACCACCTTTTGATCCATATTTCAGCTAACCAATCAAATAAACTATTATAACCCTTTTTAACTCTCTGAGCTGCAATATTAAATGCAGAATTCCTGCTTAGTGGGCCCAAATCAATAAATTCAGCCTGATCCAACTTTATGTTCCTTCCACCATTATTCCACACCCTTAATACCCATTCCCATGCCTGTTCTCCAGATTTCTGCTTATATAAATTAGAAAACTCAAGCAGTTCTTTTGGAGTGTAGCACACCTCCTTGTGGGTCACACTCTCTAGGGGCCTGCCAGGACTTTAGTCTAGTTATAGAACTAGAAGCAGGGGTGTTGGGGGTGGGTCCTTAGGAGAATCAACATTGTCTTGCCTGGCAACTGCCTCAAGGGAGGTCATCACTGATGCCTTAGGCAGTGCAGGGTTAAACTCTTCAGACAAAGGTGAAAAGCCTGATGGCAGCACAGGTGGAGGAGGGGATGTTGCCTTCCCTCTGTTGCCTGTTTCCTCTGGCAAAAAGGTCATCAGAATTTAGAAGCTCAATGCCCCCAGCCTCATCAGGGTCCTCCCACACATCCCCATTCCAAGTTGCAGGATCCCATTCTTTTTCAATCAATGCCCTCACTTTAACAGTAAACACCTGGTGAGGCTGTGCATGCACCTTTTGTTGCAGGTCAGCCACTCACGTGATAAGAGCTTGTGTCTGATTTTCCACAATTTCAGCTCTTTCTATACAGGAGATAAGACTCAAACTCAGGGCAATCTTAGAAAATTTGAGGCTCAGAATGTGCTTCTGGAGCTGGGAGATAGAATCCCTGAGTTCATCATTTTTTTTCATCACTTTGATTAGTGAACTTAGGAGCAACCAACTAGCTTCATTATATTCCTTGGTTCTCCACATATAGTCAAAGGTATTAGGCATAAAGTCACTAAACTCCTTGCCTCTCATGAGCAGTGAATCAGAAGTATCAGATACATTCACTTTGCATAACTCTGTATGCAGTTCACGGCAAGGACTATCAATGTTCTCCACACTCTTAGAAGTAGAGTCCCTAGCATTTTGGGGTCTAATCATATTAAGCAGGCAACTCCAGAAACCCCAAAACCATCTAAAGAAATACATCCTTAAAATTCTGTTCCACTCCTGGTACTAAAATCTGTATTAGTCAGGATTCTCTAGAGGGACAGGACTAATAAGTGAGATGTATATATAAAAGGCAGTTTATTAAGAATTGACTCACACTATCACAAGGTGAAGTCCCACAATAGGCCATCTGCAAGCTGAGGGGCAAGGAAGCCAGTCCAAGTGCAAAAACCTCAAAAGTAGGGAAGCTGACAGTGCAACCTTCAGTCTGTGGCTGATGGCCTGAGAGCCCCTGGAAAACCACTGGTGTAGGTCTATGAGTCTAAAAACTGAAGAACTTGGAGTCTAATGTTCGAGGGCAGGAAGCATCCAGCACAGGAGAAAGATGGAGGCCAGAAGACTTAGCCAGTCTAGTCCTTCCATGTTCCTCTGCCTGCTTTTGTCCTAACCATGCTGACAGCTGATTAGATGGTACCCATCCAGATTGAGGATGGATCTCCATCTTCCAGTCCATTGACTCAAATGTTAATCTCCTTTGACAACACCCTCACAGACACACCCAGGAATAATACTTTGCATCCTTCAATTCAATCAAGTTGACATTCAATATTAACCATCGCCCTACGCTTTAGGGATATAGGGTAAAACATGACTCAGTGCTGTTATCTGAGAGTATGTAATCTATTGGAAGAAAGGAAAACAGTTACATAAACATGTAAGGCTTATATCAGTATAAATTAGATAACTGCCAAGTGAGAGAGGTAGAGGTAATAAGCGCTGTCTGTGGGTGCATGTTAACCCCGTCTTAATCTCGGAAGAAGTGGCAGTGTGGAATGGTACATGGAGAAACAGAAGGGATACTTAACTGTGAGCAGATGAATGGCTCACTACAGGGGCATAGGAAGAAGATGCAAGAGCAGTGGAGTCTTTAATTGATGAACCTGGTACCAAGCTGCCAAGTCTTCATCCCAGGATTGGTACCATGCACTTGGCCATTGAAAAGACTTTGCAACCTGTGGAATAAAGAGTTGTAGCAACTTTCAAAGGCTCAGTGTGGGAACAACGTGAGAATCAACCAGGGCATGATACTCCACACTGTCTTCATATCCACTGGAGTTAGGGGAGTCCCAGAGAGGCCTCTTAGAGGGTTGGGCAACATGGAATCAGGCATAGCAGAGACTGGAGACACGAGACTCTGCAGCCAGACTGTCAGTGTTCTCTACACTATTAGAAGTGTGGAGGTCTGCCACCAATTACAGTGTGATTTTGCATAGTCACGTAATCTCTCTGGGCCTCAATTTTTTTTTTCTATTACAACAGTACCTTTCTCATGGAGTTGTAGTGATTAGATATCTAGTACCAAGACTATGCTTGTTAGCACCGAGTAAGAACTCAATAAAGGTTAGCTTTCATTGGTACTATATTACTATTCTTAGTGTTGGTGGTGGAGTTGAATCGCCTAACCTATGAGGTTGGTGCTGAGATGAAGAAAAAAATAACAGTATTTTAAGAAGTCTGGTCACCAGAAGCGGATCTTAGTAATTAAAGTAAAAGAGTGAACACTTTTACCTTCTTGTTGAAGTTAGTAAGTCTACAAAATGTTAATTCTGCATTTCATTTGGGAGGCTCTTATTGTCCTATTTGCACTTAAAAAGTCACTGAATCATTATTTTAGAACTGGAATCACATCTGAAACTTAGGCCAGTAGTTTTCAAGTTGTGCCTTGTGGGACTTTTCGTGGAAGCGGCTGAGGAGTTGCCTTGAAAGAAGGCAAAGGGAGTGGGTCTTTGGACACCCTTCCAATTCTTCTAGAGCAGAGGACATTGATTCTGTTTTATAATTGCAGCATCACATATAATTTCATTTATTAAGAGGATCCCACTTCTAAAAATAGGTTGAAAACCAGTGATTTGATCCAACCTCTCTGTTTGCATATGAGGAAATGGAATTACGGAAAGGTTAGGTGATTTTTCCAAGGTTGCAGACCATATATTAACAGAGTGGGGTCAGGAACAAAAGCCTGCTCCTTGCTGGTCCAGTGCCTGTTACTAGTTACACAATGAATGCTACCTATTGCTGTACAGTGCCAAATCATTGCACTTTTCAGATTTTAGCATAATCAAAAGAAAAAAATTAAAGTGCACTTCTAAATCAGTACTTATATGTAAGAGTTTCAAGAAACAAACTGGTATTTAACTTCGTGGTTACATATTCACCGTATTTTATTGAGTGAGGTTAGAAGAGATTGAGAAGCATGAAATGATGTTAGAAAGTAGAAATTATATGGTGAACTCAAGGTAAAGACTGTCCAAGTAAAAGAAGACAAAATAAGAAAGAAAGAGACAAAAGAACTGCCAGTGAGTTGTAATCTTAAAAGAAGGGTGTATTTAATAAAACAGGATTGATTGTTTTGAATGTGGGCTGAAAAGTCCTGCCATCTTCCATTGACTCTGCTCACAGATCTCGTTTGTGAACTGGCTTCCACGGGTAGCATTACTCTCCTAACAGCTGCAACTCCAAATTCAGCATGAAAAGGCTGGTGATTCTAAGAGGAAGGGAGTGTTTAGGCCACTTTTAATTCTACTTTTTCATTGCAAGTTTCTTGCATTGCTTGGCACAATGCTTTGCATCTGTTGGTCTCCCTTACTGGATTTCAAAACTAGGACACTTTTTCCTAACCTTGGAACCAACCATGAAAATAACCACCTCTTACCCTCATGAAGAACACTTTAAAATTTTCTCTTTTAAAAATGAAGTCTGGAGTATCTCCAAGCATCTTGTCACTCAGGCCTTCATTTCAATGCTACGCCCTTAACCACAAGGAAACTAAAATTGCCCCCTACTTGCTACTCTCTGTTTTATTTTCTAGTAGAACATACTACAATTGGAGATTACCTTGTCCATGTCTCTTGTCTCATATTTGCCTCTGCTTGACTGAAAGCTCATGGAAAGTAAGGGACCTTCACTAAGTAGCAAAGTGTTTAGGACCTAGTAAGAACTTGATCAGTTCTAACAAGTGAATGATTGGAATTCCTGTGAGAAGTCAACATGAAAATTCCTAGGTCATTAGTTTAGTTATTGGAATTCCAACACTCTGTATTGGAAAAGTGTCACTGAAAGGATAGTAAGTGGATTAAGGTTATTTATAAGAGGAAGAGGGAAGGAAAGGCATTGTCTTTACTTCAGGCATTTCAATGGCCATGATAGACCCTAAACATTGTATGGCGCATTTTGTTTTGGTTTTGTGTGCACAAGGCTTTGCCAGGTTAAGAAATGTGAATTTTCTTTTCATCCTGCTATAGAGACTTAAGGAAATTTCCCCTGTGAGTTCCTTGAGGGCAGAGAAAAATACAAATCCATTAATACATGAAAGCCCTGATTTGACCCCTAAGCAATCTATGCATGTAACAACACTGCATTTGTACCCTATACATTTATAAACATTTTAAGAAAAGAATAAGAGAAACACAAATCTTGGTCACTCCTCTCTGAAAACTGCTCTGATGTCACTTGACTGGGGGAATTAAGACCTCTTGCTGTGGCCTGTGGCCACTGTGTGCTCCCAGCTCTCCAGCCTCATTCAGGGCCACTGTGCCTGGGGTCACAGGGTTCCAGGATGTCAGCCTTCTTTCAGCTTCTCCGACTCCTCAAGCATTATTATTATTGTTGTTATTATTATTATTATTATTTTTGGCTTCCAAGGCCCATATGCATGTCTCTCTTCTTGGCACACTCTCCTCAACTTTTTTCCTGGCTAATTCCTAGTTATTTAGTTTGAGATTAAATGTCAGTCCCTCGGCTGGGCTCAGTGGCTCACACCTATAATCCCAGCACTTTGGGAGGCTGAGGTGGGCGGATCACGTGGTCAAGAGATCAAGACCATCCTGGCCAACATAGTGAAACCCTGTCTCTACTAAAAGTACAAAAAATATTAGCCAGGCATGATGGCATATGCCTGAGGTACCAATTACTCGGGAGGCTGAGGCAGGGGAATCGCTTGAACCGGGGAGGCGGATATTGCAGTGAGCTGAGATCATGCCACTGCACTCCAGTCTAGAGACAGAGCGAGATTCCATCTCAAAAAAAAAAAAAAAAAAAAAAAAAAATCACTCCCTCCCAGCGGGCTTCTCAGATACCCTCCTGCCCCCTCGTTTAAGTTGCACCCCTTGTTGTACTCTCTCATAAGCCCCATTCTTTTTCTTCTCGGCATTTATCAAATTAACAGCTTTATTTTATCATTGTGAGTGTATATGTGTGTTTAATATCTGCTTCCTGACTAAACTGTACCCTGCAGGAAGGCAAAACTGTGTCTGTGTGGCTCACTGTTAAACCTTCAGCACTTAACTCAGTGCCTGGAACATAGGAGATTCCAACTCAATATTTACTGCGTGAAGGAATCAGTGAATCTTTATGTCCTCCGTGCCTAACATAAAGTCTGCCATATACAATGGACTAAAAAATAGTATTCAACTAGAACTGAGTTAATGAGCAGATGAAGTATTAATTGTATTTTTTTACAGAGAAACAATGGTCGGTGTATCAAAAACAGAGACTCTGCTCTCAGATATGTAACATAGAACTCTCTTCATTCATTTGCCTTCATTTCAGTTAACAGAATCTGTTCATCTAAGAAGAGCGGAGACAAACTTTGTAATTGCTGTGTCTGTGTAATTCCAAAACATTTAAACAAAAAGTGAATAACTGTGGTATTCTTCCCAATGGTATATACTTGATGTATATAAAAATTTTAAAAGATTGATCGAATCTCCTTTCAGCTGGATATTTGAGTAGGCACAACCATTAGAGAATTTTCCTCTAGGGACTTACTTTAGCTCTTAAACTGTATAAACTGAACAAGCAAACTTAAGTGGATCATTATCTATAGAAGTGTAGAATTTCATCTCCCTTTGGCAAACCATTCAAACCCAGAAGTGTGTTTTACACATTCTGACAGAAGCATCTGTAATAACCAACTCTAACCTCCTTTCTTACCACTTTAGCACCCAAAAGTATATGAAAAGAGGACATGTTAAGGCTTGTTCTATTTATTAGAAAATATATAAAAGAAAATATATAAAGAGTTCTTGGCTTAAGAACTCTTTTGGCTATCAGCTCCCTGATGTGAAAAAAGTAAATAGCAAGGGGTAGCATGGAGTCTTACTCTTGTGTGACAGACAGCTTAAGAAAGACAATTGGACATAATATGACTACATGATTCAAACTGAAGTCCAGACACATCTTTTCCATAGGCCGATCTAACATTTCCTCTGTAATTTCCGCAATAACCATTTGCACCAGCATAAATGGAGAGGGTGTGAATTCTTTTGGGTGAGTAAAGGGTGTATCAATTAACTGTCCTCTGTCACCAGGATTTGGAGGCAGGCTCATGGTGACTCTTGTAAAGCTGAGGTTCACCTGTGGAGGCTGCAAAAAAAGAGGGAGGAAGAGAAAGTGAGGTTCCTCTTGGCTTTGTGCCAGGGATGTGATTAGAGGACTCTGGGAGGGCCTTCATCCTACGAGGGGTTGGAAGTGGAAATAGATGTGTATGGATGACCTGCTGATGTGTAACAGCCACTTCCACCCCGTAGTAGTAAGGGATTTAATGCCTCCACAAGGCAGGTCTCTGAAGGAGAATGACTTTTCTGTCTCAATCTTAAAAAACCCTGATGATACTGCCTGAGAGAAATACTCTCTCCTTTCTTTGTGTTCAACAAGTATGGACTTCTTTATACAAAAAGAATCCTTTTTGCTTTTGTCCCCCCATTTCACTGGAAGTCTATCCACTGGGCACCACTGTTGGTCGGCTTCCTTTCATAGATTCCTTTATGTTCCAAATTTTAAAAAGACAGTAATAGCAACAAAGTGAAATATGGATTTTAGCTAGGAAAAGCGGGGAACTGAAACTTTTTTCCTGCAATCATACTTCCCAGCTTCTTCAGCAAGGTCTGCTTGACTGGGAACATGCGTTCTGAGAACTTTACATTTCTAAACTGCTGCTAAATTGCTCCGTGCATTTATTCCTCAAACTCTCAGGGAAGATAGACTGGCTTTCAGTCTCATACCAACCGTTCTCAAGTTAATGGACCAAAAGTCATTTCCACTTGAAATACAATCCCTCTAAATGAATCATCCAACCTGGTTTTTATCTCCATTTTTTCAGAATAACTCTGAGATGATGATCCTCTGGCCATATCTTAAAAATTTCTCCTATTTTTTTTAATTTTCTTCCATTTTTTCTTTCATTTTCTATCTAAACACTGCCTTCTCTAAGAGGAATGACATTTTTGCGGGTTATCATGATATATTTTTAGCCCATTTGCCTTGACCCATAGCTCGCAACAGTTAAAGAACACTAACATATAATTGTAGAGTTTTGCCCAAGGCCATTGGCTTTGCATGTTGACAGGTGGGCAGAAGGAAGGTTGGGCATGAGAGAGACATGCTGTCCTTCTGGTGAGATCATCAATCCCATTCTTGTAACCTTCAGATCATTGCATTTGTTCAGAATCATCGGCAGAGGAAAACACCTCAAAGTTGGGAGGTCGTTGAAGAGTCAGAAACAAATGAGTCCTGGGTAATTTTTCAAAATAGGCCTTTTGTCAATTGTTAGTCAACTGTTTGTTTAATATTGTGCTTTGTTATAAGGATAGGCACTGTGGTCTCAGCGTTCTTAAGCTTTTACATTTCCATTATTTAGTTTTACCTCTACATTAGTAGAATAGATGTAGAGTAGAGTAGATGCCACCTCCAGGAACTCTACTACCAGCAGTATCTTAGATTAGAAGCTCCCTCTCTAGGACTATAATTTCTGTAACCTCCACTTCTCCCACCCCTTGTTCTTTCTGAGCCTACTTGGTCTTTGATACTTACTATAATACTTTCTATTCTTTTATCATAAACAGTTTTCTGATTTCATTTTCCTCTGGTTTCATCCTAAGCCCCATAATAAGTCACTGCAAGACTACCTTCTAGAATTTCTATGCCCTCAAGTTTTCTCCATACTTAGAGAGTCAGTCATCCACCTTGAGCCACATCCACTGTCTACTTTCTTCACTTTGATCCCCAGGCTGCCCAACCCTGCTGAAAACAAAACAAAAACAAAGAAACAAACAAAAACAAAAACAAAAAACTGGATACGATCTCAGTCTGGTCTTCAAATCCATGCTTCTCTTCCTTGACTTCTTTAGACATCAACACAATTGATGCCTCCTCTTGACCTGGGACACCCCTCCTCCTCAGTGCTTTCTTCTACCTCCCCCTGCTCTGTGTGTCTTTTACAGGCTCATCTTTCTCTTAGGCTGTCTTCCCCCAAGATGCCATCTCTCCTCTCCCTCTGTGCACTCAGGCAGGCTCCCTTGTCAACCCCCAAAGCTGCTTCTCCAGACCCCAGTGTTTCTCTGAGCTCCAGGTCCACAATTCGCTAAGGTCCATGTGGATGTCCCTCACCATTTCAAACTTCCCTTCCACAGAGAGTCCCTGGTTTTCACTACCATAGCATATTAAAATACCATGCATTTCCCTTCATACCCTAATCACAACTTTGTTTCTTTTTTTTATTTTGTGTTTTAAAAAGTATCTTCTGCCCGCATATGTTGTAAGCTCCTTTTGAGAAAGACACATTGCTGTCCTGGTCATTACTATATTCTTATCAACTAGTAGGGGCTGTGGTCGGGGCTTGTGTTAGTCCGTTTTGTGCTGCTATAAAGGAATACCTGACACCAGGTAATTTATAAAGAAAAGAGGTTTTATTTGGCTCAGGGTTTTGCAAGCTGTGCAAGAAGCGTGGCGCCAGCATCTACTTCTGGTGAGGCCTGAGGAAGCTTTTACTCATGGTGGAAGGCAAAGAGACAGCAGGCGTTTCACATGGCAAAGGAGAGAGCAAGAGAGATGCCAGGCTCCTTAAACAACCTGCTCTCCCATGAACTGAAAGAGGAAGAACTCACTCATTATGGAAAGATGGCACCAAACCAGTTGTGAGGGATCCACCCCGAACACCTCCCACCAGGCCCCACCTCCAGCACTGCCATCAAATTTCAATGTGAGATTTGGAGGGGACACACATCTACACTTTATC